>NW_006292604.1:789617-849323 GCF_000327345.1 Myotis davidii | reverse complement strand
GTGTGTGTAAAGGCCAAGAAAATGGGGCTCCCTCACCACTTAGTTCCCAACCAGAAGAATGTACTGCAGTTCTCATTCCCTCCAGCTAAAAGCTGAAGGAGCTAAGTTGCTGGTGGGCATGGCTGAGAGTTCAGGGATTGCCCTCCTCCATCCTCCTGCCCCTGTCCATGGGATAGAAACTACTCTATGCAGGAAAGGTGGAGAATACTTGGGCCAATATTGCCCTCACCCCAGCTTATTCAAAGGACAGAGGATCCACGATGGGAAACCAGAGACTGTCTACAAGCCCACTCTCCAAATGGTGGTTCAGAGATTTTGTTGGGGGAAAGGCAATCTGTAGGGGAAAACAGCTCTGTAGCGCTTCCCAAAGGAAGCGATTTCATTTGAAACAGTGTTCAAGGATAAGGAAGCCCCTGAAAACAATAGTTTCTCTTAATTAAGAGCAACGTTCAGTCTAAACCATAGGCGAGTTAGTTCAACGGATAAAAAGATACAGGTTAGAAGAGCCCTCTTAGGGACAGAAAAAATTCTCAAAAACTGGCCTCAAAAATAATACCCTGGCAAAGCAGCTCACATTTAATTGGATTAAACTGCTGAAAAAATTGGGCTCAGTCTTCAGTACATTGTCAAAAACAAAATGACAATCAGCTGGTAATTAGAGAAGACTAATGGGTAGTGATACCGGAGCCTATGAGCAGGAATTTTTCCCGGGTCTTGTCTCATGTCTCATGCAACGGAGGAACGAAGCCGCGGACCAGAGGTATTGAAACAAGGCAGGAGTTTATTGCCAACAAACACAGGCTCCCTGCTTGGGAGGGACATTCAAATGGTTGCCTCCTGAAGCATTCTGCTCTTCCCCTCACATCCGGTAAAGGCCTGCTCTTTGTCTAACTGTGCAGTTGGCCAATTGGTTCCTGGCCTTTTTGCAACATCATTTTCTTTCACTTGCAAGAAAAGCATCCTCGTTTCAAAACACCCTGTTTTTCTACTATCCATCCTGGTTTTCTGCAAAACATATTTTTTTGTTTGTTTCAGCTAGCTCCAGGATTCCTCCTTCTCCCACCCCTTACCCTTTCTGCCCAATTCTGCTTTAACTCCTCGCAGTAGGATCTTTTCTTTTAGAGGGGGTGGTGAGAGGTGGAGGGAGAGAGAGAGAGAGAAGGAGAGAGGGGAAGAAAGGAAGAGAGGGAGAGGGGGAACGGGGAAGAGGGGGAGAGGGGAAAAGAAGAAGGGAGAGAGGGCAAGGGAGAAAACTCGCAGTAGGATCTAATACCAAATGAAGCAGGCAGCTTACCAAGGGGATCATGGAAAGACAGTGTTAGATCTAAGGAAGTCCAGTTAAAGCCAAGGTTATCCTAGGGGGAAGATGTCCCTCCTTTTGGTAAGCTGATAAAGTGGAGATAGATTTCACTAAAAGAGCTGAAGTAAGTCACCAAAATATAAATAATAAGACAATAAAAACAGATCTGTGAGAGAGGGATGGGAATCCATATCCAGAGTTGCTACAATATATTACCTACAACATCCAGTTTTCAACAAAGAATTATGAGACAAGCAAAGAAATAGAAAGGTATGACCCATATACTTTGGGGCGGGGGGGAACCCAGGAAACAGAAACGGCCTGTGAGAGGGACTAGATGTCAGCTTAAAAACTTCAAAGTCGCCGTTATTGATATAAGTTTTCAACAAAGAATTATGAGACAAGCAAAGGAATAGAAAAGTATGACCCATATACTTTGGGGCGGGGGGGAGGGGGGGGCAGGAAACAGAAATGGCCCGTGAGAGGGACTAGATGTCAGCTTAAAACTTCAAAGTCGCTGTTATTGATACATGCAAAGAATAAAAGAAACTATGCTTGAAGAAGAAAGGGCAGGTATGGAGACAACGTCTCAACAAGACAAATCAATAAAGTGATAGAAAGTATAGAAGAATAAAACAAAATCTGGAGTTAAAAAGTCCAACAAATAAAATGAGAAATTCAATAGAAGGGCCCAATAGTATCTTTAAACTGGCAAAATAAACAAATTTAACTTTATGATAGGTTGATAGGAATAATGAATTCCCCCTCCCCCCAAAAAAGAGAGAAAAGAATGAAAAAAAAATAAAACATAATTAGATGGAATGGACAAATTTTTAAAAACACACAAATTACCAAAACTGACTTGTGTACCTAGCAACCTCACATAAGTAACGAGTAAATAAACCAAATTAACAGTCATTATGTGAAGATCTCCTATTTCCTATATTCACTATAGGGTGAAGGAAGCTATGTTTCCATCAGCTAAAGTAAACTAAATTATTTACCTTCTTGTCATTAACAAATGGTTATTTCTGCCCTTCTAGTAAGAAGATGAAAGAAAAATGACTTCTATTGTGTTTTGCCCTGTTATAGGTAGTTGATTGGGAGAAGAAATTTATAGAGTATGCATTATGGTACTTCTGCTTTGATATTTACTCCCTATCAATTATTTTCTTTATTTCTTGAGAGTTCATGCTTGTTTTAAGACACAGCTCAAATGGCTTACCTGGTAAATTATTCAAAAATATTTAAGAAAAATAACACCAATAATGTACACATTCTTTCAGAGAATAGAAAAATATGAAACAGTTCTTTACATGATTTGTGGAGTCAGTACAACTTTGATACCAAACTGACAAAAAGTTTGTGAGAGAAAAATCACCAATAAACACTTATGAAAAAAAAATTAAAATATTTTGTAGCAAGATCTCGAACCATATAAAATGTATAATATATCATGACTAGTTTTATGGATATTAGTAAAATAATATAAATATCTATTTTTAAATAATATTTTTATTGATTTTAGAGAGGAAGGGAGACGGAGAGAGAGATAGAAACATCAATGATGAAAGAGAAACATTGATTGGCTGCCTCCTGCATGTCCCTTACTGGGGATGTGCCTGCATCCCAGCACGTACCTTGACCAGGAATCCAACCGTGATCTCCTGGTTCATAGGAACCCCCACTCAAGCCCTGCACCACACCTGCCTGGCTAGAAATATATTTTCTACTTTCAAAATGAGCGGAAGAGAAATAACAGAAAACAGTGTAAGGAATCTTTGGAGACTATCAAACACTGATGTCAGGAAAAGAGATTGCCAATTGGCAATGACTTCAGAGGTCAGACAGGGTCATTTGCATATTTGTTCTCAGCAATACTTCTCATCTTCTGTCACAGGGGGCTGGAGGCCTGAAAACTGCTTTCCTGAGATTTCTTTGGCAGCTGGCTGGTATAAGACTGACAGTGGGCGGTAATAGCAGGTGATTAGAATGCAAGAGGAAGGCGAATGCCCAAACCCACACCTTCTTGTGGTGGGGGGAGGGGAGAGCCTTCATCAGAGCCTTCCACAGCAGGCCCAGGGTGATGGTGAGCACCTGGGGTCCTGCTCCCTCCCCAGTCTGTTTCCAGCAACAGCGGCACATGTTTTCTGGGTTGTCAGGAAAGCAGCGAAGTAGTTGAGCTTTAGCAGCTCTGGTAGCATGGTGCTCTCTCCCTGTGTCTGCCCCAGGGATACTTTCTGGGAACTTTGGAACCCAGGACGCCTGCACTAGCAACAGAACGGCCTGGGATTCCTGCAAGGCAGCTGCAGCAGTGAGTGGTCCACAGTCTAGCTGCAGTGGACTGCTCCGGCAGGACTACCCCAGCTCCAGCCCGGCACTGACCCTCCTGCAGGTAACACCATTTCCCCTTCGGCTCCTGTAGCCTGGGATGGCGGCGAACTGCAGATACTGACCATTGAGGACCTTTCCTTTTCCCTTCTGGCTACTCCAGCCCTTCTAACTCTATTCTAGCTTATCTCGAAATGTATTAAATTTCTCCAGTTGAAATAGTTGCATTTTTGTTTTTTTCCAAGTGGACAGTGACACTGGGTATGTGATGGAAGTACAATCCTGCAGAACCCAAACCAGTTTTTGTTTTTTTTCTCCCACATTTACTCATTTAATTTTAGTGTTACATATTTTTAAATATTACATGTATAGGATAAATCCTCTCACTGATTTAATACATGGTATGCAAATAAGTGAATAAACAATTGCATGCTAATATACATCTCAAATAGAAATGAGATTAAATCAAGAAAAGGTTAACTTTTATAATTTAAAATATACTAAATAGTTCTGGAATTTAATACATGAAGTATAAATAATAGCATGATAGTAATCATATAATAAATAAATACATCTTTCTTTTTCCTAAAAGTTCTCTTTTTTGGCATACAGAAAAGAAAATATGATTATATTTTAGAGTAGAAATCTCTTCTAATGTTCATTAGAATCCAAGCTTCAAATTTTGAATTTTTTTTTATTACTTGTCATAATGAACCTATTAACAAATATTGCATTTCCAGAATATGTTGGGACTATGATAGTTTATTTCTCCATTGAGTTTTAGGATCATGATGTGATACATTATATGTATTTATGAGTTGTTCAGATAATTACAGAGAGAAACAATACATATAAAAATGAAAACATAATTTTAGCCATAAAAAAAGCTTAACTTTTACGAACATTAGCTCTCATGAAACATGTGACACACCAAAAGAGAAATACACCTGGTGGAGACAACACGCTATAATAATATGTACTTCCCCCGTTTTGTGCATTCTGGTACAATTCTTTATCTAGGAAAGTACTCTGTGTCCAGAAATAATAGATAATTGTATAGCAAAGGCCTTCTAATCTAGAATTTTCTGAGGGTGACTGAAAGATGATTGAAATCTCAATCAGAATTAAAATTATAAATTTTACTACACATGGTAAATGTACTTGTACATATATTGGTAATATTTTGATATGGGATTTCTTTTTATTTACTTTCTTGTATGTGGCTGATCCCCTACACATTGGATACAAACCATCTGGCTTCAGTTTCTGGTTTTGTACCTAACTGTGGTCTTGGGTGAGGTTCAATAATGTCATTTCTTAAATGTTATGAGTGTAAAATGGAAAATACACGCATGAACTTAGCAAGATTATCTCCCACAGCCTCAGTGCATTACCACATTAGGATTGCTGTAGCTGATGGCAGAGGGCGAAATAGTCAAGGTCCACCCTTCTCACTTTAAAATAGGCTCTTGAAGTTCACTTCATGATCACACACACACAAAAAACCAATTAAAAAGTTTTAAAATTCTAAGACATTGTCTTTAAGCATTAGGGAAAAAAGTGTGGAGGATTGAACATACGTTTTTATTACAAACTCTGACAGAGGAAGGATGACTTGAATCAGGTGAAAGCCCTTCCTCGGAGGGGAAAGGTTTGGAGCCAGGGAGGTAAGAGTGCTTTGAGGCCCCAGAGGGGAGCTGACTCTCATAGCCCCCGTCATTTCAGGAGGAGGGAGCATGTTCTGCCTCCCATTTCAAGGCAAGGCTTCGTCATGCTCCCCAAATGGGACGACCAGCGGATTTTATAGGAAGGGTTTGCCTTTTCTGGCAGAAAGACGGCCTGAGGTAGCATCTTGCTATGTCCCAGCGTTCTGCAAGACCTGGTGTGGAGAACAGTCAAAGTTGCTTCATGCCCTAATAGGGAATGAGGGATTGCAAAAAAGATGGGGAGACCCTTGGAGGCATGGGGTGTTGAGATAAGGAGTAAGGAAGGTGCGGAGACATGAAGGGCAGGCTAGAGGCCTGATTGAGCACAGCTGCTTCATTGTATGCAAAAGCCAGATGGGAATACTAACATCAGCTGTGGATACAGAGAACAAAGGTGGTCACAGAAGATTAACAGGGTAATTCCAATATTCCCGCTGTGTCCGCCTCCAATGCGTGCTCTGTCTCTTCAAAGTGTGCTTTTGCCTTGCTGTCTGTCTTGTCGTTTACTTTTTTGGTAGCCAAACTGGATGTACCAGCTATAAGGGAATCACAGTGAGAGGCCTTCAGTAAGGTGGGGGAGGGGAAGCATGCTAGCCCTGTGATTAGGTCTCGGGCTCTTCGGGAGGCTCTGCCCCTGGATTAGGAGCTTCACGTGCTCCTCAGTTCAGCCCCCTCTCTCCACGCCCCTCAGGTGGGACCGATGGCTAGAGTGGGCTGGAGTTGGGTATTTCCCTTCCCCCAATCCGTGGTCGGCAAACTGCGGCTCCTTGGCCCCTTGAGGGTGGCTCTTCCTAAGCCTTAGGAGTACCCTAATTAAGTTAATAACAATGTACCTACCTATATAGTTTAAGTTTAAAAAATGTGGCTCTCAAAAGAAATTTCAATCCTTGTACTGTTGGTATTTGGCTCTGTTGACTAATGAGTTTGCCGACCACTGCAACGGAGAAACCCCAGCAGATTAGGATCTGGTTAAATAGCTTCTCCTGAGGGCAGGCCTTTCAACTTATTGTTTCAAGAAGCAGGAGGGGGTGTTTCTCAGATCTCTGCGAGAACCTGGTGGAGTTCCAGAAGGTAAAACTCACAGGAGTGTGGGGTTCCACCAATGACTGGGTACCCTAGAGATTTTCTCTCTCAAACGTGGCCACACTGAGCCTCCTGCAATTCCTCAGCCACAGCTCACGTTTCCATACCCAGCACCGGCTCCTCCAGAGATGTCAGCGCCTGGGTTTCTGTTCTGTAAGTAGTGAATCTCTGTCATCACCTGTCAGTGAATTTCTGGCAGTATTTTGCTCTGTGACATCCTTCCTCTTAGAGAATCTAAGAAGAATTGTTGTTTTTTCAGTTTGTTCAGCTTTTCATTTCTTGTCAGGACAGAATAGCGGCTCCCATACTTCTTACATGCGAAACTGGAAGTCTGCATTACATTTTTTTAAGCCTCACCTGAGGATATGCTTATTGATTTTGAGAGAGAAACAGGGATGTGAGAGAGAAACATCGATTGGTTGCCTCCCATACTCTCCCCAAAAGGGGATTGAACCGGAAACCTAAGTATATGCCCTGAGCGGCATTTGAACCCACAACCTTTTCATGTATGGGGTGACGTTTAACCAACTGAGCCACACCAGCCAGGACTACATTACATTTTTTAAAAAGAAGTTTATTAATTTATTTAAAAAGAATTATCTCAATTATATGTTAGTATAAACAATATATTTTATGAAAAATAACTTTTCAAAAAAATGAGAAAAGTGACATTGTTTTACATTTTTCAAATTTGTCTAATGTCTGGCTTAATGGCTGGATTTTCATATTTTCTTCTGCATTGCGGCTATGATAGGCTGTTTTGGTTGATGTATATGAAGAAAGTCTAGACTCCTTTGGCAGATGTTTAAAAGGGATTTAAGCCTTTAAAATTTTAATAGTCTTTTCGGATAATTGTGGATATTCTTCTTTGGTATTACATGGAAACTTGACAAGTGATCATTTCTTTTGTTTTTAAGTTTTTATTAAATTGATTGGGGTGACATTGGCTAGTAAAATTATATAGGTGTCAAGTGTACATTTCTGTATACATCATTTATATATTGCATTGTGTGCCCACCACCCAAAGATAAATCTTCCTTTATCATATATTTGACCCTCTTTAATTCCCCCTTCCCTTCCCTCTGGTAAACACAATACTGTTGTCTGTGTCTATGAGTTTTTGTTTATCTGTTGCTTTCAGTTCTCTAAGCCCACATTACATTTAAAAAAGAAGGCTTAGAGAACAAGTTGACTGCAGTGGGGAGAAATGCAGAAAATTATATTTCTGTGCATCTGAGTCTTAATGGATAAATATCAAAGTTGTTATAAATAAACATGACAAACACTGTGAACACATACTTGCAAACCATCCACACTAAGGCAAGAGCCTCCGGGGGAAGGGAAGGGCACCTCTTCCATCCGCTTTGTCTCTGTCTTCCGGCTCATGTCCCTCCTGCCATAGCTCCCCACAGGCTGTGTACGGCTGAGCTATTCATTTCAAAACCTTACGTGATAAATTCGTAATCATCACACCTGCCAACCTTTGGTGTTCCTGCCGGCATGGTGCTTATATTTGTGTGGTTTCCTTCAATTTTGTTCTCTTGCCTTTATCCTTTAGTCCTGGTGGGCATTTCTCCGAGGGCCTGGGTATTGCAGCTCTTTCTGAAGCCAACAGCCTAAATCCCACCTCTCCTTCTCTGCTTCTGTATCTGTCCTGCTACACAATCAGCATTCTGGGTGATGTATCTGTGGGAGGCTCATTGTAAATCTCCTCTGTACTTAAGAGCTGAACTGAAAGGTGATTCCTCATTGCAGGGCAAGATAGCATTTCCTATTTCGACCTTAAATGTTCCTTTGCCAGCAGCAGCTAGGAGATGTTTGCCCCTTAAACATTTTCCATCCAATAGCTTATAGGCAACCAGAGTTCCCAGTTTGTATGTCTACAACTGAGATCTTGCATAAAAATGGTGATACTTTTCATTATGAAGAAGGAAATGCTATAGTGTGGTGCTTGTTCTTCAAGACAAACTAAATATTTCACAATAAAAAAATATCAATTGCTTGTTATTGTCTTCAATGTTCAATAGTTTTGAGTGGATTTGAAAGGAATGGAGTGTAAGTCACTGAAGAAGTTAATTGTTCTCGTTGAAGGAAGATAATCACAAAGGAGCCCAACGTTAAGTTTCATACCCCAACGTTGATTACCTTTCTGCAAGCAGTTAGAATGTTATTTTCTGAGCTGCAGAGCAATGAATGGATAGAACTGCAGGAAGTATTTAATTGAGTATTGATTTAAGGCCAAGCTGTTGTTTGGGTGAGGCATTGCATTATAATTAATGGACCTTAACCAGAGCTTAATTTTTCCGCACTATTTCTGATTTTCAAGCGTTGTAATAGCAACCCTGTGATAATCCATTGAGGGAGCCTTGGACTTTTTCTATTAACTTTTTAAAGTTTTAACTGAATTTTTAACACACCCAGAAGACGTCTAGCTTTTGATAGTATCTTCAAAGTCTGCTGCGTTTTGAATACATTTAAGATTAAATTCTCCCATTGACATATTGTCAATTAGTCAATAAATTCATTCATACAAGTTTAATATAGGGTAATATTATTAATGGCATGATTTACTGAGGGAGGCTGTGCCTGATACTTCCCTGGAGTTCTGTAGGCAGAGAATAGATTCTCATCTGCTTGGGATGGTACTGAATGCTTAAGTACTGCTGAATGCTTTCTTGAAGGGCAGAGGATGGAAAATCCCTTCCAAGGGCTCATCCATAATACTATCCCGTGACTGATTAGTCCCTTTATAATGTCAGAAATATAAGTTTGTAATTTTTAAAATAGCCATCTGGCCACTTTTGGATTTGGCCTATTACTTAAATTCTAGCCTAGCTAGGTTCAGGATGATGACTTACATCATTACCAGTTTCAGTATGTGCCAAATGCAGCATTGAGATCCTGGTGGTATGCAGAGATGAACAAAACATAGTTGGAGTAGCTGCCTCTGTGCACATTACAGCCTATTTTGAACACAAACAGTGCAGAAATAACGAAACCATATGGCAGTCCGTAATAAAGAATGACTTTCTAGTTCAATCTGTTTACAAAACTTTCCAAAATTATCAGCCATCTCATTTTCTTTGTCCTCCTCACAAGTCTTTACCTTTCTCCGCAGTCACTATTGTAGCTAAATCCCTTTCATGTCATGTCTCACCAACATTACCCAACAGTTGCTGCAAAGGAAGCTGCAGTGTAAATGTTTCGATCTCTTCAATCTCATTTTGCCATCTTAGTATACCAGACCGAGACTAGCTGTTTGTTTCTGCTGTGCCAGCCGCGGTTTGGGAATTCGCTGTAATCCCAGCAGCAATTTCAGGTCTGGCACCTGCTACTCTCTTTCTGAGATGTGGAGCAGCTACCTGTGTCAGCTCCCCAGGGAGCTAGCACGTTGGAGAGAAAGCATGGAACACTTGCAGTAGGGCTCTCTTGCCTGATTTCAAAACACTTCGATGGATTCAAGACTCCAGTACATTTTAACAATCCATCCAGGAGCCCAGGGCGTACTTGGTGGAGTCAGTCAGGAAGCAGGTGTTCAGGACTACCCGTGCAGATCTGAGACACCTTTCATTTACTCTGCACCTTCACAATGAGGTGGTGTGAAGAACGTGAGGAGGTAGACGGCAGATTTATTTCCATGTCAGATCAACCAAGTCACCTGCTGGTACAACAGCAATAAAAATTTCATATCCTTCTAACTAGATTCACTAGGTCACTGATCAGTCCATGTTAGGAGGTGGAGCCATGTGGGAATATGTATATACTCTTAACGGAAGGAGTGTTAACGCTTTGTGAATGTGTTTTATATAAAACCAGGTCTGAATGGCATGTGACATTTGCAGAATTGTCAGTTCACTTAGAGAATTGTGCTTTTTTCCCCTTTATGCATTAATATTTATTCAATTGAACTTCATTTGCAGCAGACACTGAAAAAATTCAAATGTTTTTGAGTACAGGTATTATGTTTATGTGGAGCAACTTGGTACTCCAACAATGTTATAAAATTTTTTTCTTAAATACTTAATAATATCAGTTCCAAAAGAACAGTGCCTCTTATTTTTGTATGGGAATATTTTCACTATGAACACAAAGAACTCCTGAAGATACAGCAATATTGGAGCAGCGGAGGAATGCTAGACTCAGCTTCTTTTGGCCTTCCTGAGTTAGGGGCTGGGGAGTGAAAGTTTATACTATTGTGAGCTGATGAGAAGGAGTTGAGCATTTGGGCCTGAAAGTGCTTGTGGATTATACTATCCAGGGTACGAACAGGGTAAATTGAATAAATGAGTAAGTGAATGAGTGATGAAATGAAAGGATAGCCAGTAGAATTGTTGACCACAATGATTAAGTTGTATCTTCTGTTACCCAGCCATGTTTTCTCATAGCCGACTAGGTTAGCGGTTCTCAACCTGTAGGTCGCGACCTCTTTGGGGGTCGAACGACCCTTTGACAGGGGTCACCTAAGACCATCGGAAGACACATATATAATTACATATTGTTTTTGTGATTAATCACTGTGCTTTAACTATGTTCAATTTGTAACAATGAATTGGGGGTCACCACAACATGAGGAACTGTATTAAAGGTTGAGAACCACTGGACTAGGTAAATGCAGTCAAGGAGGTCTAAGAAACAGTAGAAATTATATCAAAAACAGTGTTTGCACACTTACGGTGGGGGTCCTGGAAATAGAAATTCTGGCCTCCCCTTCGTACCTGCCAGGGACTCTGCAGTGTTTGAGGGCACAGATTGCATCTAGAATACCCCATTTCAAAGCTCAGCATACCACTTTTTTTTTTTTTGCTGTGGGAACCATAGGTAAAGAACTCAAGACACCCTCCCTCAAGTTTCTCGTCTTAAAAAGAGGATAATAATTGTCTCCATCTCGTTGGAACGGCTTGCGTATTAGAGATAAGCTATATAAGTCTTTGTTCTTGAAAGCAGTGTCCAGTGTCAGCAGTTATTATGATGGTGATTGTTGTTGTTATTTCACCTGATGTCTCACTCTCTTTTGCCGCCTTTAAAAATGGCCTTTCTGGAAACGATGTTTGCACTTCCACCTCTGATCCCTGGTGTTCTTGTCGACTGCCCAGGTTCTCCGACAGTCATGCATATGTGAACCACCTTGCTGCTGTTCGGTTCCAGCTCCGCTGTCCCTCTCCCGTTCCCCACGTGCTCCCCATCATTTTTTCTTCCTGAAATTTCTAGCTGGGGGAAGGATGTCCCTATCCCCAGTTCAGGCCTTAATTCAATTTTTATAATACCTTGATATTAAAATAATACTTACTTGTCTTTTCTCTTCTCTTGTAGCTATCTCTGCAAGATTCCCTCCGAATCGGTTGGAAAACAGTAACTGTGGGTGCCAGGGAAGCTGTACTCACCAGCGCCTCTCACTCCACTTGCAGTCAACCAGTGGCCCAGGCCAGACCCACCACCATCTTCCACCGTCTTCGACTTCAGGTATGTTTGCTGATCATCAGACTGCATCTTAAGATTTAGTAGAATGTCTCTCCCACACCTCTTATTCGAAGTTCATAATTTTGATGCTTGAAGCTCTAAAAGATCTTTTTAAAATTTCTATAAGTTGCTAGTTGCTTCTTTTACAGGAGAAAGAGTAGAAATAAGGGCAGATTAAAAGCCCAGGCAAACACGTGCACATAACAGCTATTCCAAGTGAAGGCGTCTTGGAGCCTTGAGTTTTGAGATAAAGCAAACTGCTCTGACACTGTCATGTCACAACTGGGTGTAATAACACAAAGGGGAACAGCCTGAGGGCCGGGCCCAGTGAGATGTTTTACATGATCATTTTGTTCAACCGACCCCTATTCCATCGACTGGAGGTTGGAAATGGTTCAAGAGGATAACACAATATAAGAAATTATAGTGACTTCCCTTTCAACATTTACTTAGTTTCTCGGTGGAAGACTTGTGCTTTTGACTGTTCATGACTCATTTTGAAAAGACTGAGTGTGAGTCTAGTTAGTGACCAAACAGAGGAACATGTTTATTTTTTTTTTTAATAACAGAAATCCAATGGAGTAGATGAAGAGAAGAATTCTTTACTCTGTTGTGAGAGACTTCAGGGAAAAAAATAATGCTCCCATTGAATGAATTGATTGGATCATCATAGGGAACAGTGTGTATAAGTTTGAAATTCATAGGCAGAAAGAATAAGGAATAAAGACAGGCCCCCAAACGACAGTATCTGTCATTCTTAAAAGGGATATGGGAATGAGAAATAAAGTGGTGACTTTGAAAGCAGATGTACCCCACCATGTATGCTGTTCTGTTGGCGTAAATCATAAAAATGCTCCGCAATGTAAATGTTTCGGATACTTTTATTGAATTACTGCAACAATAACAACATGCCACGAAAGAAAGGCTTCCATATATATGCTAATTAAGAAAAGGCAACACACTGTAACTACTGCACAAATCATAAAGTATTCAGTTTGTGTTTGTTGAGACTCCAAAGAGGTTCTGTTTTAACTTTATGGGAGCAGTTTGGCTGGAAAAGAGCTGTATGGGAAGCAGATGGTTAAATGCTCTTTTACCAGTGCTGTTTGCTGAGCAAGGTGCTCCAGTATGATGACAGGGAAGGACAAGTTGGACTTGAAACTGTCTTTTAAATCAGTTTGATGAGTTTGAAGAAGAAGACTGACCCCCAACCCCCAAAGTAGTGCCTTTGCTTTGCAAATCACTTTGAGGATAATGTCCATTGGCTAACCATTGACCAAGGTGATGAGGTTAAACAGCTGGAATGATTGGCTATAAGTTTGGTAGTACCTATGTTCTATCTGCATGTTAAACTCAGAATGAAAGACTCTGAGACCCATAACTCACTCCTCATGTGGCCTTAAAGGTAGCCCACCAAATTGTCACTGTTCCTTCTACATCTAAGGCATGAGGAATCATGAGTGAAAAATGTCATTTCCATTGTCAGATTTTAGGGTTAATTGAAATGACGTGCCAAAATGTATATTTTCTCATTAGTTGTTTTATTTCTCCTTTAGAATGTCAGTATTTCTAGTCTTTGAAGCGGATTTCAGCTGAAAAACTTTTAGAGCCTGCACTTTGTATTTTCTAAGTAGCATGCTTAAATTGGTTTTGCTTCTGTGACTTTGTAGATAATAAAATTTGCTCCTTCACGTCTTCCCCTTCCATACTGATCACACAGGCTGTCTCTTCCAAGTTGGTAAGGAGATATTAAAAATGGGTCAAAGCACTGTGCTCAGAAATGCTATTTTGGGAACTCCACACCTCCTCACCTGCTGGCAGTTCTCTTTGTGTTGCAAGTCCTACAGTAATCAGGGCAGTTTTAGCCTAGAGCTAGTGAGTCTGTGGACCAGTTGCTTTAGCCGGGTTTCCTACGATCTCGTGGATCCTCATCTTAGCAGGATTACTGGTGTAGGTGAAATTATCTGTTTAGTATAGAAGGGTTTGCACCAAGCTAGTGCTCTGGCTAAAGAAAATCCTCTGAGGCATGCTTGCAGAGAACTTTATATGCGAAGAACATTGTGTGCCCTAATTATAAATTTGCTATTAAAACCTACGACAGTTGGCAAAGGTACTGAGAGTTAGCGCGTCACCTGTGAGAATGCTGTCTTACTCAGGTGGATCAGAAATATAGGGTGTCCCCAAAAATGTATATGCATACTTTGAATAATTATAAAGGCAGTGTTTATTAAAATACATTTCATTTTAAAAGTTGAGCTATCAGCTGTTACAGTGTGTATACATTTTTTGGGGGAATTCCCTGTATATTTGAGAGTCTAGAGAGCAAACATTCCTTACTCTTTCTCTCAGGCCATATTTAGTCGGTGTAGAAACTACTTTGAACTGGTGTTACAACATCTTTTGAATCCTTGTTCCCTTTTTGTCTCTCTTCCTGACCTACCAGTTTCATCCTTCCCCCACTCCCTTTGTAATGGAATTAGCTCGCCTCATTTCTGTCCTCTCCCCTAGAATCAGCATCAGAAACCTTATTATAATTGCTCTGACACTTTCTTCAGAGTAGAGTTTTAATGATACCGTGCTGGCTTTGTGGTGTGTCACCTTGGCAAGAGTGAATTAATTTCCTCAAGTTTTCTTTCCTGTTTGTTCTGGTTAGGGTGAGAACAAGAGAGGTTCTTGTGGGAGATTTGGAAGCGGGAAGCGCAGCAGCGCCTTTTTGTATCTCACACATGTCAGGGCCTGATGTGTGATCTCACTGGTGTGAGGCTGTGGTGGGGCTGCACACTCCACCCGTTTCTGTGTCTCTGACTGCTGGGCCACGTGTGTGTTCTTAGCTTCGTGATGAAGGGCCCTCGCCTTTGTAGGACACCCATCTCGCCAGGGTCAGACTGGCATAAAGAACGGTCCTCCTGGGCTCCAGCCCATGGCTTGTGAAGTCCAGCTTGCTCTTTCTCTCCACCACATTAATGTGTTTCCTTCCCAACTGCTTTCTTTGTGGGCTTCAAGCTCCAGAAGCAAAGCAAAGACAACTGCTTAATCAGTTCCCCAAGGGCAATAATAAAGAGTTCCCCATCACAAATAGTTTGATATTTATCTATATCCATATCTATGTATCTAACCAAGTGCATGCGTATAATTTACTTGCTCCCTGACACGTGGCTACTGACCTGCACAAAGACCACAAGAAGAAGTCAACTTTCAGCTGGCAATGCCAACAAAACACTTTTCCTACTTCCGGGTTACATGCACTCCTCAGCCCTGTGTTATCGTCTGTGCCACAGGGCTCTTGGACACAGTTTCCTTCCACAGGACAGTATGTCCATCCATTTCATTGATTATACACTTCTGCTTGGGTCTGGTGAACTTGAATGCCAGCCGATGAGAAGTAAATCCCACAAAAACTAAATGGTCTGCTAACTTGGTGAAATTTCTAGGTATCCAGTTGGGGGTACGCTGAGAGATCAGGTGAACGGCAAGTGACTGCACATAACCCAACCACTAAGAAAAAGGCACAACACTCAAGTAGGCATTTTTGGATTTCGAAAACAATATGCAATTCATTCGTGTGTGTGTGTGTGTGTGTGTGTCTGTGTGTCTGTGTGTGTCTGACTTGGTTATCGTGGGACTCACTACATTGCAGCCTTGAGTGGGGCCCGGAACTAGACAGAGCCCGGCAACAGGTTCGGCTGCTGTGCCAACGGCTCTGCCATTTGGACCACGTGATACAGCAAATCCAATGGTGCTTGAAGTGTCAGTGACAGCTAGGGAGGCTGGAGCCTTCGGCAGGCCTTACAGGTGACACACAGCGCAGCACACAGGTCAGCCAGGTTCCAGGGCAGCAAGTCATGGGTATCCATTTGTCACCGTGAGCTCTAGCTTGTGTCTGTGGGCTCCAGTGTTTTCCTGCTCTCTCCCTAACCTAACATCCATCTTACCGTCCTGATTGACTGCCTGCTGCCTTTAGGTTCTAGCCTCAGACAGGACGGCAACAGTTCACCGAGACTGCTCAACCTGTTCCCATGATTCTGTTAAGTCAAGTTCCTGTCTAAGAAAATTGTGACTGCCCAGCCGGCGTGGCTCAGTGGTTGAGCTTCGACCTATGAACCAGGAGGTGATGGTTTGATTCCCGGTCAGGGCATATACCCCGGTTGCAGGCTCGATCCCCAGTGTGGGGCATACAGGAGGCAGCTGAGCAATGATTCCCTCTCATCATTGGTGTTTCTATATCTCTCACCCTCTCCCATCCTCTAACTGTTTTGTTGACTGAACTGTAAATGATATAAACACCAACAAACCTTTTTCTTGTTTACATTCAAGAACTTTCTAAACAGGACTCCAAAGCATAATCGTGCAAAAACAACAAATG
This sequence comes from Myotis davidii, assembly GCF_000327345.1. Taxonomy (NCBI): domain Eukaryota; kingdom Metazoa; phylum Chordata; class Mammalia; order Chiroptera; family Vespertilionidae; genus Myotis; species Myotis davidii. The sequence goes on along the minus strand of NW_006292604.1, from coordinate 833,083 downwards.
AAAACCCTTTTGAATATTTTTAGGAGGGACAAAAGATCTTGCATAGGTAGATGATTGCCTCCTGCATCCTTGTGTAGAAGGAACTTAAAGAAATTTGGCTTAGGATATTGTAAAAACCCGATCTCTCATCTCTATGGCACTCTTTATCGGCTCTTTTACTGGGACACATCAGAGCATCTGTGACCTAAGGTGATGTGTGTAGGTTAGATGGATGATTAAAAATAGACAGAAAAAATTCAAACACACCTTTTATCCTGGACACACTTGGATCATTGGAGACTTCTTTACAGAAACTCATAATGGATAAGAATTTTGGCTTCGCCACTTCTAACCTTGAGACCTTGAGAAACTTACTTAACCATCCTGTGTCTCAGCTTCCTTGTAATGCATGCAATTTTTGTAAGGATTGCCAAGTTGGTGCTAATTATTATCATTACTAGAGGCCTGGTGCATGGATTCATGCACGGGTGGGGTTCCTCAGCATGACCTGCGGGGATCGGGCCGAAACTGGCAGTCCAACATGCCCCCCAGAGGGATGTAGTAATGTGTGAAGGGCAGGTAGCTGGGGAGGAGCCCAAGTCCTGGCTGGGCACCATGCTGCTCCCACTCATCCCGGCCCTGCCACAGCCCGGCATGCAATTTTTGTAAGGATTGCCAAGTTGGTGCTAATTATTATCATTACTAGAGGCCTGGTGCATGGATTCATGCACGGGTGGGGTTCCTCAGCATGACCTGCGGGGATCGGGCCAAAACTGGCAGTCCAACATGCCCCCCAGAGGGAAGTTGTAACCTGTGAAGGGCAGGTGGCCGGGGAGGAGCCTGAGCCCTGGCCGGCACCGTGCTGCTCCCACTCATCCCGGCCTGCCACAGCCCTGTAGGCTCACTGCCGCTCTGCTGTGGTCTCCGCACATCCATGACTGAGAAGCAGCAGCAGGCTCGTGCCCAGTCGGTCCGATGCTGGTCCTCATCTTGGTCCCGATCCAGATGGGGGAGGGGTGTGCAAGGGGAGTGCCTGCAGGGCGGGAGAGGCTCATGATGGCCACAGCGGTGCTCACCTCCGTGAGCCCGGTGTCTGGCGCCCATTGAACGGTTGAATGGTCGCATGGTCGCTTAGGCTTTTATAGATACAGATTATTTGCCTGCCTCACTCAGCCCTTCAGTTCCCCTCCAGAGAAGTTTGGCATGAGCTGAAGAGATTTTGCAGGCAGCCCTTCCCCAGCTGACTCACTCTGGCTTTTTCAGTTTGGACTCTTCTCACTCTCAGGGTCGCTGGCCTTCCCCAATACCACTGTTTCTCCAGATCTTGTTCTCAGTTTTTAGGGTCTCCAAACTCTTTGTTGAAAATCATAGTAATTTTTTTCCTCCAAGAAGTAATAGTCTTTCTCTACAATGTAACACTTCTTTTTGGCCTTTTACGTGTTTGGGCCCTGGGGACCATAAGGAACCCTGCTTTTATGGGGTGTACTGCGCCCTCTGCTGGAAAGACTTGTCATACTACCAGCCAGAGCTAAGGGTTGAGACCTTGCTGTGTGCCTGGCACAGTGCACACATTACCTCTTTTAACGTTGTTGACAGCTCTGTCGGCTCCATCTTGCAGAGGAGGAGCCTAGTGCTTAGAAGAAGGGACTTCTCCATCGTCATGCACCTGGTGAGCCAACATTGCACCCAGGTAGATTGCCTCCAGAAATGGTGCATTTCACCACTGTTCTATTGGAGAGCTCGACTAGGAGCATAAATCTTTTCTACTACTGACAAATATATATTGAAATCCTATTCCATGTGCAACCTGCTCAAAGGTGGTTGGACCCAATGATTCTAACATTCATTTATCTTGACTTCAGTGGTTTGCATATTTCAGATCTCTTCCTTCATATTTACCAGAGAATAACCTTGACACCCTGCTGGGTGTTTGTCAATAAGATTCAGAAATACACGATAGAGTTTTTGCTTGCATATAACTTGAAAGCTGTAATAATATACAAAATAAATTGGATAAGGACATTTTACGATGTTTTTGTTGCAAGGGAACGGTTTTCTTAAATCTTGGCTTATCAAAGTTCATTTTTAAAAAACAGCTTAAGTATGAAAGAGCTTTGATGTAGCTCTTTGATAGGTAAGTTTCATGGTCAAGGTTAGAAATGCAAATGGAAAAAGTTTTATAACTATAGATTTCACAGATGTACTTTAAAATTAAAATATCGCCATTCCACATATAATTCTGGATAATTCTGAATAATTTAAGTAGACCATTTCTAATACACCTTAACAAGGATGTTTTAAACTTGTCCTTCCCTTTGTGGGAAGGTGGTTAGTCTACTTGAGGATGGTGATCCACATCCCTAATCCAGATCTTCTTTATAAGAGAAGAATAAACTTCAGAGAATCTGGGGATAATCTTATCAGAAAGGATTAAAAGATATACTGGAGGGAATACGATTTGTCAGGAGAATGGAATGGTTCACACCGGTGTTACTCTTCTTCAGTGTGGTACAGTAGGCTGATCACAGGCGGCCTCCCTCCAGCTTACCAGGATTAAATACCCTAATGTCTTTAATGCTTGGGTATATCAATCCCCGGCCCATCATTCTTTTCTTGTTAACATTTTGTGTTGTAATTAGTGTGCAGAGGAAGTCTGCCCGTGCCTACTGTATGAATACCTACACCTGCTCTACCGTCTGTCCCTTTCAACAGATTGCACTAAGGACAAGACAAAATACTGTGATTTTTCAGTCTGGAGTAGTCATACTGTGACTATGGCATGCTCTGCTAGCGAATAAATCCTTCTGCACCTCAAACCGTGTGGTTTTGAAGACAAGAAAGGTCCAAGACAGTGAGGGGAAAAGAGGGCACACTCACAGCCCCAAGATTTGCAGGTCGTTCTGCTTGTGTGGATTCCAACCTGTGGTACTTTCTACTTGATGGTGTATTGGAGGATATAAATCATGAAATTTGAAGTGATGTGTCTCAGGGAAAGCCCGGTAAACTTGACTTGTACTGGAAAGGGAAGAAGGGCTAGATAAGGACTTCGGCCTCTCCCCATTAGCTAGGGACTCTAAGAACATTGTGCCCTTCAAAGGCTGTGCCTTTCCGTCCCAGGACACAGGACCTCATGTTCTGCGGTACGTTTCTCAGGCACCGGCATGATTTATATGCCTACATATTAAAATCCCCTTGCCTCAGAGATGAAACAGCAACTGAATACAAAGTTACATGTTTGGGATGGGAGTGTAGATAGACGTAAAAAGAGAGTATTAATCATTAGATACCTTAAGCACAACAAGGAAAAGAGTCGAGTTTAGGAAATAGGGAAAAGAAAATCAAGCCTTTCAGTCATTTTGCTTACTGAAATTTTTATTCCAGCTACACTGCTCCTTATAAATCAGTGCTTTCTGAACTTGCTCCCGATGCAATGCTAGACCTAACGGTGCTGCATAATAATTGTGTCCTCGGGTAGAAAGGAATGAAGAAGGAATACACAGGCCTTCTAGATAACCGCATAGCCTTCCCCACCACTTCAATGCTAAGCTAGCATTTCAAGTAATTTCTCTTTTGTCTCGCTGAGAAAAACCATTTCATGATTTATTACACTGGATTAAAGGGTGGATGCACTCTGAAGCTAGAACATGACTGAAGGGCAATCAGGCATAAAGGATGTCAAAGCAGTTGGTATGTTGAACATTTTCTAAATTCCTGAAATGAGCTTTTGGAGCTGCTTGTCCAAGAAAAGAATCAGAAGACAAAATAGACCTGTTACATAAACTATATAGATGATGGTTACTAGGTATCTCCACATTCTAGAATTAAGATAGGAAAAGACAAACAAACAAACTGATTCTGCAGAAAGCTTTCTGTTTGTGAGATTTATGTTTCATCAAGTTACCATTTGTCAACATGAATTCCATAATACGTAACTTCTTTCAATATCATTGCTGTGGAGGTGGAGAGCCTGTTTAGAGGCTCGTGTTCCAATGCACAAAACATGCCATAAAAGTGAGCCTAGAGGTTTTTTCCTAGCTGTCACCTCTTCTAAGAAGTTTAACACCAAAGTTTGTTATAGTTTTCTATGTCCTGCACACCTGAAATAGAGAGGGGCTGCAATCCGTCTGGAGGTTTGCTTTCTCATTTCTGAGTACCGTCTCTCTCCATATAAACAAGGGAATTTAAAAATTTTAAAAGCAAAGGAAAATGTTTACTTTTGCTGTCTCACATGAAAAGTTGAATCCACTATTATACACTCCAGTGAATGAAATACTTAAAGGTTCCAGCAAAAGCCAGTTCTACTCAGCTAAGAATACAGTGTAGCCACTTTTTTCTGCAATGAGGAATTTCACGAGATTTTGTAAAGCAAAAGAGAGAAACCTGCTTAGCCATCCATTTATCTGTTTAATTAAATCATATTTATCATAGAGATGGTAGATATTGTTTTCTACTTGCAGTCATTCCTATGTACCATTTGTACACTTTACAAAAACATAATTTCAAAATAAAAGAAACCATGACATATCAATATCACTACAAAAATTATTATAACAAAAGCCTTATTTTCTCAGACTTAATCTATTTTGGAAGTATAATTTTCAAAACTTGGTTCTTTGACAAGAATATGAGTCAAAGATTTATTCAACTCATTAATGAGGTTACCAGAAGAATGATAAAACCGATTAAAAATATCTGGGTAAGGCAGAAATATGTATAGTCCCCGAAGGGCAGAATATTGGTGTAAGACTGCTAAGCTAAAAACTCACTAATGCCCTTTCGGGATTTATGGGTGTGGCTTTTGTCTGACAGAATAAACACAGTGAGATTCACAAGAAGGCCACAGAGTCCTTGGGCAAATTATTTCAACAAGAACCCTATGTGCTTGGATTGAGAGACAGTACAGAATGAAGGGTTGTCACTGGGCCCCTGAAGGCAGGCTGAGGAAAGGAGTTGGCTGCAAACTTGCGCTGTGTTTCTTGAAAAGGGAAAGATAAACATTTGTTGCTTTAAGTTGCTAAGTTTGGGAGTAATTTGTTACACAGCAGTGAAAGGTTGTCTTTGAAATGAGTAGTTTACTCATAATTTAGGAAAGGAGATAAGGGAGGTGCAGAGACATACCAAATACAAAGTTAGATAAGGTATGTGTCACCAGAGAAGGTCTGGTGGTCTTATGTCAACTAATCAAAAGAGTGAATGAAGGGTACATCTGGCCAAAGGGACTAGAACAGGCAACTTTTTTTTTTTTTTAATTTAATTTTATTTTTTTTTAAAAATATATTTTATTGAGTTTTTACAGAGAGGAAAGGAGAGAGAGATAGAGAGTTAGAAACATCGATGAGAGAGAAACATCGACCAGCTGCCTCCTGCACACTCCCCACTGGGGATGTGCCCGCAACCAAGGTACATGCCCTTGACCGGAATCGGACCTGGGACCCTTCAGTCCGCAGGCTGACGCTCTATCCACTAAGCCAAACCGGTTTCGGCTAGAACAGGCAACTTTTTGAAGAGGTAGGGATTGCAAATACAGAAGCTGGATTTGAAACCCTACTCTGCCAATTACTAGCTGTGTAACCTGGAGCTGATCAACGTCCTTTACCTGTTTCTCAGTGTATGAAATGAGAATGAGAATCCCCAGCATGCTCCAGCCACACACATCAAGAACCTTTAGACAAACTGATGATTCATACAAATTCACTCAAATTATGGACACTTAGAGGTTCCTTAAGGGCTCCTCTATCCAAACAGTATTGATTATTTCATTCTGAATATCATTACTGGGCACATAACATGCCCCAAGCATGTGAGGGATATAAGAGTGAGAAACATGGGGAAGACTCTTCCCTGATAGCAATCCCACTTAGTCACAGTGTCCTTTGTAGGAGCTTCATTGTATGTGCCAGGGGTCTTGGACTGACTTTTCAGAGTTGAGTTATACCGGCAATATTCTTACTAAATATATATATATTTATCAGATTTATCTGAAAATGTACAAAGGGCAAAATCCAAGCCTATCTGTGGGTTCCTAGATTTCTAATAAACAGAGAGGGATAAGTATAACTTGTTTAGCAGAGAACATTACAAACTATACGAGTAGTAGCTTACTTAGGTTAACTCAGAACCTTCCAGAGAGAGAAAGGAAAGGCCTTTATGTGGCCCGAACCAGAAGTTGGCCACCTTTGCTTGTCCTTGTGGTGGGCAGTCCTGACAGGACAGAGTCTTAAATCAAGAGCTTGTTTTATTTGGCTTTTCCCAGCTATCCTAACAGTGGAGTGAATACGATTAGCTGAACTGTTCTAATCTGTCATTCACCGATTGACTTAAATTGATTAGAGAAGAAAAAAATTCTTCGCCATGGATATTTAGATATCTTGGTGTTTCAATTTGGAAGTCATTTTTAAGTAGGACATTCCCCAGCAAGTAGATGATTCAGAACTGGAAGTCAATAAACCTCAGGCGATTTGAAAAAAAAAAATTCCCCCTAATTCCTATGACAATGAGAATAAAACGTCACAAGCATCGGTCTATTTTTACCCCAATGTTTTCTTGGTCTTCTGGAGTAAGAATCAGAAAGGGAAACAGCTATTGCATTAAAATATTATAATTTTAACTTGTTATGTCATTCTTACTTAGAGGTTTATTTCCTTTTTACCTTTTCTTGGGGTCTAGGACAAAATAAACCAGCCTCCTGTATGATAAATCAGATTTTGAAAAAAGGATAGATACATATTTTTGAGGATGCCAAGAAATAAAATAAAAATAATACTTTAAGAATAAGCCCTGATGGAAATTCAGTAATTAGCACCAGACTTTAAAAGTTACTAATGGAGAATAAGAGTTTTCTAAAATAGATTATACAGTTTTTTTCATCATTAACTAATAGGTGAGTAAGTATTTAAATGTTACAATTTTCCCTTAAGTAAATACAAACATTGTAAATAATCCAACAAACTTTTCCCAATGGAAAAGCAGCTTTTAAAAGTGTGTTTTTACCATATTCAGTTCTCTGAGGCAAGGAAAAGGTTATATTTTACTTCGAATAATTTAGAAATTAGAAGAAAAAAGTTTTAATGGAATTTTTGTAACAATAGGGCGTAAAAAGGAAGAGAAAAATAAGCAAATATTTGAATCTTTACTTGACTAAGCATTGAGTTGGATAGCTGATATATGGTATTTCATGTTATAAAGAAATTTTCCACTCTCTACAACCAAGAATAACTAGACACAAGTCAGTATCATTTGTGTGGGAACGATTATACCTACTAGTCATTTCTGAGAGCTCAGTGGTCAGTCGTAGAACCTTCTTGCAGGTCTCAAAGTTGTTAGAGACACAGTGGCTGCATGACTTACACAGTGTTCAACCTTTTTCTCACTTGTGCCAAACCAACTCATGTGCCAGCTGTTGAACCAATGAACTTCAACCATGGAAAAGCTAAACCAGTATCCATGGCTCCAAAGGAAGGTCTCATTAGCACATGTCTCCATGTAGATGGACTTGCCACCAGTACTATTTGGTGCTTGAAGTCTGCTATGGAGCATTTTGATACAGTAGGTTAGAGTTGGGACATGTGCTACTTGCTTGAAAATTAACGATTGGACTTGTAGCTTAAAAAGTTACCAAGTAATGTGTGGAACCTACATTCTTGGTCCATCCTGAATCTTACCTCCCCCCTTCTTAAAAGTGTTAGGGATGTAATTAAGAAAAATTTGATAAGAGTAACAATGAATACGAGTTAAATTTAAGGATTAAATAGGGGTTATATATCTTACACATATTACCTTGTAATAAAAATGATATTTAAGGACGTACTTTCTAAAACTTCTCATTATTTTGAGACTCTCATCTATAAAAGATAAATGAGGATACAGCCCAGAAGCTTACAGAAAATGTGGAATAAACAGGGCAAGATCTACAAAGTCTCCAATTTTTATTTCTTATTTTAAAATCTTATTGGGATAATTTCAGTTTCTAGAAATGTGAAAATTAAGTAATAATGCATTTTTTCTGTGTTCTTTGTTATTTAAATGTGAATTATTAGAGCTTTTATCACATTAAATTGATTGTTTTGATTTAGTATTTGCTTTGAGATATTTTTATCATGTTAAAAATTTCTTACTCAAATATTTTCTCAATCTAAGAATCTCTTAACTTTTTGAGTTAATGTGATGTAAAATTTAATAACTTTTCTAATATTAAAACATGCTTGACTTTCTACCTCCAAATTTACTTTGCTATAAATTTATTAAAATGTTTATATTACTAGTCGTAAGTAAAATTAATATACAATCTTTTGTTAAGTGAGATTTTCTTATAAGGATTATTTTGCTCAATAAAATAAGTCGGTGTACTTAACATATTTTTATTTTGGAATGCTATATATATAGGGCAACAATATTCATTTTTTGAGAGGCTGGAAGAACTCATACCTAAAATATTTGGAGATAATTATATACATTTATATTTATTTTCTGCAATTGGCCTGTTCAAGATTTCGCCTTCCCTCCCTCCAATCTTTCCCTTTCTTCCTCCCTCCCTCCCTCCCTCCCTTCCTTCCTTCTTTCCTTCAATTTTTTAAAGTATACCATGCATGTAAAAAAATGCACAAAAACATAAACAGCTCTAATTATCATTTATATCTATCTATCTGTATATATATGCATTTACAGTATGTGTGTATATACACACACACACACACACACATACCTCCCTTACAAATGTAAACACTGTCTCAGAGTTTCTACACCACAGCACTAGAGATATTTTGCACCAGAAAATTCTTTGTTGAAAGGAGCTCTCCTGGGCATTATGGAATGTTAAACAGCCTCACTGGTCTCTACCCACTAGATGTCAGTAGAACACTCCTACCTATCCCCCTGCCCCCTCTCCCCACTACTGCAAATTGTGACAAGCTAACATGTCTAGAGACATTGCTAAATGACCCTGGTTGGGGGAAATTACCCCTGGGTGAGAATTACTGTACTGCACTGACCTTTGTGGTAATCACTTGCTTTCGTTATTCTTTTACCATGTAACCATGCATACTTAAACATTATCAGTTAGTTTTATTTGAAAATAATTCTTTATAAAATAATTTAACCTGTTAAATAGACCCCTAAAATAGCCTTTAAGGTAGAGTGACCATATAACTTACAATCCAAGCTGGAGCTGTGGGCATTAAATATGATTGGCCTTGGGGAGATTGGGTGATCACCCTACTTCTAAGGACATCAGCAGTGAGCATCATCTCCGCAGCTCCACACATTTAGGGCTCCCTTTTCCAGTGGATAATTGTGCATGAAGTGAAAGCAGAAGAACTTGAAACAGGGCATCCCCAAGGGCAAAATAACGAGGGCCAAGTCAAAGTGTCAGGGATGAAAAGTTGCAAATACAGCATTCATCTAATTTGGGTCATAAAAAGTTGTGCTCTTCAACTAATTTTCTCTATCACTCCACATAATAACTATCTTCACATTAGCACAACATATTGACTAAAACAGATGTCTTCCAATATTTGTACATAGTTGCAAAAAGGATCATAATCCCTGTTTTTAAAAGATTGTGGTTTTCTGGGTTACGTGTTTTACTGTGATATAATTAATATACCACTCAATTCATATGTTTAAAGTATACAATTAAACGGTTCTTAGCATATTTACAGAGTTGTATACCCATCATCACTAATTTTGGAATATTTTCAGCACTCCAAACACTAACCCTGTATCACTTATCAGTTCCAATTCCTATTTGCCTATTCTGGACATTATATATAAATGGAATGTGTGGTCTTTGTGACTAAATTCATTCATGGAGCACAGTGGTTTCAAGGTTCATTCATGTTGTAGCATGTATTTGTATGTCATTCCTTTTGTCAAATGATAATCACTTGAATATATATTTTGTACTTTGTTTATGCACTTATTGGTTGATGGGCATTTGTATTATTTTCATTTCTTGACTATTATGACAAATTCTGTTGTGAACATTAATGTGCAAGTTTCTGTATGGACATATGGTTTTAGTTCTCTTCTATACATACATAGGCGTGCAATAGCGGGTCATAGGGCAATTGTGTTTTACATTTTGAAGAACTGACAAACTTCTTTCCAATGTGGCTACGCCTCTTTACAATTCCACAGAAGCGTATAAAGTTACAATTTCTTCCTATCATTGTTAACACTGATTATTGTCAGTCTTTTTTTATTTTAGCCACCCTAGTGGATGTGAAATGCTATCATCTAGTTTTGATTTGCATTTCTGTAATGGTTAATTACAGTGCAAATGTAAGTGTCTTTGCCCATATGCCGTAGACCAGGGGTCCTCAAACTATGGCCCGCGGGCCACATGCTAATACAAATATTGTATTTGTTCCCGTTTTGTTTTTTTACTTCAAAATAAGATATGTGCAGTGTGCATAGGAATTTGTTCATAGTTTTTTTTTAAACTATAGTCCGGCCCTCCAACGGTCTGAGGGACAGTGAACTGGCCCTCTGTTTAAAAAGTTTGAGGACCCCTGCCGTAGACATTTGTATATCTTATTTAGAAAAATGTCTATTAAGATATTTTTCTCCATTTTTTAAAAGTCCTCACTGAGGATGCTTTTATTGATGAGAGAGAGAGAGAGAGAGAGAGAGAGAGAGATCAATTGGTTGCCCCAAACTTGGGATTCAATCCACAATCTAGGTATGTGCCCTGATCAGGAATGGAACCAGCAACCTTTGGGTATATGAGATGATGCTCCAACCAACTGAGCAACCCAGCCAGGACTCTTCCTTTTTAAATTGGGTGTCTTTTTACGACTAAATTGTGAATTCTTTCTATATGCCATTATTTATATGATGTGTAAATAATTTTTTCCTATTCTGTGGATTATTGTGATAGAGAGTTTGATTCCATATGTGTTGGATTCTGTTTGCTAATATTTTGGTGAGGATTTTTGCATTTATGTTCTTAAGGGATATTGCTTTGTAGTTTTATTTTGGTATCATTGTCTGGTTTTGGTAACAGGATAGGAATGGCCTCACAAAATGAGTTGGAAGATGATTCTCCCCAAGTCTGGAAAGATTGCCTTTTATTTTTTTGTTATGTGCTACCACTGAATTTTTTGCTTAGTTAACTTAATTGTCAACTAATGATTGAACATAAATTTCCTTAAATGCTTTAAAGAAATGTCTCCCCACTTTGCACTGTATGTACAATGGGGGACACTTTCATTGCTCTGGCAGACTACGAATTTGTCTTAATCTTTCACTTCTGGCTGACCGTTAGGTTCTGCACAAAAAAGGAAGTGTAGACTAAGGCCTTGCAAGTCTTTCATTGTTATGTGCATAGCACTGGACATGCCAGCAACCATCTATATTCCTAGGAATATGTTGAAGGTTTTCAAAGCCCTTTATGGCATCTCATTTGCTATATTTTTCTAATATATTTTTGGGCTGTTTACTCAACATTGTTTCACTGCTTTAGGCAGCTGCAATTTTAAATAATTGCTGCTGATTTTTTTTGACAAACACCCTGGGGAAAGGGTATTTCCCCCTGAATGAGCTCAGTCAGTTCAATTAAAGACAAGCTAAATATGTGTTTTCTCTTTTTGAGATAATTTAGGGAATTCTTTAATTTCTAGGGATCATGTTATTTAGTAAGAATTTCATATTACCAGGACATAACGAACTAATTTTTAATGCTATTTTTTTAATCCAGTATAACATTTAATTTTTATATTTTCTGTTTTTGCTTTTTTCCTAGTAGAGTTTAATCTTAATTTTTGTTTTAAATATACTTTCTTATGAATGGCTTTTTATGAACTTTAATCTTTATTAATTTATTCAGGGTTAATTTATTTTAATTATTGTTTCCATTACTTTTGTTTAACTGAAGATAGCTGTATTTATGTGAGAGTCCATGAGTGTTCCCCCAGTAGCTGAATGATAGATGCTTTCTTAGTGATAAATACTTAAATGTTAATTGAGTACGTAATTGAGGACAACATATCTCAGCTATTCTTACATCTTGGTGTGTTCAAGTGGAAACAGCATATGCAGTTTCTGGGTAGTGCCTTTAGAGGAAATGATTGCCTCCATTCCTGGTTATTTTACTCATTGTTCTGTCTGCAAAGCAAACGTGATAGCTGGGACAGTCATATGGGAGCAACAAGCCAGAAGGAAATGGATGATCCTCAAGTTGATGTACTGCTCCTGGACTTCTTGTTTTCGGGATTTTTATTTTAATGTGAAAGAGATAAAATTCCACCTTGTATAAACTATTATTATAGGGGTTCTGTCAGCTACAGATAAACGTAATCCAGACAGAAACAATCCCTAGGTACTGATTTGACTAAATCCTTTATGTTTAACATAGTGTTAGTCTTACTACATTCCAAGAAATCTTATTGCTATATGATACTGTCATTTACTTAGTCAGCTATTATTCAGAAAAGTCTCATTTTATTAAAATTTAAATGGCATTGGGTTTAAATTTTATAACTTCTTGATGTCTTTTTGCATTATGACAAGTAAAATTTCTGCTTTTGACATTTTAGACTAGCAAAAGGTCACATGTAATAAATATATCACATAGGGAGGCGGTCTCGCATGTGGAATGGCAGTAGGAGGAGCTCTGTGATTGCTCTCTTGATTCCATCACATTGGGGCTTAGAATTTCAGCAAAGAAATTTTGGTAGACACAAACATTCAGTCCATAACAACTCTAGTTCAAAGGGAATAAACTAACAAGTACATATCATTGTACAGAATCAGAATAGACAGCAAAAGAAATATAGTAAACATAGAACCACCAAAGAAATTTATCAGTACCTCTGTTATTCCTTTTAGTTGATGTATTTAAAGTTCTTTGTAAACTATGAATATAATTTCCACGGGAGGTGTATTATCAGGGTTATTTATTTATTTATTTTTATTTTTTAAGATTTTAATATGAACACTTTATTTTAAAAGTATCATAGTGTTATATAACTATTTATAAATTTAAGCAATCTTAAGTATGGTTACGTTGTCTTCACCCTAGCTCTTCTTAATTCATTTATTTATAGAATGACTTGGAAAAATGACAGTGTAGTAATCTCTAAGAACCTTAAAATCATGACATGGCAATAGACCTCATAGCATACAACCCCAGGCATCATTTAAGTGAAAATTAAAAAAAATTCTTTGTCATTCTTTATATTATTATCAATGAATTTACACTCAAAAGTTTTTAAATACATTTGCGATTTTAAATCCATTTACATTGGGCTTTAAAAGTTTAGTTTTCCTAGTTTGGGTTCTATCCTTCTGCATTTATTTCCCCCTTTCTTCTACAATGAAACTGTTTTTTTTTATTTCTTTATTGATTAAGGTATTCCATATGTATCCTTATTTCTCCATTGTCCCCTGCCAATTTACCAGGGTTCTTTACAGAAACAGAATCAATAGGGAACACACACACACACAAACACTTATTTATTATAAGGAATTGGCTCACGTAATTCTGGAGACTGAGAAGTCCCAAGATCTGAAGTCAGCAAGCTGGAGACCCAGGAAGAGTGCTAGTCCAAGCCTGCAGGCCTGTGAGCCAAGTGAACCATTCGTGTGATTGGTTCAGGATCCCCAAAGAGCCAGTGTTACAGTCCAAGCTTAAAGACCCGAAAAGACCAATGTCCTAGCCCATCCAGTTAGCTAAGAAGTTTCCTCTAACTCAGCCTTTCTATTCTATTCAGGTCTTGAATGACTGGATGAGGTTCACCCATGCTAGGGAGGGCAATCTTCTTTACTCTGACCACCAATTCAAGTATTAATCTCATCCAGAAACACCCTAAGACACACTCAGAATAATGTCTTACCAAATGTCTGGACACCCAGTAGCCCAATCAAGTTGACACATAAAATGAACCATCACAGGAGGTTAAAATATGTTGTTTGTGGTAGGCAGAATAATGATGCCCTTACCCAGAAGATACTGATGTCCATATGCCTGTGACCTGTGAATACGTTAAGTTAATGGTAATAATAATATTGCAGATGAGTTAAGGTTGCTAACCAGCATATGGGGAGATTATCCTGACCGCTCAGGTGGGCCCAATGAAATCCCAAGTGTTCTTAACAATAGAAGAGGAAAATGAGTTCAGGGTCCATTGTTTCTGATGAGAAGTTAGTCTTCATGCTTAGTGTTAATCCTACAAATGAGTTTTTTCCTCAGGCTCCTTTTAAGATTTTCTCTCTGGTTTCTAGCAGTTTGATGATGATATGCTTTGGTATGTATTTCTTTGTCTCTATCCTTCTTGGTGTTCACTGAGATTTTGAAGTTGAGGATGATTATTATTATTATTTCTTAAATATCTTTCCCCCTTTCTCTCTTTGTTTCTGGAATTTTAACCACATGAATCTTAGACTACATGGTATAGTCTCCATTAAGTTATGTTCAATCAATCATCATCATCATAAATGTTATTTTCTAAGTGTTTAAGTTTGGAATTTCTATTCACATATCTAAAAGATCAGTGTGCCATGCTAGCACAGCCAAGGGTTCAGTGAGCCAGAGGAGGGGTGGTGAAGGATTAAAGAAAAGACAGACAAAGAGAATATAGCTGGGGCTCGGTGGATCTCCTGTGCCTGGATGAGGCTCCAGAGAAGGATCCAGCCAGCAAGTGAGGCTTTATTTTATAGTCAGAGAAAAACAAGGTAGTGGTCAACATAGTTACAATGTTCTTGTGAGTTTCACTTGTTTTGGCAGCAGTTGGTGCACCTCCCACAGCCCATTAGCTACCCAGGAAGGATCTAGGGAGCGGCCATAGGTCAAGCTTAATTATGCTAAGAGGGATCTGCCCTCTAAGCTGGGGCTTGTTTGTGGCTTGGCCACAGGTCAATCCAAGGCTTAACTGTAGAGCCGCTCCCTATAATCAGTTACCTGCAGAGTTCAATTTTCTGTGAGTAGCATTCAATGGATAATTTTATGTATTATATATATATTTTTTTAAAATATATTTTATTGATTTTATACAGAGAGGAAGGGAGAGAGATAGAGAGTTAGAAACATCAATGGAAGAGAAACATCGATCAGCAGCCTCCTGCACATCTCCTACTGGGGATGTGCCCACAACCCAGGTACATGCCCTTGACCGGAATCGAACCTGGGACCTTTCAGTCCGCAGGCCGACGCTCTATCCACTGAGCCAAACCGGTTTTGGCATGTATTATATATTTTAATTCTATGATTTCCTTTCTGTATAAGGTTTTTGCAACTCTTCAGAAATTTCTCATTGTTTAACTGGTAATATCCATCATTTTTCTGGACATATTAAACATATTTACAATAGTTATTAAATATCATTCTCTACTAATTCCTATGTCAAGATTCTCCGCAGGTCAGCTTCTATTGACTACAGATCATATTTTCCTGTTACCTCGCATGATTACAATATGATAGACCACTGGAAACTGTGGATAATATACTGCGCAGAGTCCTGATCATTTTTTTCTCCAAAGAATAGTAGACTTTGTACTATCAAACAATTGAATCACCTTGCTCTTAAGGAAACTTGGTTACAGGGTTTATTAGAGCAGGTCAACTTCAGTATTGAGCCTTAACATAGGGAGTGACCCTGGGTCCTTGGATATATTATTTACTCTGAATGTGTGGCCTTCGTGGGTTAATAGTGGTTAAAAAGCTTCCCTAACTTGGGGGTTCTTGGTGCGATCTACAAACTACCTCCCAGGTACTGGGCAGCTGCTAAAATTGCCTAATAGATCCTTACTCTCCAGGTGTTGCTTTCTCCTGGTTTCTTTGGAGTATCTTTCTGTGCATGCACAATTTGAATCAGATTTGACTATAATTGATATGCAGAGTTTATGGCTACCCAATCAGTAGTTAACTTCTTTCTAAGACTGCTATTGCAGTGTTCAGTTCTGGCACCACCAGTATCCAACTTCTGATGACTCTTCAGTCCTTGAGGCTTTATTTCTCTCCTCCCGGTGACATGCAAACTAGGAAGTGCTTTCATGGTTCTGGGCATCAACCACTGTGATTCTGCTTTGTCAGGGGCCAATCCTCTCAATTCTGCTACATTCTGGTCACTCTCCAGTAATAGAATTTCTGTTTGGGATGATGAACAAGTTCTAGTGGTGATGGTTACACAACATTGTGAATGTACTTAATCCCACTTAAAATACCACTCAAAATGCTATATTTAATATTACATAAAAAATCAAAAAATCAAATTTACCCTTAAAATGTAAGAATTTGTTACAGTGAGGATATTTGATAGCAGTTGAAGAAATTCAAAAGTATTTAACAGCAAAGAAAGCCTCCTAACATGCAATTGAAAACCAAACTAAACCAACCATCTTATGACAGAAAATATACAGTGGGATAGATTTTTGAATGATTTCATGTCTTATAGCTCCAACTATGTTTTAAGTTCTTATTAACGTGGGGTGTGTCTTACTCTATACCTCTGATTCATACATTCATATTCACTTAAAGTTTTATATCTTTAAGTTTTAAAGTTTCTCTTCTACATAAATATAATTTTATTTCCTTTTTGCCTTTCACATAAATTCACTTTGAGAACACATCCTTCCATATGAGTTTACCCATGTTTTAAATGTTTTAGGATAGTGTTTGTTTTGAGTAATTATGACCCATTTAACTAGCTATCAAATAAGTCTCTCATAAGTTATTCATTCATTTTGTGTTATGATATACTATGTTGATATTTTTGTGTTAGGCATATGATTGATTAATGCTTTGTTAACACACTATTTTATGAATGACTAGAGGCCTGGTGCACACATTCATGCATAGATGTGGGAGGTTGGCCAACCTGCCCCAGCCCACCCCACCCCTAATTGGGGTGGGGGGACAGATAAGGGATGGGGCTGGGAGAGGCTGCAGGCAGTTGGCCGGCTGGCCCCACCCCCTGGTTGAACTCCCGGTCCAACTCCCAGTCGAGGGGACAATTTGCATATTAGGCTTTTATTATATAGGATTCTCTTCTACCTGCTAACTGCTATAACAATATATCTCATCCAAATATCCACTGCCTTTTAATTTCCTAGAAAATCCCCACATAGATCCATTCATTCAGCCTCTTGAAACTGTTTAAAGAAAATGTTTGTGCCAGGCCAGCATGGCTCAGTGTTTGAACATTGACCTATGAACCAGAAGTTCTCAGTTCGATTTCCAGTCAGGGCACATGCCCGGGTTGTGGGCTTGATCCCCAGTGTGGGGCGTGCAGTAGACTGTCAGTCTGATTCCCTCTCATCATTAATGTTTCTATTTCTTTCTCCCTCTCCCTTTCTCTGTTAAATCAATAAAATTATATTAAAAAATTTTTTTGATTGTGTGAATGAGTCAAATACTTTGAAATTTATTTTTAAATAAGCATTTTTTCTGAGTTTTATTATAAAATCAAACAAATGGACTATAATGTACTTAGAAGTGTGTACTTGATAATTAAGTCAAATATTTATGCTAGAGTACACAGGGGCACTGTATATTTGGAAATGTCTTCTTAGCTTTTTGTTATTTGTTTGTTTTTCCCCTTGTGTCTTTGTTTTTAAGTAAATCAGTTCTCATCCTTAGGGAATCTCTTTCCATTAAACAATATCTCTTGTTTTCCCTTTATCAAATTATTCCCTTTTGATTCCTATCCACAAGAACTTATTTCCTGACAATGAATTTACTCTTTGAAGAAGTGTTTCTATAGCTCATGCTATGTTTTAAGAATTCCAAGACTGTTTCTCATTCTTTTGTTCTATCACATTGCATTTTAGTTTTAGGTTAAAATAATATGAAAAATGACTAATCACTAATATTTATGGCATAGATTTTGCAAATGAAAATATAAGAGAACCTGTTAAGTTAGAATCTCAACAAATACTTTATCTTAGTGTAACATACTACAAAAATTACTTGCATTACTGGAACATACATATACTAAATATTTTGAAATTAACATTTTGCTGGGTGTCCATTATTTTATCTGGCAAGTCTACTGATATTATGCCTAAGATAGGGTAATTTTTGTTTCTCTTGGGACAATAATTTTCCAGAAACTTAGATGAATTCTAAGTTCCAGTTTTTCAAATGGTAAATAACATTCATATTTGAAGACTGTCCAGTAAACAAACAACTACATAGCTAACTTTTAGAACATCTAAAAATATCAGTGTTAATATTATTTGAGTATTTCTTGAATTTAATGAATGAATCAGAATTCCTTAAAACGTTAGCAGCATGTATTTTTAGGGAATTAAAATGGAGACATAAACATGAGAGTATGCCTGTCACTTAGATTGTATTGAATGTCCTATGAACTACATAGGAATATTTCATTTTGTAAAGAAAAGAAGAAACCCTGTAAATATTTTTATAATTACATTGCTTCTAGAAGACAAAACTTTTTTTTTTTATCGTGAAAATTAGGACACATTCCCATCAATTTTGAAATAGCATTTTTCCCCCCTTCAAATTTATAGTTTTGGAGCTAAAAATAAAGAGCTTCATAGCTCCTATCATGTACTCTAAACATGTACAGCCTAAAGCACAATTTTACGGCTGAATTTTAAGCCCCTGCGAAATGGGGTTTCTTATGGGAATGCTGACAGACTGCTAGCTGCAGGGACACCAGCAGGCAGCATTATAATAAATGGGTCTGAGGGAGACATGATACAGGCCCACAGGTAATTAATGGCAGGAGTAAAATAAAATATAGGCACACCATCCCACTGAGAGCATGACGCAATGGAAGAAACTTGTAATAAAATACAAGGAATGTCTTCAGCATAGAGCTTTGAGGAAAGACTTGTAAAATAAATCACGAGCTGGGACTGTAGCTATAAGCAGTCATTGCATATTCCTTTATAATTAGAATTTTTAAAAAACACTATAAAAATCTTTTTTGGCTAAGCAAAATTACTCTGTGTAATGGATTGTGAAGTCAATAAAATATAAACTCAACTACTCAAGCAGCTAATAATAACCAGGGCTTTCTAGTTGGAAAGTCTAGCTGAAAGAACTCCAAGATTATGACTCCATATTGTGGAAGAATTGACTGTGAAATATGTTCTTAGACTACAGAATGACATGGCTGCTTTTTCTTTCCCCCTTGATTCAGTCTCCTGTTTGAATTTTTTTGTTTCATTCTGGAGACCAAGACATTGGGCCATAATTCTCCTTGACCTTTGAAGTCTGTCCTAACTTATGGCTCATTTCTAATTAAATTCTTAAAAAAAAATTTTTTTTAATGGATATTTAGAGAGAGAGGGAGAGAATCACCTATGTGAGAGGGAAACATTGATTGCCTGCCTTCTTCACGCCCCCTACTGGGGATCGAGTCCCCAACCAGGGCATGTGGCCTGACTGGGAATCAAACCAGTAACCTTTCAGTGCATGGACCAATGGAGCCACACTGGCCAGGGGCTGGCTCATTTTTTTTTTATTAATTAGAAATAGCTGACATAAACAAGTGACTGAAATCAAATTTAATTTCATCTCTGCCTAGGACTTTAGGTCAGCCATTGTCTTTCAGAAAGAGTCAGTGTTTGTAAGTGTGTATCAATTATTTCTAGACTATAGTGTGTCCTATTAGAACATGCAGATTAAGACATTACTGTACAGTTGGGAGGATATGTGGTGGTGTGGGTGGTAGGTAGAGGAGGGCTAGGAAAGAGAGGGAGGGAAGGAGAGAGAGAGAGAATTACTATGACAAAATTTTTAAGTCAATAATCGAAGAGATTTCAACTAATTCCCCCATTTTGTTTCCTGACTTCAGGGTGGCAATAAATTAATCCTATATGTTAATTGGGATGACTGAGTCTCAACAAGTTTAATGAATTAGCAAGAAACTGGAGTAGTGATGACAAACACAAACCACTTCCTCCTGCTAATGTTTCTTCATTTTAGGATAGTGCCCTTGTAATTTCAGAAAAGGGTATAAATTTTACCCGAGCTAGATACATATTTTAAACTAATCTACAAGCATAGATTTGGACTAAATAATTTAGATGAACTATGTTCTAATTATGACTGTCTGCAGTAGATACTGAGTTATAGTTTCATATGATAAAAATATCAACAATAAAAATCAGCTACCATTATTTTCTCATTAGTTACTAGAAAAAATACATTTTATGTAATGGAATGACTTTTATATGTTTTAAACATAAAATTTGTAAAAATGCTGAAAGCCTTTTTTGAATATTATTTTTGAATTTATTGTTGACACTGTTCCATTCCCACACCCCTTTGCCCACCTTCTCCCAGGCCTACCCTTCCCCCTCCCCTGGCCTTCACCTCACTGTTGTCTGTGACCGTGGGCTGTGCATATATGTTCTTTGGCTAATTATTCACCTTCTTTTATCCAGTCCCTCCCAACTCTCTACCCTCTGTCATCCCTCAGTCTGTTCCATTGCTCCATACTTCTGGTTCTATTTTGTTCATCAGTTTCTTTTGTTCATTAGATTCCACATATAAGTGAGATCATATGGCATTTGAATTTCTCTGACTTGCTTATTTCACTTAGCATAATAATTTCCAGGTCCATTTTGAAATAAGTAATTTCTTTTTCCTCCTTTTCCTATTTGACCTATAAAATACGTCACATTGGTCATTTTCCTGAGTCAGATAGTTTATTTCTTGGTTTGGTCATCTAAATCTATCATTGAAAATATGATGCATTTTTTTATTAGATGTATTAAGATACATTTTAAAATACAGCCCAGCCGCTGTGGCTCAGTGGATGAGTGTTGACCCATGAACCAAGAGGTCACCAAATTGATTCCCGGTCAGGGCATATGCCCAGTACCTGGGCTTGATCCCTAGTAGGGGATGGCAGGAGGCAATCTATGGATGTTCTTCTCACATTGATGTTTCTATCTCTCTCTCCCTCTCCCTTCCTTTCTCTCTCTAAAAATTAATAAAAACATATTTTAAAATATAAAAATAAAACACATAAAATATTAGACAAATAATCAATGTTTGTACAAAACTGAAACTTATTTTCAGAAATGCTGTTTGTTCCATGATTCAAACATTATCAACAGAACCTTTCTCACTGATAATCATCATACACAACCATGCAAGAACAGTTATTTATGATCAGCTTTCATATTATCAGACAATAAAGAGCATATTCTTTAATTTAATGCTTAACCTTACATAATTTACAATTTTTGCTATGTAATAAAATGTATTATCTAGTTTAGCTGATATTCACCAAAGTTTCTCAGTAGAGGAAGAAATGAGTTTATTTATATTCTGGTACAATCTTCATAATCTGAGTATCTGCCCATAAATGTTTTCCTTTGTTCAG
Source organism: Myotis davidii (assembly GCF_000327345.1). NCBI lineage: Eukaryota > Metazoa > Chordata > Mammalia > Chiroptera > Vespertilionidae > Myotis > Myotis davidii. The sequence continues at coordinate 811,802 of NW_006292604.1, read as the reverse complement.
AGTTGGGTTATCGGAAGTTAATTCTGTCCAGAACTAAAATTCCAAACCATATTTATTGACATTGATAACATATTTAGGTGTCACAACATTGTCTCAATGTTAAAGCATGTACTCTCAATTTCTGAATTCAGCTGGTTGATGTGTTTAAAGTGTGTATGTGCACGCGCGTGCACATATGCATCAATATTGGTCTGTGTTTCACACTTGGAGTAATACTGCTTCAGTTCTTTTTCTCAGCCTAATAGTTATGCTCTTATGTGCCTCCTGAGAGTGAAGACTAAATTATCACACTTGTATTTTCAAGTAAAATAATTTTTGGGAGCCAGGAACATGAGACTTCAAAAACACATAGCTACATATTTTAAAACTATCTCAGATGAACAATTTGAGAGCAAATAACTTTTGTACTTTTCAGTATAATGAGAGGTTTATTAGAAACATTTACCTCAAACACCACCTACCCATCTAATAGCTCTACCTTCAATTTACCAAATGAATAACATGTCTGGGGACGATTAGAAATAGTTTCCTAAAGTTTTTGTGCTGATATATCTTGGCTTCCCTTTCCTTTGCCTTTGATTTTATTCTGCCTCACCAGTGACCATGTTCTGATTAGTTTCCACGGGTATGAAGTAGGGGTGATCAGTACTTCATCTCATCGATGCGATTCTTCCATATACTGCCTTTATTCTCAGACTTGACATAACATAACACTTGTCCAGGAAAGAGAATCCCCTTTTCAATTCAGTTTGGGTCAAGTTCAAGCAGGTTATACATACAGTAAATTTGTGACATTCTTGGACAAAGTCTAAGCTCCCAGTTTCATGGATTTGTTTTAAAGCTGTAATCATCATACACATTTACAGTATTATTTTTATAGTTATGCAACTTTTGAATGATTCAAGCCACACTGTGTGATTTGTAGAACTATGGTTACATGCTTTTTCTGAACACCGTAGTTTCATTTGTGCACAGATTAATAATAAAACCAAACTATAAACCACTCTCCATAAATGATTTCTGAACTTTATTTTTCCTACATAGCTAGAAAAAACATTTTTCAATGTTTTTATGACATACATAGTATCCAAAGAATAATATCCTTGGGTAGATTTTAAGAATCACATTACTTTTTTTGTTGTTGTTGTTAAGCAAAGTACTTTTATTAGTTTAATTTTATTTATTTATTTTTGGTTTTCATTTTTTATTTATTTTTTGATTAGCTAAATCTTTATTGTTCAGATTATTACATTTGTTCCTCTTTTTTCCTCCCATAACTGAGAAATTTTGTGGGATTGTTAGAAAGTATTTTATTGAGAGAGAGAGAGAGAGAGAGAGAGAGAGAGAGAGAGAGAGAGAGAGAAATGAGAGAAACATTAATGTGATGATGTGAAAAAGAAACATCAGTTGTAACTTGGGTATATGCCCTGACTGGGAAGCAAACACGCCACCTTTCTGATGTATGGGACAACTCAAACAACCAAGTCACACCAGCCAGGACCAGCAGTAAACTTTTAAACTGAGGACAGTATGATAGCTTAGTGTCATTCAGGATATACCAGAAGGAAAGTTGAACATCATAATGTAAATGCCCAAATGGTTAAAATCATACTGATTACATTCCACATGAAAAATCAACTCATCTTACGTTTTATTAGAAGCAGGAAATCCTATATCCATACCTGTGTTATTTATTCAACTTCAAGTTCTGCACATTGAAACCGTTACTGACTTGACTCTTGGAATGACATATTTCTGAGCAGTATGGGAAGCTAGCTATAAGGACATAACATGAATTTAAGGGCCTTCGTAGGTTAAATTTATTCCACAGAACGCTTTTGCTTATGCATGCAGATGGGCTAATGGCACCGAGACTGTCATTAACCCAGAGTCACTTCCAAAATGCTGTGCCCGGAGATTAGCTTCTGAGATTACAGTCCTGGGCTTGCAGTTTGCCAGGGCCTACTTTTTTAGCATCATGTCATTTTTATTTTATTTTTTGTCTCTTTGCAAAACACAAAGATTTTTCTAAAATGAATTAACTCTGTGGTTGATTGCCTCCCAAGTCTACATTCTCTCAACGCAGCGACTGTCTTTTTCCAATGCGCGGTGTGCGCCGTTCCAGGTCGTGCCCCAGTAAGTCCCTGACACGTCGTGAAATGTGCTTGCCTCCGTCAGTTCACGGGGTGGCACGGCTCTGTTCCTCATCGATTCTTTTCACAGCACCAGCCTAGCAAAGCTGAATGCAAATGAGCAGCACTTCCTGTGCTGATGAACTCCCTGTTCTGCAGTGCTCTGCTGTTTGTATTTCAATCCTGCCATTTCCTGGTCAGCACAGCGTGGAGGTGGCACTGGTACTATCAGCTAGAATCTGAATAAAATTTCAGATGTATTAACGTTCTATATTTCAGTGGAATTTGTACTTTGGCTCTTTCCTCCCTACTTTTCTCCCTTTCCTTATGAACATATATTAAATTATAATTAACACACTAGTGTCAGGCGTAGAACATGGTGATTCAACATTTCTAAACTTAACTAGGTGATCACCACAATGAGTCTAGTAACCGTCTGCCACTGTACATAGTTATTGACTGCACTTTCTACCTTGGGTCTCTGAAGCTTCGCTTCATTTGGAATTATGTCCATTGGTGATATGTCTGTATTATATCCATATCATATCTATATCCATATCTAATCACTTCACCTAATATATTCTTATATTCGTGTGAAAGCCAGGAGCCAGCTTTACTTCCTTTTTCATTCTCAACTAAACACCCCCACCCTGTCACTCAGTAAGTCTTGTTTTTACTACTTGTGTTCCTCCAATTACTGTTCCTTTGCATCACTGCCTTTCACCCCTTCAGTGATTTCCCGTTTCACTTGGTGAAGGCTGAAGTCCTTAAATCACGCCCATGGAGGAAAATGGAGCATTGTAAAGTGAAAAGCTCGGCACTTTGTGACAAGGGCACATTTCCTAAGAAAATAATGTGAGATGGACTACAAATATACTGTACGTAATTAAAATTGCTTTGAATTACGTTTCTTCGGATGGCTCTTCTGTGTATCATCTCTCTCGATGGAGCCATGTGTATCTTGTTAGCAATTCTGCTTTGGAGAATCTTCACAGGAAATCATAAGTTTGACCTTTGCAATTTCTTCCATATCAGCTTTTGTCTTCATTTCAATCGAATGTTTTCATGGATTTTCATTCTAATTTCATACAGGCCATATCTCCTTGCATTGCCTGTTAAGCATGGCGCATGCTTTCCTGAAGATGTTTCCTGGATATAGTATCATAGAGTATTTTCAGGAGTGTTTACTTTCTATAAATCTTAAGGATGATTTCAGGGCCCCTCCCCTCTTTTGTGGTGTTCATTTTCCTGCTTCACTCATTCTCAAGTGAGATGAACTCCCTCAAGACTCAGGTTTGGGTAAGAGGTTGGACTATACTTGCCTTGGCTCCCTGTTGTCTTGGTGATGGTCACAGGTCCCTCCAGTCCCGCAGCTGGAGTTTAGGTTGATTTGTTCAGTTGTCACTCTAACACTGGATTTCTGAAAAATATTCTTCTCTTCTAAAATGCAACCCTAATAATGCTGATTTTGGAGAATGGAAGGTTTAGTTTATTTTTGTTTGTTCTAGTGTCTTTGTAGTGTGATCGGGGTAGGAAAAGGTTGCATTTTCTCAAATCACACTTTATTTTTGGAACCATTTATCCCAGGAACTGGTATAGTGCTGGCAACATCCCTTTCACAGGGTCCCTTCTCCCCACTCCTCCCCTCTCCGACTTGGTTTGTTCAAGGTTTGTCCACTTTAACACTAGTTGTTTCAGGTTTGATGTAGAAAGCTAGAGGGGAGTAGAGGAGGACTCTTTGCCTCAAAAATAATCAAGAAGACAATTGCCCAATTTTTCTCGGTACAAATTCTAGATCTAAGGCAAGAGGCTACTTGCCATGAGATTAAAGCTGTATATTACTCAGGCAAAGCTAGTATTTGCTAAAAGCAGTGCTATTTTTCAAATAGGGACTAAATAATTCCCAAATTTTTATAAGTTGTCTTTGAGTTTTGTTTTTAAGGTTTTGTATGTCTTGTGTCTTTAAAATATTTTAGAAATCTGAAAGAGGTAAACCAGATAACATTTAAGCTGGAAAATCTTATGGTCTTGGTTTGGATCACTTTTTTGTCATACATCCCTTGAATTTCACTGCAGCCTTCCCTCTCAGACCTCATTTGTGAGAGTAGAATATTCAGTTCTAGCTCTATTCTAAATACATAAACTCTAAGAACTACATACAATTCAGCTAGATTGTTAAATCAATAGTAGTTGTCAAAATTAAAATGTGTAAAAACGGGGGCTCAACTAATTTCATTTAACAGCAATGGTTCTTTCATAGAAAAATTGAGTATTATTCTAAAGGGGTAGATACAACCGTGATGAAACATTTGGCAATGGTGTGCTTTATATTTTAATATATGCAGAAAAAAGGCATAACTCAATAACTCTGCACAGAGATAAACTAAGTAGTGGACCTAAATTTGAGATCTGCAACTTGCGTGACTTAGTAACTGTTCTGTTTGTAGCGCCCGATAAAGAAGCATAAAATTGCCAATGGAATAAACATGATTTCTGACCTTAGAAAATTTGCAATTTGATGGGTATTCCAACCTTTTGATGCTATGCAGACCAAATAACTCAATATATTTTTTAAGAAGGAAAGCCTTACACATAGCTGCTCCTTGAAATGCTGATTTTTCAGCACAGATCAAAACAGCAATAACAGAAGGGAAGAGAAGGCATATTTTTCTATGAAGGATAGATAACTTAAGAGAACTTGCTCTTAGAAAGTTTTATCAAGTCAGTATACTTTAATTTGTTCATAGAAGTTTGCCTTCTATTAAAGTAATTTAGAGTCTGTTGACTACACTGAAGTCCCAAAGTCAAAAGGGCTAATGTTATGAAATGGTAGTAGACTTATGTTAAATATTTCTGAGTGATAAATGAATGTATTTAATGTAGTTAATTTAGAATAATTTGTGTACATTTTAAATGTTTTTCTATGAAAGAGGCTTTTGACAAATTTCTTTAGTACTAAGAAATTTATAGGTGACTAAACTTTTAATGCATTGATTAAACAATAGGCAATTTATTAGTGCATTAAAAGTCATAGTTTGATCATTAACCTTTTTCTATCTTCTAATCTTATTTGCTGTTATCTTACTGTTTAGTAGAATCTGTTATCAGAGGATGGCATGGATCTATGTAGTGTGGACTTTTTGCTTAGCATGTCTGTCTGTCTGTCTGCCAAATAATAGGCAAACTGAGTTCCTAGATACTTAAAGTTTCTACATGCTACATTAAGTCCATCTGCTTTTCCATATCAGCTCTCTACTCTTCTGCACTCAGTCTTCTGGGAGCAGAGCATAGAGTTGGGTGGACAAGAGCATTGTCTTCCAGTTGAGTTTGGCCAATGATAACCTAAGCAGCAGATTGGAAGGTGGGGGAGTGGGACATGGATGCTATATCTTTTGAATGAAGATCACAGTTCCTATCAAGGCAGGTCTTTCCTGTAACTATAGCATCCTCTAGTCCTCAGGCCCAGCCTTGGGGACATAGGGACAGCCCTGTGATCCTGCATTATCTCTATTGGTGACTTTACAGTACACTTTGAATACTTGTTTACAAATACCCTTTATTAAAGCCTGTTGGAATCCCACATGAAGAAAGATTTGAGTGATATTTCTGGAAACTAATACTAAAATGTTTTAATTTGCTGGATTCAGTAGACAACATTTATAATTAATGTATTAATGTTTTTAGAGAATAATGATTAATCATCTCTGAATACTCATGTTTACCTTAATTACTGGTTGTGGAGCTACAGAAGAAAACAAAACCTAATTACTGGCTTTAAATTAAATACAACTAAATACTGTTAAATACAATAACAAATTTGCCAGAATGGAAAATGTAAAGAACCTTAACAATTGCTAAAAGCAATATTTCACAATTATGTCATATTTTAATTGTTCTTAATATTTAAGGTACACATTTCATAAGCTATTGGATATTATTTTCAGTTTGGTCCTAAACAAACTGAGTCTTCTATGGAAGTAATGATAGCAATATCAGGATCATAACTGAAATGAGAGAGTGCCTCTTTCTTACTTTTATGTTCTGTGCTAAGGTATCAGAACATCCCCTTTCCCCAAAAAGACTTCAACAGAACATGATCATTTTATGAGCGCTTCTAGAAAAATAATAAAAATGCCTTTAAATCTTTATTTGAATCTTTACAAAGTTTTTTCTTTTTCAAAATGAAATGATGAAAAAAAATAAATCATTCAGTGAAAGTTTGTGTGTGTGTTTTTGTCTCTTTCCTACAAGTGTACTTATCAGAAAGAATGCAATAATCATGCATTGCATGAGACGAAATCTTTGTTAGAAATGCTCACATCTAAATTAATGAAATAAGTCTGTCAATTTCAGAATGATAAACTGATTGGATTTTTCATGGAAATGAAATCAGGTCTACTGCCTGAAAATTAAAAAAAAAACAAAAGAGTACATTCCATTGGAACAATGACAATTGCTATTATAAAACCAATTTTAACAGTGCAGTGGAATAATTTTTATTAGTGTTGTATAGTCCAACTGCATCACAATATTATTACTCATCAGATTTTTATTTTGTGCATATTATCTACCCTTAGTTCAGGCTATACAAATCAAGTTATCCTCATGATCTTGAAGTAAACACATCCTACCTTAATCTTTGATTACTTGATATTTTTTCAACGCCCATTCAAGAGCCTCTATATATCATGTGTACTTGCTTATGCTGCCTTGGACTTTTTTTCAAGTTGTTTCCCATGAGAAAAATTTCACTTCTGTACCAGGAGTGTCATTGTGTTTTAGGGAATCCTAAAGAAGCATACGGCAGAGTTACAGACACACTACAAATGCTTGCTGATATATTTCAACGATTAAAGCTATCCTGTAGCAGTGCTCAAGTGTGTATCAAGGAAATTGTAGCGATATAGTTATTTGTTCTAAGCAGAGTGAGGAATGCAAAAATGAGATGAGAATGAATTTATAACCTCAATGAGATTATATTAAACATTGTAAAATATGATAGTTTTAGGCATTTTAGCTTACTCAAATTTAAGCATTTTCTCCATTTAGGAGGAACCTTCAGGAAATAAGTTATAGGCTCCACTGTCACCCTATGGAAGCCAAGAAAGCTAGATATTCCTTTACCCAATTGCGGGGGAGAGAAGACATAACTAGCAGCGATTTTGAATCTATAGGATTTAGAGCAAGTATATAAGGAGGGTAAGCCATTACTTATGGCATTGAGATTGAGATAGTGATGCATTGGAGACAGAGTGCATCTTCTTCAGACTGTTTCTAGAATCAATCTAGATGGTTTTTATTTTCCTGTCACCTAGAGTCCCTTGGATCCTGCTCATATCCCAAGCCTGATTCTACAGGCTTCATTGATACTGTAAATTCTTTTTCTGCTGACATTTAGAGTTGGTTCAGTTGCTGGCAGGCAAGAAGTGGAACTGATGTATAAAAGAAAACCTATAATGTAAACAAAACGTTAGAAAGTTCAACGTTTGTCGTGGTAATATCCAGAAGAAAATATAGGTTGACTGTGGGCTCTAGTTTTCAAGGAAAATGTATGGGTTGGGACTTGGTGAATGAGTAGAATTTGAATAAGCTGAAATTAGAAGGGAGGGAATTCCAGGTCACATAAGCAACATGGCCAGTACAAATGGATTCAACAATGGGATTATGGAGAGGCAGTGCCTATATTTTCAGAATGAAAGTAATTTTTATTATTTCTTTTAAAAGTCACTATAATTTTCTTATATGTATTAACTTTATTAAGATATATACATATAAAATACACACACACACACACACACACACTCACACACAAACATTTTCTTACTGAATCAAATGGAACCAAATCAATGGAACCAAATCTGTTGGTTTCTTTTTTTTTTGTTTTAAATATATTTTATTGATTTTTTACAGAGAGGAAGGGAGAGAGATAGAGAGTTGGAAACATCGATGAGAGAGAAACATCGATTAGCTGCCTCCTGCACATCTCCTACTGGGGATGTGCCCGCAACCCAGGTACATGCCCTTGACCGGAATCGAACCCGGGACCTTTCAGTCTGCAGGCCGACGCTCTATCCACTGAGCCAAACCGGTTTTGGCTGGTTTCTTTTATTGAACGAGTCCCCAGGTGCTACCCAGTATTCTTGCCATGATTGATGGCAGTTATAGGAGCCTGGTACAGGTACTTAAGAAATACTTTGAGTTACCCAACTCTTGAACCCTTGTGCTGTAGCTAGATCAGAAATATATATTTCAGTGATGGGGTAATATTCACAAAGGCTAAATAATTATTAAATTAAAAACAAGAGAAAATTAAGGTGTTAACTGCCACATTTTTATATACAGAGGTATTTCTATTTTTTTTCTCTTAGTTAATTGTTCTATGTATCTCAATTTCAAAACATTAATAAGTATGAAAAGTAAATGCTATTTTAGTCAGTGAGTAGGAATTAAATTTTAAAAATTGATTGAAGTGAGCTAAAAATAAACAAATGTTTATGTTTTTAAATTCAATTAGGAACATTTTGAGTCTTTTCCATATGCTATTCAGTATCTAAGTGGGAGAAGAGCAGTGATGAATAGGAGGTCCTGGATTTCAAGAGGCGCATTCAAGAGAGAAAAAGGACATGTCTAGTCCTTGGGGATAGCAGAGTAGCCTCCATGCAGGCATATGAACACAAACTCCCCTGCTGTGTTTTAGGTCAACATTTCCCCCCCATTAAATTGTGGGAAATTCTCAAGCAAATGCAACTTCAGAAATGCTGCCTCAGGAGTATCCCCCTCAGAGATTAGTATTTCCCAAATAAAACTGGGAGGTAAGTTACTTTTTTTTATTGGAGACATTAGACATATTTTACAACTGTTTTTATGATTTCTCTGGAGGGGAGGTAATGAAGACTGAATCCAGGACCACCTTGAACTTAGAGCTGCCTCTGAATTTACTTTCAATGTTCTCAATGCAAAACCACTATTTAACAATATCCTTTAATATATCACATGGTTTCAGTGGTGGCAGCGCTTTCATGGCAATTTGCTATAAAGGGTAGTACAGTAGACTGAGAGTAAAAATTCTTGATATAGCCCTGGTTTTTGTGCTTTCCAGCTATAGACCATCTTAGAAGTACACTATCCATACATAATAGGCTAGTTGTAGTATTATATATAATGATGAATATAATAGCTTAAGTGAACTGTAAAGTGCTAAAAATAGAAGCAAAGATGATCAGAAATAATTCAAGTATTTGTAAAAGAGGTTAATTAACCTCAGTCCAGCTTATCTGATATGTTAGGAGCATCCTAAACACCTTTTAGAATAAAACATTAAAATTATTATGAACAATATAAATAAAATAATGTTATTCACAATACATGTTGGTGATCTCTTAATATCAAGTTTATTATGATGATGATATTTTTTGTTCTTAAGAATAATAAATATAATGTGTTCTCTGTACTTAAATTGAATAAAAGCATTGTTATTTAGTCAGTTATTTAAGATGATTGAAGTAGTGGTGATAAACATATATTCCTCTGTGACCAAAATAGTCACTATAGTTCACTAATGATCATCTTGATGATTAATTTTTATTCTTCCAAATCAATACAAGAAGGGATTCTGATTTATTGCATAGTATATTTGGATTATACTAAATTTCTTTGCTAGCCTTCAGTATATTTGGGACACCAGTAATCACTGCTTGAGAGTTCAATGAATATGAGATAAAACTAGCATGAATTAAACATTTAATAAGAACCATCTAAGGTGAATAGATAAGTGTGTCCTATATTCAAAATATTCTACATAAATATTCACCCAAAAATCATAGAATAAAAAATATTGCTCCTCTTCAAATATATTATCTGTAGTATACCTTTTTATTGTAAACTGATACAAAATTTCAAAATAATAAATATTCAACACACAACTTTCGACACTTCATGCCTCTTGTAGTGATGAGAAACACATTTCATAGTCACAATCACATTCAATTTTGTGTATATTTTTACTGGAGTGGCATGTTGAACTTTAAAACAAAAATAAATATTTTAGTTCACTTCTTTGATTGCTTTGATGAAATAATAATGCAGAGAAACCACTTTACTGTGAAATCTGGATGAGATACCATAATGGAATATACCATCAATAATGGAGAATCTTTTTTTCATAGAAAAGAATAGCAAGATATCCTAAAATTCTGAGCCTGCCTTCTCATATGTGGTAACTGTCTACTAAAGGACCTGTTCGTCTTGCTTGATAATATTTCCTGCACATAAACTTACATTTTTATTAGAAGAATCACTAGAAAATGCATAGTAGCAATTAAATATTAAACAAGCAGTACATCTAATATTTAATTAGTTTTTAATTAGGACATAACATAATATATTCTTTTTGTTTTTTTCATAGATTGCCAGATTCTGTTTAAAAATTAAATATCAATCATTGTCATTTGTTGGACTAGTAATATACTCCCTAAAAAAGATCTTACAAAATAATTTTCTCCTTAATTTCACATGCTATAGTGAGAAGTTAAGATATTCTGGAGACCTTAGTTCAAGTAATACACATCCACATCGTATGTAATCAGGCATAACTTTTCATAACAACCCAATTGCGGGGGGGAGGTAGAGGGAGATGAAAGTTTTTGTCCCAGACAAGGTTTATAAAATCAACCTAAAAATTCTCTGTGATATTCCTATTTATTCCTCCCCATACCTTCAAACCCTAGAAACCATTGATCTTTTTACTGTTTCCATAGGGTTTTGTGTATTTTTTTTCAGAATGTCATATATTTGGATCCATATGGTATATAGACTGACTTCTTTAACTCAATAATATGCATTTAATTTTCCTTTTTATCCTTTTCATGGCTTCATAGCTCATCTCCCTTTAGTACTGAATATATTCCATTGCTTGGATGTACAATAGTTTATTTGTCCAGTCACCCACTCAAAGGCATCTTGGTTGTTTCTGAGTTTTGACAATTATGAATATAGCTGCTTTAAACATCCATGTGCAATTTTTGTGTGGGTGTAAGTTTTCCTTCCCTTTGGGTAAATATCAAGGAGCATAATTGCTGGATTACATGGTGAAAGTGTGCTTAGTTTTGTAAGAAACTGCCCAACTTTCTTCCAAAGTAGCTATACTGTTTTACTTGTTAGTTGTGGGAATGCCAAAGTTCCGGTAACTCTGTGTCCTCACCATCATTTGGTGTTATTGGTGTTCCTGATTTTGACCATTCTAAGAGGTGTGTAGTGGTATCTCATTCTGGTTTTAATTTGCATTTTTCCTGATGAAATATGTGAAGAATCTTTTCATATTTTTATTTGCCATCTGTATGTCTTCTTTGTTGAAGTGTCTGTTAAGGTCTTTGACCCATTGATTAGTCATTGCCTTTTGCAAATATTTTCTTCCAGCCTGTGGCTTATCTTCTCATGTTTTAACATTGTCTTTTGAAGAGCATAAATTTTTAGTATTAATTAAATCCAGTTTGTCAATTTTTTCTTTTATGCATTTGCTATTAGTAGTGTATCTAAAAAGTCATTGCTATGCCCAAGATTGTCTAGGTGTTTTTTTTATGTTATCTTCTAGGAGTTTTAGAGTTATTATTTGTTGAAGAAATTATCTTGGACAAAAGAGCAAAGGCAATAAAATGGAGCAAAGACCAGTTGACTTTATTTATGGGGGCCTGTGTCTGGGCTCCTGTGGGGGTCCAGCCCCAGCAGGTCCAGGGGTTCCCAAAAGCGTGGACAGAGTCGGCAAAGAATGAAGGACATGGAGACAGCGTTCAGTTGATCAGCATAGCGAGGTTCTTCTTCTATTCTCCTATTACATCTGTATTTATACCATTTGATCCTATAAGCATGCCTCTCTGCTTGCCTTCCCTGGGACTGCCCTGTGTCGGTGCCTATACCCCAGGGGTATAGGCTTTGGTGCTTTCCCTGGTGGGCAGACCCCTGGGGATGTGGGCCCAACAAGTCCCAAATTTATTGCCAACAGTCTTAGTCCAAGTTCTTCATAAGTAGTACATGGTATTTCTGTAACACTAGGGGGATTTACTGATTTATTCTCTTCCTTAGTCCTGTTAATCCCTAACTCCAGGGAAATATCCTCACCTGGGGAAACAACCTTTCTCGGGGAGGTGGTCCTGTTTAAAACACATAGTGTTAAGAGGGGGAGCAAACATATGCCATATATGCCAGGTCCCTTGAAACATAAGCTGTGCAGATGTTTCTTCCCTGCAGTGACTGTGTCAAGCAGCAAGGGTGGACCGGCTTCCGGCAGGCTCTCTATTGTATTCCATTGACCTATGATTAATTATAGCTTTATAATAAATGATGATGTCTGGTAGTGTCAGCCCTCCAACTTTTCTCTTTGAACATTGTGTTGAATTTTCTGGGTCTTGTCTTTCCGTATAAACTTTAAATCAATATGTTGCTATTCGCAACATTACTTCCTGGAATTTGTTAGTGGTTTTTGGCATTAAATTATACTGAAGTAATGTCAAATGGGCCACATTAATGGCATAAAAGATCAATTATTCCAGTAACTCAGAATTAAAGCTAATAATACATAAATTCTTGTTGAGCTCTTTAAATTTAATGCACCTGGCTAAAGCATGAATTGGTCACATGCATTTGCTCAGAAACTGAGGCAGAAATTCCTCATGTACATATCCAGAAGGCATTTCCTTATCCTGTATTTGCTTTCAGTAGTCTCTTTATTAAGAAATTTAGAATGTTAGGAACTAGATAAGAAATGTCTAGGGGGAAGAATTTTAAAATGTTCATACTGTATTTGAGATATATAGAAAAAAGTAAAAATGACACATTTGAAAAATTATTCCCTTCATCATTAGAAGGCAAAATCTTTCTCTGCTGGATTAATTAGTATGAGATGCTAATAAAGGTATATATTATTGATGTCTGGAAAGAATGCAATAACAAATGAAACACATTAAAAGAAAAGTGCAATGTAGCATTATTGCATAAATAAAGTTTTTGGTGGAGTTTGTGTGCAGAAGACTACTTATAGGTTTATCATTTATTATTTAATAGGTAAATAAATCTGTAGTTCAAAACTGAATTCTTTTTTATTTTATTTATTTTTAAAATATATTTTTATTGATTTTTACAGAGAGGAAGAGAGTGGGATAGAGAGTTAGAAACATTGATGAGAGAAAAACATTGATCAGCTGCCCCCTGCGCGCCTCCCACTGGGATGTGCCCACAACCAAGGCACAAGTCCTTGACCAGAATCGAACCTGGGACCTTTCAGTCCACAGGCTGATGCTCTATCCACTGAGCAAACCGGTTAGGGCCTGAATTCTTTTTTATACTCCTAAGTTCAGCATAGAAATATTACATTTTATGAAACTGGCAGATTTTGGTAATTACTTTCACTTGAACATTGAATTATGTCTAGTCCTATTTAAAATTTTATTTAAACATGTTCTAATATTTTAAACTACATTTATAAATTTAAAAAAACCTGAACTGCTTAAACTGAAGATTAATCTTTCAAAATTGAATATAAATATTTTTATTTATAATTATTTTATTATATATTGTAACTTGAAGTTACAGAATTCTATTTAAGTTTAATTCATTACATTTGTAAGTATTACTTCAGTGTGCAAGGTTAGAGACTTTGAGTTTCATTCTAATCCTTTCAGGGAAAATTGTCAAATATTTGGGAGAAATATAAGAAATTATTTGGTATGGAGTTCTGAGCACGGTCACTTGACTCTGGGTAATAACAGATTCTGTGGGGGATTGGGGCAGTGAACTTTTGATTGACTGGTTTAGAACTTGGTAGAGATAGTTATTAAAAGTGCATGTTGTAGATAGCTTAAAGAACAAATTAAAAGCCCATATGATATATTTAAATTTTGATTTCCCATCAGCTCAGGAGGTGATGATGAATGTTTATAAGAATCAGTATAAGACCTTGACTAGTGGCTTGTAACCTTATTTTAAGCCCAGAAATGACATCTTTATGCAGCATGGGTTTGGAAATCACATGGCACGCCAAAGGCCCTTTGCTTACAGGACCTTCAGGGCAATTGCACTGGTTTGAAACAATAATGAGCTCTCTGTAAGACTGACCCAAGAAACTTATCTGTCATTCTGACATGTTGAAGAAATCTACTGGAAATGTTGGTGGCAAGAACATGAAATAGACTTGTCGAGATATAAGATATCCAAAAGGAGATACATTTAAAGACATCCCATTAATCAAACTGACATGGAAAAACCCATAGAAAAAAATACAGATGTCTTGCTAAACCATGGCTCATTAATTTTCCTTTTCCCCCTTTCCTTCTCTATATTTTCTATTGGAACACTATATTCAAACTCAAGAAGTCAGTTACATATGGATGATTTAAAGCTGGGCAGTTACTTATACAGCAATTTATTTTAGAATGTAAATATTTTTTAAAAAAATCCAACCCCAAGATTCAAATTTATTTCTAGTCTAGGATTAAAAGTGGTATTTAATAAAATATTAGATGAGAGATCTGGGGGGTCCCCTGCCCAGGCCTGATGCCTCGGCCAGATGCGTCAGGCCTGGGTGAGGGACTGATCCGGTGATTGGATGGTGATGGGGTTTGACGCCTCTGGTCAAGGCGTCAGGCCTGGGCAAGGGGCCATCTGGTGATTGGAGGGAGATGGAGGTCCTCTGCCCAGGCCTGACACCTGGGCCAGAGGCATCAGGCCTGAGGGGGGGTGGGGTAGGGAGGGGAGGAGCAAGCCAGTGATTGGTGTGAACTACAGAGGAAACACCTTTTCTGACCACTCATTTGTTAAGCTCCCTGTATGCCACTGGTAATAATTCTTAGTAACGTGGGTAATAAGAATCCAAAAAGGTGACTAGGGTTTTTCACCACACTCCTGGCGAAAAAAACAAAGGTCTTTGCTGGCTGTGGTGACTGGCAGTGGCTGCAGCATTGGGGTGATGGGGCTGGTGCCTTCGCCTGATTAGCCCAGTCACCTCCCACAAAGGGAGGCCAGGCTGCAGCTTAGGCCCTATCCCGAAGGGGAGCAGGGAGCGGGCCTAAGCTGTCACTAGGACATCCCCTGAGGGTTCCCAGTATGTGAGAGGGGGCAGGCTGGGCTGAGGGACACCCCCCGCCCCCCGCCAGTGCATAAATTTAGTGCACCAGGCCCCTAGTATTTTATATTTGCCTACATAACCAACGAGGATATCCAGAGTGTGTGAATGTGTGTCCTTGATTAGATAACACTTACAGAATCCAACAGTAGGTTGCGACTGTCAACCATCTGTATGGCCAAGAAAAGCTTGAACGCCTAATGCTCTCCATTCCTGTACTGAGAAAAGATATTTTAGTCTTTTTGTACAAGATTTAACATATGTGGGGATGATATGT
This sequence comes from Myotis davidii, assembly GCF_000327345.1. NCBI lineage: Eukaryota > Metazoa > Chordata > Mammalia > Chiroptera > Vespertilionidae > Myotis > Myotis davidii. The sequence continues at coordinate 796,282 of NW_006292604.1, read as the reverse complement.
AATGCTATCTTTTGCTTTAGCAGCCCTGTCTGCCTATAAAACACAGAGGAATTAGTGTCGGATATAGTGGGAACAATGATGACTATTACTATTGCAAATAACTGATACTACTGGCAATTGGCATGCTGTTTGGAATAGTGCTAATGTTATCTTTCTAAAGTACCTTCCCAGAAATAGTGTCAGCTTCCATCATATGGAAAGGCCTCCAGTATACTTTTACTGCTTAAAATCCCAAACTATGTTGTCTGTTAGTTGGACCAATCCTAGAATACTGTATACTGCTGATTGAAATTTAAAAATTAAATATTCCATTACATCGATGATATGTTGATTTTCTATGTGGGGCATGGATGGGTTAGTATCTAAGGCTCTGAGGCAATCATTATGATGCAGAGCCCGAGGGGACATTCCACATCCTCCGAATTAAAAAAAAAAAAAAGCTTTATCTGTAGCCACTAACCCAGCCGTGGGCAAACTACGGCCCGCGGGCTGGATCCGGCCCATTTGAAATGAATAAAACTAAAATAAAAAAAGACCGTACCCTTTTATGTAATGATGTTTACTTTGAATTTATATTAGTTCACACAAACACTCCATCCATGCTTTTGTTCCGGCCCTCCGGTCCAGTTTAAGAACCCATTGTGGCCCTCGAGTCAAAAAGTTTGCCCACCCCTGTACTAACCACAACAGAAAGAGGTTGATCCTTTATTGGGCTTTTACTTTTTGGAGACAGTACACTTGGAAACAACAGTGATGAGAGGGAATCATTGATCAGTGTGGGGCATGCAGAAGGTAGCCGGAGGATTTAGTAAAATGCTCAATTCTATCTCTCCCTCTCCCTTCCTCTCCATACCAACTCATCAAACAAATTTGAATAAGTGCCTTAAAACAAGAACTTTGGAACCAATCTTGAGAGTCATAAAACCAAGTCTTTTCCAGGTCCACATATTTCCTTCAAAATCCATAAAATTACAGGATATTGTGACCACAAAATTTTGGTGTTTGTTAAGTGTTGGGGTGTAGCCCTCCTCTCATCTCATGATCTGTGTAGTGTGAATCTGTTACTAGACCCTAGTAGATGTAGATCATTTCTCTGATAGGAAGTCAGGACTTTCTAGAGTTTTACCCAATATCCTGACTCTAATAGGTTCTCTCTAAATCAAAATTACATAAGCTCAACAAGTTCCAAAATTTTTTGGGTCTCTGATCAAGTGTATGGAAGCTAAGGGACATAAGGAGATAATACTAGTAAAATGAGCATACAAGACAGATGAGGAGATAATAAAATGCGAATTATTATTGTAAATATATGGTAAAGATAAGTAAATGTTTGCTCAATGGTGACCTCATCTATAAGACTTGCTGCCTCAACCAAAAGCTGTGATTTTTTTAATGTTCAAAATGTAGTATGGAAAGATAAATGGCTGGAAAGATAAATGGCTGAAAGATTCAGAAGAGAAAATATTTTCTCTTACAGAAAGATTCAGAAAATTTAAATTTTACAGAAGACAGAATAAAAGGGTCTCTTATTGATGCAACCTGCTTCTGTAAGGAAGAGGAGAGAGGATTGGGGTAAAAATCATATTTTATATGGCTAAACTCAATTTTTTCTTGAATTCTATCCTAGTTTCTGTGGGTCTGGAGGTTTATCACTAAATAAAATGACACTTTCACTAGGAAAAATAATGGTTCCGATTAATTTGAAATAAAACTTGGGAAATGTGGGCTGCTTGTTATATATGAAAGCACAATTTTGCATTTATTCACCCAACAATGTAATATATCTACCATTTAATAAATGACTAATTTTTAATAGTAAATAATATTTCTACTTCATAATTGGGGGGGACTAGACTATTTCTACTTTGTAATGGCGGGGAGGGGACTAGACTGAGGTAGAATGTGGAGGGTTTTATAAGTGTCGTGTTATGCTTGCTTTCCCCAATCATTCCACATAGCTCTTTATTATATAGGATACATTTTCATGGTTTATGCTAATATGCAAATGGTTGTCATGCTCTCACATCATCACGCCCTCACGCCTTAACTGCTCAGACACTCAACACTGTAGAGAGAGGAATGGGGACCAGCCAGGCTGTGATCCAGGAGAGGGACAAGCCTCCTGCCCTGTGGTCCTGGGTGCCTGCGGCCCAGGTGAAGCTGCCCTCCCACGGTCCCTGCAGCTGTGGCTGGCCTGGGTGAAGCCAGCTGGGTCCTGGGTACCTGTGGCTGGCCAGAGAGAGGGAAGTCCGGGTCCCTGCGACTGGCCGGAGAAGGGAATCCTGGGTCCTGGGTATGGGGCAAGGCAGAGGTGGATAGGGGCGATCAGGCAGGCAGGCAAGTGATTAGGAGCCAGCAGTTCTGGATTGTGAGAGGCAGTCGGACATCCCCCGAGGGGTCCCGGATTGGAGAGGGTGCAGGCCGGGCTGAGGGACCCTCCCTCTCCATGCACTAATTTCATGCACCAGGCCTCTAGTTGTTAGTATAGGATGAATTGGCTGAATGTCTCTTTGAGGAGAGTAGGTGTTTTTAATCATACATGGATGATATTAATATTATCCATACATATAATAAGGGTTGGTGATTGTGGTACTGAATGTATTATTCCTAATTCCTACTGAATCTTCATCTCTCTGTCTGTTCAGCCATGTTGAATGAGCAACAGTTTATACATATCATACCCTCTCAGTCTCATTGTTGACCAGAATTGATTGGTTCTACCACTGACTAGAGAAGTCAGACTCATAGTCTAAATACAGAGTAAGGATGGGTCTGGGAAAGCAGTTATGGCCCAGTTGCTGGTCCCATGAGTTATTACTGGAATTTCTAACCTAGCATAGAAACCAATTTTTATCACAATTTCTGACACTCTTTTCACTGACCAGTAATATATAATAACACATGCCATAGAGCCATTCATCAATGTTCTGCTTGTTTTTAGGTGCAATTAACTTTAAGAAAAAGGGTATGTATACTTGAGGACTAACCAGTTCTAAAACAGTCCACAAGAAATGAAGAAACATTAGGAAACAAAGGACATCAGTTTACCTGATTTACCTCTCAAATATACACTCAATTTCTCAAATATACAATCTGTTTCTCAAAGCTGGATCTTAGAATCCTGGAAGAGAATAAACTGAATTGAAATTTTCACTTCCATGTGAATGTTTCACAGATTCTTATTTCAATTTCAAACAAATCAATGAGCTGTTTATTTTAAATTTTATATATGTTTTAATGCATACTTTTATTTTTGGCTTCCTCAAACCCCATTTTAAATTCCTTTCTTGAGTTCTGAACTAATTCACATTTAGGATTAGGTATAAGCCACAGTTTCCAAAACATCTTTACCATTAATAAAATTTATATTAACAGTATTAGGACAAAAGAATAGGCATCTGAGACCCAGAATCGGTCATGACGTGGCTAAATCTGTCTAACAGCTCTGCACTGGGGCAGGGAGTTCAGTTTCTATCCCCTACACTAGTGGCTTGGGGGTGGGAAAGAGCAGAATACTCTCTAGAGACAGCTTACCCCAAAGGAAATTGGAGGAAAGAGCCAGTCCTTCTTTTCTTTGGGAGGAGTCATTGAGGGGTTGGAGGAGGGCTAAGCTAACACTCCCTCTACTCAAGGAGGGAAAAGAATGGGTATTCACACCACCAGGATAAATAACAATTCTCTATCATTTTCTTTAGTTATTATATATTGATGATTGATGATAAAAAATTAGAGGCCTGTTGCATGAAGATTCATGCAATAGGCCTTCCTTCCCCTGGCTGCTGGTAGCGGTTTTCCTCTGGCATCCAGGACCCAGGCCTTTGGTCCGTCCGTGGTGGAGAAGCCATGCCTCGGGGCTAGTCTTCTCCACTCAGGCTGCAGTGAGGCTTGGCTTCTCCATTCCAGCTGCAGCGAGGCTTGGAAATAAGAAGCCAAGCCTCTTCAGTTGTCTTCAGTCTTCACTGGGGCTGGAGCCTTCAGTTTTTGCTCCGCACCTGCGTATGCAAATTGTCCCGCCATCTTTGTTGGGTTAATTTGCATACTCATCCTGATTGGCTGGTGGGCATAGCGGAGTAATGCCAATTTGCACGTTTCTCTTTTATTAGTGTAGATACATACAGTACTCCAACTTATGCCTGAGTTACTGTAATAACTTTCTCATTTATTTTTTTCCCTTTCTTCATGCCTGCCTTCAATCTGTAGTCCAGGCTAACATGAGCCATCTTCTGTATACATAATTTGTACTCTGTATACATAATTTGTACTAATGTTGTGGCCCCACCCCATAACAAAGAAACAGAATTTCTGGAGGATGAGGCCCAGAAATCAGGATTTTAAAAAGATTCCCAGGTGATTCTAATGTGCAGCCAAAGTTGAGAACCACTGCTCTAGAAGATGTTCTCAGTAACTATAAGTAAGATAAGGCTGTGTGGTAGTCATCACAGAGTTAAGAGCATAAGCTATGGAATCAATGAGAGCTGAGCTAAATTTTCATCTCAGCCAGTATATGGCAACAGGGAGAAAAGTAATTTACCCAATTTTCTGAGAACGAGAAAAAAGCATCTGAACAGATCAATAAGCAATAAAGAAACTGAAATGTTCATTGACGTTTTCCTCTCAGAAAAGGCTACAGCCTGAGGAGGTTTGTTATGTGAGTTCTACCAAATTTTCAAAAGCCATATAAATATGATTGGCTAAGTGAATTTAATACTAAATTTAAAACCTACCTTTTCATAATCTATTATTTTATCACAAAACTGTAACCTTTTTGATAAAAATCAATGCATTTAAGATATTAATTTTATATCATTTAGTCTGTTAAAAAATTGTCAGTATTTAAAAGAACATAAAAGTGGGCATAGGAATTAAAGAGAAAGGATACAACTCACTTTTTATCATATGATCATCTACCTAGAAAAAAATCCTATGAAGTCAACCAACAATTAGTGCTAAGTAATACTCTACTTTTCTTTCGAGAACTAATGAAATGTACAAAAGCAATAAAATGTCCACACTAGTCATTCCAGCCAAGAACTGAGCCTGCACTGAAACACACAATCCAGGATTAGAGGAAGGATAAGAAAAGCTATATATTGTTGCGGGGGCGGGAAATCCATGATTGAAAGTAAAACTGTAATTGAAAATAACATTATCAAATTGAAAATAACATCATTTTACCTGAAAAGTCACATGATTTTTTATTCTTGTGGGCCTTGGTGAGAAAAGAAAAGCTTATAGATTCTTTTATGTGCAAAGATATTAGAGGACAGATCTCTAAAGTGCCACAAAGTAGGTAAGTGGAATATGTATGTGATGGTGCATGATAGGAGCCAAGGGAATTATTAATGTGTCATTTCTTAACAATTATGTGTAACCACCCAGTTTAATTTTTTTAAGAATAAAACGAACTTCTCCAAAGCATATACATTTTCCTTTTATATCAATGAAGAAGTGTGAGACAGACAGACAGACTTTTGAACCATGTATAAATAATAAATGTCAAATTTTAAAATGAATGCTATTTCAGTAGTTTTTTCAGCATTTAATTTAGAACACCACTTTGACCAAAATAACCTGGGAAATTACTAGTGGGTGGGTTTTTACACGCAATGGACCCATGCCTAAGCCAGGATTCTGCCTATTGCCTGACTCCATGCACCCTCACTTTTAGATGAGAGCACTTTGATCTGACACTAGTGAGCCCGACTCTATGTACATTAAAAGCAATGTTGAATAGAAATGTTGAATAGTTGCCTAAGTAAATGCCTTTTCTCCAAGGGATCTATAGCCATCCTTCTTGATGGAAACTTGCTTAGTGAAACATGATGGAGAGAGCATGACAACCCCTGCAGATCGATCTTTCCTAGTTGCTATTCTGGTCCTTGCTGCTCATTGCAGTAATGAGCTCACTGCTGATTGGGGATACTACCATCTCACTGCTGCTCTGACTCCCTGTTCAGTTAAAGCATCTCTCACCATCAGACCCAGCCTGTAGAGAGCAGCCCTAGTGGGCTTCTCCACAATGCTAATGCCCTTTGGTGATAAGGAGAGCAGCTTGCGTAGTAAATGGCGTGTGCTTCAGGCTCTTCCAGGAAACTGTCAATTATTGTTTTATTAATTGGTTGGAAACGGGTACAGGTTATGAATATTCAATCAAATATTTTCCACACGCCTAATTTCTCTTTATTTAATGATTTTTGGACTATTTTTCAATGCCGTTTTCTGTAATCCCTTTTAAAGATATTGTGGATTGTTTTTGTTGGGGAGTTGGGCGGTCAGGCATGAAAGGATCTCCTGCAGATAAGGGGGCTCTACTAGAGTTCAGGGTTTTTTTGCAGACATTTAAAGTCAAATTATTTTCTTGAACTATTGGTATTCTGTAAAATCGACTTTTAAAAAATCTGATTTTTAATCTGTTGGAGGACTTTTGCTTCTGGAGTCATGTATTATACGGATAACAAATGGTTACTAGTAGTTTTCAATCTAGATTTTGAGAAGCTTTTCTTTCAAGTTGTATCCAGATAAATCAACCAAGAAAAGTGTTTGTATTCTGTAGGTGCTGACAAGACCCAGGATTACTCTGATTTTATGTGGACCTCGAAGGCAAGGTTGAAAGTTGATATTTAGTTTGTTGAAGTGCAGATACAGGGTTTACACTTGAGAGAATC
>NW_006292604.1:784487-789578 GCF_000327345.1 Myotis davidii | reverse complement strand
AAAGAGTGGCCATATTTTCTCTTTTTTCCATAAGCAAGAATACTGTTAACTGAAGAACCAGGCTCAGAACTCATTCTAAAGACACATTAGCAGTTTTGGGCAATGTACCTGGAAGCCATGCCAGATGAAACTGCCACCACCTCCCACCCTGCACACCCTCCTGCCAAGAACTCCAATTGACCGTCACCCCTATGGAAATCATTCAGATCCAGGAATTCAGTCTTGCAACCCCTGACACTTAGCCAGGTGCCTCTGCCACCACTCAAAATTCTTCTTTAAAAAAATTTCTTTATTGATTATAGTATTACAAAAGTGTCCTTAATTCTTTCTGTCATATTCTCCTCCTTCATGTGGATCAGCTCTGAGGTGAGGTCTCACATTAGTGACCTCTTGGCTTAGGTAATGTCCATCATTCACTTATCAGTTGCAACAAGTGTTGATAGCCTCTGGTCTAGGTTACCAACTTCACAAAGCTTTCACTCAGTGGTGGAGGGAGAGGTAGATAGATGATAGGTTGTGGTCAAGTAGACGTGAATGTGAATGAAGGCAATGTCCAGATTATTAACACCTAGATAAATGTGACACTACTGAAGAGAATGAGCGTGGTATCCTTGTGATGGCTTTGCTTGCTCATAGTAATGAGCGAATTATAAGAAGATTCATCAAGAATGTCTGGTTAATTAAAGTATAAGGCCCTCGTGGGTCATTTGTGAAAAGTGCATGGCACATTGAACTTGCCATTTCTGTTTCAGGCCATTGTTTCTTTTGAACACAGTCAAAATTTAATAGGATGTGCATTTAGGATTGTTATTATATCAGCTGGATGGATGTACAGATGTGTTAAATGTATAGTTAAAGCACAAACATCTGTGGAGATAGAGATATTTGAAACCCCTAAAGGAAAATGGCTCAAAGAGGGCCTCTGCAGTAGCAGCCAATGCAACACTAATTTATTGTGAAACTTCTTTTTCGTCAACCACTCTGATTTCTAGCCAGCTACACAGCTGAGATGACACCTTATTACGCTTTTGAAATGACTCCACCCAAAAGCACCACAGTTGACTGTATGGGCCCTAAACTGCACAACTGGCCAGTGTGCATGGATTCTGCTTCCAGCAAACAATTATTTCTTGCTTTAGCCAAACATTTCACCTTAACATATGAAGAATGGCTGAGTGGATTAAAAACTCTTTTACTTTACATTGATTGAGGATGTCAATTTAGTCTAGAATGTCTTGTCACTGAACTCTAATTTCAGCTAGATATAATTAAACTATAAGTCTTGAGCCACAATGTCATTTGACTGACAAAGCATGTGCTCATTTCATTAATATTTTCATGATTAGCTCCACCTTAGTTCCCTAAAGCATGTCCATAAATCCCCCAACAGCTAAACTAGAGCTTCCCTCCAGATAGTCAGATGTCATGTATTTTTGTAAATATAAATAATTTATGTTGGTTGCCAGATTTCTTATTTATCCATAATCATAAAATAACAGAATTTGTTTAGTTCCAAGATAACAAAATATCAAACAAATGTGTTTGGGTGTGTGTGCAGTCTTATAGGGAGTGCAATGCAGTGTGTCCACTGTTAAACTATGTCTCTGAAATCAGTAACAGAGAGGAAGGGAGAGGGAGACAGAAACATCTGATGAGAGAGAATCATTGATTGGCTGCCTCCTGTATGCCTCACACTGGGGATGGAGCCCACAACCTGGGCATGTATGTGCCTTGACTGGGAATCGAACAGTGACCTGGTTCACAGGTTGATGCTCAACTACTGAGCCATGCCGGCTGGGCTGATTGAATAGCCTGTGTATCAAGATATAAACAAATACATTATTCATACTTATTATTTTTTCATACTTATTATTGAATGACATTAAGTAGCACCTTTCTTTCTACTGATCCTTTCCTTCTTTCTACTGATCCTTTCCTTCTGACTGATCCTCAAGTCAAACTGGGCAAAGCACCTGAATGGTCTCACATGTAAGGGAGGTTAAAGGGACTGACATGTGTAGTCTTATTTAATTCTCACATTGTTAGCTGAGTGCTTTAATGTTAAGAGAGTATTTAACATATTTATTAACTTAACAAATATTAGCTGAGAGGTCAGCCAAACCAGGAAATAAACAGACTGTCCGGGAGCAAGGTATTTAGGATTGTAAATTAGTCCTTGATTCAAAGTGAGTGAATAATTCTAAAATCTTGTTTAAACTTGGCTGGTAAACTATTGCAAAAAAAGTTTATTGATTACTGATGAAATTCATAAGAAAACAAATTTTCTACTTCGTCGTGACCTCTCTTTGTGCTGATTTGCAATTTCTTGATTATTAAAATAGTGGTTAGGACTGCATCCTCAGGTTTGTGTCTTCCACTCAGGTTGCTAAGGTAATGCCTGTGCACAATGCACATTCTAATCCCTGCAAGATCTATGTTTTAAAAAATTTCATTCATACTGTGACAGTTTCTCCAAAAGCAAGTACTTGGAAGCCTTAAAATAGGGTTAATGCCATGAGAACTTCTGTTGCTCCACTGAAAACACTGCTGTGTGAGATGGATATTCACAAAGTAAGAGGTTGCAGATTGTTTGGCTTACAAGTGAAATACTTCCCTTTCACCCACATGTTGAAGATTGTGGGACCACTGACAGCCGTGTGACACATATCTATTGCCATGTAATGAACTACCCAAAGTTTAGAGATTTAAATTGTTGTTCTGTATGTGTTGACTGGACTCAGTTGGGCAGTTCTTGGTTCCAGTGTCCCTACCCCACTACCTTCCCCCAGCAGTGACAGTGATATTGTGACAGATGCCATGAAGGAATTGCAGGCCAGTAATCTACTCTCTGGGTTGAAGGACCAGGCAAGAAAAGTGGCCATTGTATCTAGTCTCCAGGATGAAAATGAAACCAGGTGAAAGATAGCTGTATGTTACATCCTTAGGCTAACCTACCTGCAATGGAAATGTGGGGCAATATCTGATAGAGGGTACTGCTTAAATACATCATGTCTTGTTTTGTTTGTTTTAAATTGTGGTCTTGAACATGCTGAGCCTGATTTTCTGTTGAAAATTCTGAGATGATGTTCTTCCCCATCCCATTGGGGAGAATTTCATGTAACATTAAGAGTTAGAGGTTGGTTGTGAATAAGGGTGTCCAGCCCTGATTGACAATCAGGGGTAGATTTAACTTACGCTTTAGTTTAGTTTTGGTGCAATGGACCCAAATATTGAATGTGAAAATAATGTAATTTATATTTTCTTGTATAGTAGGAAGGAGGTCATGTCAGAACTCCAGGACCCACAGCCACTAACAAGAAATCTCCTGAACTATTAGTTCAGACTCCACACATCCCTCGTACCATCCAAGGTAAGACCACGGAACTGCATACATGATGCCATGCAAGGTAAGACCACAGAACTTTAAAATGAACCTGTGTTCATAAAAGTTTTATTTGTGGAACTTGTAATGGTTTACTTGGTTGAAACCATTGATCATTTTCAATATACATGTCTTTTTACTGGGCTCTCTCTTGCATTAGCTTTCTATTCTACATTGATTGCACGGTATCTGTTATAGGTAAGTTTCTTTAACAGACCTACATGATATTTCTGTTAATTATTTGGTAATCTAAGTTTAGCGAATCACTTTTTAATGTTATGATGCTTAATGGATTCTTAGTTTTCAAGGACTCAATTTTGATGCATTTTATTTTTTCTGGCTTGGGTGGGTGGATAGAGCTATTTTACCTCACATCTTTCAGCTTAGCAAACATGTACTTGGTAAGTAAATCAAATATTTTTTAATAAAAAGCTGGGAATGCTTTCATGAAAAGGATAAGAATTATTGTTTGAATTGTTATTCTTAGAATGTAGAATTGGTTTGGGATATTAAGTGGAATGCTGCTGGCCGCCCTTACTCAGCTCTCTGCCACCTTTGGGCACGTGCTGCTACCTGCTGCCATCGCTGTTCTTTGCCAACAATAACAGCTGCTGCTGTTTGTGGCCTGCTTTTCCAGATGTTTTTTAGAGTTAGGATGGTAACTGGAGTAAGAAAAGAGCTGTGATTTCAGAGGGTTGATAAATGAACAACGGAAAGCCAGACTTGGAGTGGAATTCCACAGAAGGTAAGAAACTAGAAATCACCCCTGGGGGCCACTGAAAAGTGGTGAGAGCATTAGTGAAACACTCCATGACTTGGCCTCTACTACAAAGTATCTACGTGATATACAGGTGTAAAAATTAAATTTTCTTTATTAGTACCAATTAGTTTTGCCTGTTATTGAGTGGAATATTCTTTCATCTACTGCTCCATTACTTCAGAGCAAATTTAACTCTAAAATTTATGTCTTCTTTTTACCAGCTTTCCCAATGATAGACTCCTTACTATAACAATTGTACCCCTTAATCTATTTTGTTTGACAAAAAAAAAAAGTCTTTTCCTCCAACTTCTGTAAGGCAGGAACCTTTGAAGAATATTCCTCTGTTTGCCTAATGTTTTTTCATAATTACACTCAGATTCAGGTGACGCATTTTTGCCAAGAATGCCTCTGAAGTGATGCTGTGCTCCCTTTGCTTTTTAATGTCAAATAAAATGCAGTTAACATGTATTTTGATAACCATCTATCGTCTGGAAAACATCATTAATTGTTTTCTGGGACAATGAGAGCTGGGGGAATTAGCCTGCCCCTGGATGTGGGTTTAGCATACTATTACCTGGAAGGGTAATTTCACACATAATGGAAGTTGAATAACTGGTATTAATGGGGGCATATACAGACTGAGGCCCAGGTGAGAAGATACCTCTGAGTCACCATCCATAGCAGAGCTCAGAACTATAGAGCCAGGGGAATTCCACAATAAATAACTGCACTACAGGTGTGCTTCAGACCTGTAACCTCCCTGATTGAGAGCCAAGAGGGCAGTCATGTATATAGGGCCCTGAGCATTGCGTGATAATTGTAAGTGGGCCTCATCTCCATAACTGGGGAGTGGCTAAGTGTCTAGGTAGTTCCACAGATGGTTTGAAGTAATTTTCCTTTCTAGGATGGTGGGGAAAGAAGTAATTTTCCTTTCTAGGAGGTGGGGAAA
>NW_006292604.1:781175-784473 GCF_000327345.1 Myotis davidii | reverse complement strand
AGTAGCTTTCCAAAAATTTTAAGATAAATAGAAAGTTAAGACTGTAAAAGTAGCCCATCCCCATTTTTCAAAACACGTTATCCTTCTGCCTTCAATTTTGGGCCAGGGCTAGAAGTGACCTAAGAACTTTATAAGTCAGACACATGGATATAACTAGATGACATAAGAACTTTAGACAACATATCTTCTGATTAGAAACTGAATTATTAGAAAAATAATGTTACACATGTGAAAAATTCCTAAGTTATAGAGAATATGTGAGAAACTGCTGGAGATATTGAAATAAAGAACCGACAACAACCAGCTGCAAATACACCTCAGTTAATATACTAAGTGGAATGCTTTGTGCCGTGAATCATACCATACAAGGGCAGCTCTATGGAGGGTGACTGCATCCTTCCACCATTGCATTGATTGTTTTGATGTGTCCGACGCCACAGGTTTATCCATCCAAAGCATTTATAATTCTTTTTTTAAGAAAGAGTGGTTCCAAGCATATCATTCAGCTTCATAGAAAATGGGTAAAGAAGCAGAGAGGTACTAGGAGAATTAAACTAGAGGAGCTTGTGTAGGCATTATTTTCAAGTAACAAATATTTATAAGTAAAAATGATACTTATATACTTTAACAGGGTAGATTTTCCTAAAGATTTATTACTGGGGATTTACAATTAAAAGGCCGATATGCTTATGCAAAAATCAAATAAGTGATCTGATATGCCATTTCATGGAAGCAAAACACTATCTTATTTCCATTAATCAATGAGGGAACATTTCTGTACCTTTCAACAAAACACATTCATTTTTCAGCTCTGCTGAAATAAAGTAGAAATCATCATATACTAAATATCGTTTAGACAATACATTTTTGTTTTGAACACTGTTCATAATTTTGCAATCACACAGTAGTTCTAAATAGAATTGTAAAATCCACCCAGAGTCACAGGAGGCTGAACTACCTGATCATAATAGGTGAAACCAGCAGTGAATTCATTGTTCTGCATTTATACTTTGGCACAACCCTTTCTATCTATTTCTCACCCAAGAAAAGCATCATGTCGGTGAATCATAATGGAGGGTAGAATATGAGTGGGATCCAATTTTACAGCAGGGGACTGAATTAAGCCAAAAGCTGAATTCTCAGCATTTTCTTCCTAAAGTTGTGATCCCAGATCGATACCCATCTGATTGCCTTCACCATCGCGGAGCAAACATCTGGTACAGCTGTTTGCTCAGCAATTGTTCAGTTAAGATGAAGTGAAAGCAATAAGTTCCAACACAGAGCACGCATACAGATACTGCAGAAAAGGGCAGAGTGATAAAAAAAATTCAGGAAAATTTCAATCATCTTTCAGGAAAATTTCAATCACCTTTAAGGGTATATGGAAATTGGCTTCAGAATGCAAGTTCTTTAAATGAATAAAAATGAGTGTTATATACCCTAAAAAGTTACGCATAACGATGAAATACCATGTTTAACTGGAATGCCATTCATACTTTAACACTGTGCAGAGGTAAGTTTAGGATATTTCTACATCAGACTCATCGAATTGACGCCTCCTTCCAATGAAGCAGGTAGGAGAGGCTTATTGTTCCACATGTAGCTAACTCATCCTCTGGGGGTGGTGGAAAAATGTGTAGGAAGCAGAATCTTGTCATAAACCCCATCCCTGCAATGAGGTGACCTACAATAGGGAGGGGACTCAAAAGTTCAGGTGCCTGATGAGGACTGAAAGGGTTTAAACCCCACAAGGAGAAGCTCAAGACCCTCAGGGCCATAGTGAAAGGAATTTCAGAGACAGGATAGGCAGTTTCAGGGAATAAGGGGGGTCCATGGGAAAGGAATGCATATGAGAAGGGGAAGGAGATTGTCTCCTTCCTTGCTTTCCTCACTGAAAGGAAATTAAGGGGTCCTGATACTCTTCAGAAGAATGACAAAAGTCCAAAGCCCACGTGGTGGGCCCCTTTTACTCTCCCCATATCTTGTGACATTTCTTTATCTTCTGTGAAAGTATGTAAGGTAAGCTAAGAGAAAGAGCAAGCTTTCCCATTTGGGAACCCCACCCCAGGGAGAGGTTGTGGAAGTTTATTGTAAGCGTATACATTTTTATTTATTTCTTCAAAAAGATTTTAAACTCTCGGACTAACTTTGCGAGGCAAGAGGAAGATTCTGCTCACCTCGAATCCCATATTACAATAGCAAACTGATTAAAATTTCTTTCATTTGATAAATTTAACACACATCTACTTTCCTAATGAACTGTGCCTTTCTTGTCTCTGAGACAGTTTTAGGGAATTGGAGGTATTTCTGCCCTTCAAATATGCATTCCTCTCCCATGGACACCGCGCCAACCCCCCCTCTCCCCGCCCCCCCCAGCCACCAAATGCTTATCTTACTAGTACTTTCATAGAGGAAGAGATATTTCCCTCTTCCCAGTATCTGGAGACATACTTTCACAGAGGATAGAGGAATGTTGCAAGATAAAGAGTAGAGCACCATATGGGTTTTGGATTTTCTCTCCCCTTTGAGGATGGAGTTCAGGGAGTAGATTCTCCCTGTGGGTTCTTGCCTCACCCTTATTACTAACAACTCCTTGAGTTTATTCAGATTATTGTAGTAGGTTAGTAACACATGGAGGGCGGCAGGCACTCTCTTTACACTCTCACTCTGCCTCTCAAGGGTATAAGCTCCTCCCAGGAGCTATGGGCCTGTCTGGAACCCCAGTTTTTGTACCTGCTGCCCACGGGGCACTTCTACATTGCCTGGCTCTGGTGGCCAGTGGGCCTTTAGTTTGTTTTAGGTCTGTAAGTCCAAGTGCAATCCTCTTCAGAGGTGTGTTTAGAGGCCTCACACTCAGGCCCATTTCTCAATTAGAGACCTTGGTGGGTGTGTGCTCTCTTCTTGCTGCCCCTCTGTCTAGTGCATGTACCTATGACCAAATCCAGGACACTAGACAAAGTGATAGTGGCGAAGGGCACAGAATAGAGCATGGTTGTGTAAGATTCCTTGATGTATTTCCTTTCTGAATAAGGGGCCAATTTGAGAACAGACCAAGGACACTAATTTGGTTGCTGTGCTCAGGCCCTGACCCACTTTGGGAGTTTAGCCACCTTGTTGTCGGCTGAGCTATGATGTTAAAAACTGCCTCAGGAATAGAACTTAGAAGATTGTAGTCTGGCCTTCAGGAGCTCAGACCCTTTCCTTTCCATGTTACACTTTCCTCCCTCACTCCCCTCAGCAGGTGGCTGATTATACACAGGTGAGAGAGAGATAACTCCCTGTAGCTGAGAGCAGCATT
>NW_006292604.1:772041-781136 GCF_000327345.1 Myotis davidii | reverse complement strand
CATACTGCCGTCATTATTGAATTAAGCAGAGACGGTTGAATCACACATGAGCATTTATTCCGACTCCAGTAGTGACAGGGTGCCAACACAGAATCCAGGGTGCCAGTGTCTCATGCATGTAAAGAAGGGAAAGACAGCCCCAGAGCACATAGAACTCAAAACTGTATCTCAGGCCTTTTTCCCCAGGAAGACTGCCCTTTGCCCTCTAAGCGTACTTGAGTACGCCCTTAGTCCGCTGGAAGTCTGGCACCTAAGATAGGGCAGGCTTTTAGAGTACAGACAGCAAAGACCAGGGGGCATAGTGAGGGAGACAAGAGCACAAAAACAATGTCTTACCTGTATGTCCCAGACAGAAGTTTGCACCTTTATCTGGCACCCAATCCGCCTGAATCCAGATGCTGACTGAGGATGTACAAGCCAAAGGGAAGAATCTCAATTCCTGAGAGCCAGCAAAATAAACCCTTTGTCTTTTCAACTAAAAGCTGGGGCACGTTTGAGAGACAAAGGGTTTGAAAGCTAAAGAGGTGGCCTCCAATAGGAGATAAAACAGCTGCCTCTCCCAGTCTTCACTGTCACTTTCTATGCATTAGAAAAACCTTAACAAAGGAAGATTTTTGAAATATAAGAACGTAGATGAAAAAGGGGGTTCTATGAAAAGTAACCTCACACAGTGATCTGATCATAACTGGACAGGTAATGGTGGGTAGTCACACCCCAGGCATATAACTACTGAAAGGCAAACACCTCCTTTCTTTTCTCTCACCTTCATGCCATCTTCCTTAGTTCCCGCTTTAATCTCAAACGTGTAAAAGAAACTGCAAACAATTATTCTGGAAGCAGTTTTCTCAGTCTGTTGAGATCTTGCTGCCAGGCATATCATCTGTTTGACTCAAACCAATTTTCATAAAAAATTGTCTACAGGGCTTGGATATTCTGACATCGACAAAACATAGCAGTCCCCAAAGGAGATGAATCTAGCCAAAAATTATTTGGAGGGAACATAAAACTGTGTTAATCCTGTCCTTTCAGGTACGAAAAATGGAGCTTGGCTATGTCAATCTCTGATAGAGCAAAAGCCAAAAAGTCACTCTTTCTGCTTGTTCAAATCCTATTTCCTGCCAGTCCTATCTCAGGCTTGACATGGCAACTGTACCACCTGGAGTCAATTCTACTCCGTTTTACCTGCAAGACTGTAAGGTCAGTTTGCCACAGTGGTCAGCGAAGATCCGGCTCTGTTGTAATTAGCCGGCCTTGGTTTTTCACTGTCTCTGTGTTGGGCCCTGGCTCTACTTTGTTGGTGTAGAGCTTCTGAGCTCAATACCCAGATCCAAGACAGGATAATCCACAAGGAGAGCCAGGGTCCATGAGCCTTCCCTCCTAATTATCCAGATAAACGCTCATAGCCTGATAATTTTTGCTTCCTATGAATGTCCTAAATGACTATCATCTCCCTGCCTTCAAAATCTTTAGCTAATAAAATAATCCTTATTTTTCCTGACTGCAGTCATGCGCCACTTAACCATGGCTTACAGAGACATGTACTGCATAGCGACAATGTTTTTGTTGATGTTCACATCCTTAAGAGAACAGAGATCCAGGATCAGAAACTCCACAACTCATTCAGCCAGATTTCTGTACTAGATTTCTTAGCATAGGTGGTGAGGGGATATTAGAGGCAATGAGCTTCAACACATCCACTGAATTATTTTCTTGGGTTTATACTTCGGTGTCCCAATTTAAAGATAAAATAGTATGAAGAGTAACTCTTCCATAGCCTGACAATTAGGCTTGATGCAAGAATGTGAATTCCTAAACGACTTGATGGTGCTGTCAATTAGGCATGATTTGTGAATCCTGTGAGTATAAGTTTTGTTGATGTAATCAATATTACATTTTTAAAGTGCCTGTATCCCACTTAGAAGAATTTCATAAACATCTTTTGAAATCGTTCAATTCCAGTGCTAAAGAAAATAGTTATGTTTAGTGCAGGGATTATACTTGCATGTGCCTGGTATTTTGAAATAAAGAGTGTACAAGGTGGGGTCCCCGTGCAGGGACAGCAATGCTCTTAGCTGTTGTAGCTGTTTTGAAATCAATGTCAAGCTTTAGAAGTTGCTTCTTACAATTTTCTGGGATTAACCAAAGTTATACACAGTGTGTCAGGGCTGATGTTCACAATTTATGGCCTGTCAATATCGTACATGGATTTGCATCCTAAATTGAAATTCCTTAACTTTCAGAGAAAAAATATATAACTCCATTTTCTATAAAGTCATTATTATGGGGAAATGGGCTGAAGAAATATCTATTCACTTTCTATGCATGGCTGATTTTGAACAAAATAAAAAGCTTACATCCCTTGGACTTTTATCCCTGTATTGTTGAATTTTAGCAAATTAAGCCTCACCATCACCTACATGTTGACTACTGCATAACAATGAATGCTAGAGCAATAATAATAGTGATTGCTGTAAGCACCCCAAAGTTTGGCTCAGTAGAAATTCTGGGTATCAGATGGTTCTGGTTTACATGGGTGGTAGGACCCACATTTTTAAGAAGTAGTTTGGAGAAATTTATAAACAATCTTCTAACACACTATCCCATTAAAGAAGTATGGAACATGCTAAGAAAACCAAGAGAGAACAAAGTAATACAAACTTTTTGTCAAAAAATATGATGAATGGGAGCCTTTAAAGGTCCAACAGTGTAGTATGTGGCCAATTGTGGACATATGCAATATTTTCTGGCAAGTAAGAGCTTCTAGAGCATATGAGGTTTAATTTCTAAAGGCCAAGAATCAAACTGGCTCCTTTCTTTAGACTTTCTCCACATGTGGGACAGTGTGGTTGCATTTAGTCCAGATGTTACCTATCACTTTCTTACAAGGAATTATCATACTGTATGTTGGCAGAAAAAGGTGTTTTGCAATGAAATGACTCCTTTTTTTCTTTCCTCATTATTTAAAAAGTATGAACCAGTAAGATCAACAAGCCGCAAGAAATCAATTCAGCAGTCAACTTTAGCTAGGAGATTTGACAACGTGGGCGTTATTAACTTTTAGATGGTGGTACTCTGTGATTTGTGCTGATAAGGCTACATAAATTAGATGCAATTTAACATGCTGCGTTCCAGTATTTTGGATCCCAAGGAATGTACAGTGAATCCAATGTGGATTTTTGTTGTTTACAGAATATCCTCAGCTAATAGGTAAGACAGTTAAGACATGGAAAAGTAATGGAAAAAGTACAATGTTAAGATGTTTCCAAAGATATTAAAGAGTTTACTACATACCTGCTTTAATACATGCTGGATATGGCTTAACGTCCCTTTAATAAGATAATGAGCCTTTTCTGGACCTCTCCCCTGTTTGTTTCTCATTAATAAAGCTCCTGAAGCATCTGCTGTAGACTTTATTACTCTATGTGAAGGACAGTCTCTTGGATATAAAGAGCCATCTGTCTCAGTTTTACAGCCATTAGAAGCGTGCTACCAAGGAATGAGATTTAAGATTTTCCTGGAAAATATAACCTATTTTATAATTAATTTTTGAAATACAAGATTGCCTTCTAAATGGGAGGCTAGAACTCTTAAAAATTTACCCTTATTCTGACCAAGAAAATATAGGGGAGATACTACAAAATATAATAATGGAAGAGAGATAAGGATGGTGTTAAATTTAGCAATAAGACAGATGCAATAATGTTTCAAAGTATAATTATCTTGTTATATAAAGCAGGATTTTATTTATTTGTTCTGTATGCCAAGCAAGAAAGGAGTAATAGCTGCTATATGAACAATCAGCAATGTCTGCCATGATACTCCGCATAATTTATTGAATAAGAAATGGTAAATATATGTAGCATACTTGCATACCTAAGTAAGTTTACTTAAAGGCTTTAAAGAGAGCAATTACAAATAGTGACAACTATGTATATTGGGGGAGGTAAGGAAGTTTGTAGTTGAGAAAAACACCTGTAACTATAAATAATGGTTAAAATGATGAAGATATGTATAAGAAAATACATTTAGGTTTCAAAAAATAAATAAGAGAGTTCAAAGTATTTTTCTCTGGCAAGTAATAGGACAGATGAATAGAGAAAGGACAGTTGCTTTTTTATGTCACATACATATGTTTCATTTTTAAAAAGTCATGTGCCTACTTTATTTGATCAAAACTTAGAACATTTCATTTACTTCTCCACAAGGTCTTCCACTAAGATAAAAGATCTATTATGGCAGTTAATCTTCTATTTCCTCCTCTAGGTATATTAAAAGAGATTTATCCATCTCAAAATCCATTCCTTCGCATTTTAGTTTCTTTGAAGCATTTAATAATATCTCAGAAATTGATATGGTATATCTTCAAGTGATGTGGAGTTCTCACCAAATTATAATGTAAGTTGATTTTAAAATAGCTTAGGAATCAGTGTGTTTGAGAAACATAATAGTATTTTACTACCGACTTTCCAGTTAGAAAACAATCAAGGCATCAGAGTCTGTTATTTTCTCACTCACTCTAGGGGTCTCTCTGTATACACAAGAATGCACACGCATCAGCATTTAATACCATACAGCCATCTTCTAATGTCCTTAACAAACCCAGGGACTGCTGTGACTTTAATCATGAGAGTATTTTTAAAGAACTATACTTGTGAAACAAGATATTTAGTAGAACTTTTAGGGTGTTCTTCAATTGGCACCAAGGGCTGACTTTGGAGGACCAACCATGCTTATATGTCTCAATTTTTGAGGCTCATTTGACAACTGAGAACACAAAGCTCTTCAAGGCTTGATGAAGGGCTAAGACTGGTCCAACCACTACTATGGTTGCCTTAGAAGTAGAACTCCTATGTCTAGGAACTATAACAGGGACTTTCAAAAGAGGCACAGGAACCACTCAAGATAGAGCTAGCATTTTATACTTGCCACACATGTAATGAGTGGCCAGAAAGTATCAGCTAAAGATAGTGATAATCAGTAGAATGGCCCACTAGCGGACAGTTGGGATAGGAGATACCAAAACAACTATGCTTTTATCAAGAATTAGGTAAAGAAAAGTGTATTGGCTATGACTATATTCTAGTCATATGCCTAACACTACAGGCATTTAGAAGAGCACACATAAATACAACCCAGCAATAGGTTAGTCTGCATGAGAAAGGAAGGAACTCAGGTAACAATGAAAGGATAAATAGAATTCGTACATCTATCAACTTATGTTCTAAGTGAAGGAACTCGAATTCCCCAAATGTCTGTGTATTTATTTAGTTTTCCAATGTAAAATCCTAATAAAGAAAATTGACATGTGTGATTTACGGTAGACAGTCGTAATTGTCTGTAAAGCTACAAAAGTTATCTCTGTTGGGTATCTGAGGAGTCCTTCACCTCCTGCTAAAATCAGATCAAACTTTGCTTCCTTTGAGAGCAAAGCAATTGCTCTGACATATAGGCAAAGCCTGTGTACTTGATCAGGTAGACTCCTGGACTACAATGTGCTTATGTGACCAAATACTCAGCCCAGCTATAAATATGGTAAAAGTCTACAGAGGTTAAAACTTCTTTTTTGGAAAACAATTTTCATCAGTTATACAGAGCAGCTGTTTTTACAGAACATTTAATTTCTACCAATGATACCTTTCTAATTCAGCTCCTCTGAGGACCTTAACTCAAATTTTCAGGCACTGCTGTTTCTTTAATTTTAAAAAAACATACCATAGATATTGTTCAATGTAATGAAGAATCTGTGAAAATCTAAACTTTATAAGAATCACTGGTTATCCCAGTAAAAAACTCAATCATTCCTTTAATGTAACAGAAGCTATAAGGACAAAGCTGTCATGTTCTGCTTTTTCAATTATCAAAAAAGAAAAATTAACAGCTCAAAGTTCAACTAAGCTTTCATGAGTTTCCCTTTAAAGTAGCATTTATTACTCATATTGCTCCACATGTAAATGCTATATAATTCATTTCCTTGCCTCACTTGATTCAAGTGCTCAATTCTCTAATTAGGCGTCTGTTAGACAATGAAACTTTGTTTTCCTGCACATAATATTATTCAAGCTACATTAGAAAAGAGACCAATAACTTCTTTCTCAAGAGATTAATTTGATGCCTAAAATATCAGGAAGAAAGATTCAACATTTACATTATATTAATTGGTAGGGTGTGAATATGCCATTATTATTATGCAGAGCCACATATTTTAAAATTCAGTAATGGAAACCAAAACCCAACAGTTTTGAACACAGGAAATACTGCATTAGCCGCGTTAATGTGATGTCTTGAATATGGTTTCCATGACTGTGTATTACAAACTATTATTTTTAAGTAGAGCAATAACATATCATTAATTTTTTAAAAAATAATTTTATTGACTTCAGAGAGGAAGGTAGAAGGAGAGAGAGAGATGAAAACATCAATGATGAGAGAGAATCATTGATTGGCTGCCTCCTGCTCGCCCCACACTGGGGATTGAGCCACAACCCAGGCTTGTGCCCTGACTGGGAACTGAAACATGACTTCCTGGTTCATAGGTTGACGCTCAACCACTGAGCCATGCTGGCAGGGCACATATCATTAGTTTTTTGTTTTGTTTTTTTTTTAATATATTTTATTGATTTTTTACAGAGAGGAAAGGAGAAGGATAGAGTTAGAAACATCAATCAGCTGCCTCCTACACACCCCCTACTGGGAATGTGCCCACAACCAAGGTACGTGCCCTTGACCGGAATCGAACCTGGGACCCTTCAGTCCGCAGGCTCTGAGCCAAACCGGTTAGGGCCATATCATTAGTTTTGTAAAAGAAAGTTAAGAACCATATGATTTCACTCATAAAACTGAAAGCAACAAATAAACACAAACTCATAGACACAGACAACAGTATGGTAGTGACCAGAGGAAATAGAAGGTCAACTATACGGTGACAGAAGAAGATTTGAGTTGGTGCTGAGCATACAATGCAATATACAGATGATATATCATAGAATTGTACATTTGAAACCAACATATATAATTCTATTAACCAATGTCACCCCATACATTTATTTTTTTTCTTTTTATTAAAGAAAAAGGAAAGCTATTCAAAGAAAATCTACCACTGAAAGGTGAAGTTACGAATGTCATGGAGCTCTCGGGTGTCAAGACTTTCTACAAGGACGCACCACACTAAAAGTAACAATCAAGCCCGATTTGATCTCTTGTTACTCTATTGCAGTAAGTAAAATAGATGACTGCACCCCAGTGTTCCGTTTCTGCACGTGCAACAGCAAAGCGAGGTTACATGGCAGGCTGTGCAGACAGGGGGCATCATCTAACTGCCAAGGAGCCACGAACAGAACAGAAGGCCCCTGCCTTTTTATGGACACAAGGGACTTGGGAAATAGGGGAGGGCCAAGCGCGGAAAAGTACTGGGGCAGAGTGGGGACACGTCTCCTAATCAAGACCCCCCACTAAGGAGGTCTTGGCAGAGACACCTGAAAAATGCCTCAGCCAGTTCCCCTAATAAACAGACGTTTGAAGGAAGCACCTCGGCTGAGAATACAGATGTGTATGAGCATGGCTGGCCTGAGGAATCTTAATTCCCTCCAGGAATTCTAATGCACGGGCTGTGCACAGCGTATGTTCCCTAAGACGATAACTTTTCCCGTGAGGCCTGCAAGGCAAAACCTGTGCAATTGCCTATTGAAATGTCACCCCGGGAATTTTGGCCTGGAACTGGACTCCTCAAACCCTAGTGTAAAATGCAAAAATATATTCCATACTTCTGAAGACCTATTACCTTCGCAAATTGCAGAGCAGAAATCTATTTCAGTGATGAAAAATAGAAAATTAGAATGAAGAATTGAACTTTGTATTATTACTTTAATATGTTTATATTAAGTTCACCAATATATATAGTGTTACATTCTGTGACACTGAAATTATAGTATAGGTGACCTCAGATGTTATAGGATGTGACATTTACAATGTAGACAAAATTCTATTTCATCCTATGAATGCTTGCTTTCTTGGTTTGGAGTTCATTGCAGGAATGGGTAGTGCTTCTCTGAAAGAAAAACTGTGGTTGTTTTTTTTTTTTGGAAGATGCATCATTGTGAAGCTAGAAAATATTGACAATGACACAGTTATATACTGACAATGATGAGGAATGCAGAATTATTATTGAGCGGAAAGTCTTTGAAATTAATAAATTGTTACTCATTAAAGTGAAATATAATAAAATTTTACCAAGGTAATTTTCTCTTCATTATGTAAATATTTCTGACCACATTGAAAAGCAACAAAAAGGAAAACAAAACAAGAAGCAATCCTGTTCCGCTTTAAAGAAGAGAGAAGTTGTACCAGCAGCAAATCCAATTATTTGCTTATCAAGAAATCACAACATTTAATCAAATACAGGTCTCCCATCTCATGTAACCCATACATTTCTTTTTGCTTCAAAAACTAATTTAAGCATAAGTGGTTCTCAACCTTCCTAATGCCGCGACCTTTAATACAGTTCCTCATGTTGTGGTGACCCCCAATTTCATTGTTACAAATTGAACATAATTAAAGCATAGTAATTAATCACAAAAACAATATGTAATTACATATGTGTTTTCCGATGGTCTTAGGCGACCCGTGAAAGGGTCGTTCAACCCCTAAAGGGGTCGCGACCCACAGGTTGAGAACCGCTGGGTTATATAGAATAGTGAGGAAAAAAGAAACAGGAATTTAACATAGTTAATACATGAATATGTTATAGCTATGTATACATCCCACACATGAATACAAGCCTTGATCCATGAAAAGATACTATTTATAAGTTATTGAGTGATAATTTTAGTCTTATTGAAGTAATTTGGTGGTGGTATGTAAAATTTTCAACATTTATATTTTGAAATAAATTCCTTCATGCTTCTTTATGAGACCATAAGTAACAAAACTATTTCATAAATAATTTCAACAAATGTAAATATTGCAAAAAAGTGTAATAATTTAGTGTTATACAAAATCAAAATGCTCTTCTTTCAAATATATGTTAGCATGATAATTTGAATTACAATGAACACATTTGTAAAAATTGGAGTTGTAGCTATGCGATAGAACTAGATATA
>NW_006292604.1:763001-771913 GCF_000327345.1 Myotis davidii | reverse complement strand
TGTCATATCAAATACAATATGGTTGCTCAAAACAAAGACTTCATTTATCGCAAACCAAATCATATTCCTGTGCTGATTCCTGTTTCTATTGCACTTGAACATTAACCATGTTAAAATGGAACCGACAGCGCTATAACAATATTTGTTGTTCTGCAAGCACATTTTTCGGTTTCCTAAACAGGCAAATAGCATAGTGAATTACATGGATCTTCTTAATGTTGAGTCAAAGACAGTTTCTTTTTGGTAGCAAATTATCTTTGTTTGATATTTGAATTGGAAACTCGATATAAGCAGAGTTCCAGGGTGATTGATAAAGCAAAATCCAATTAGATTTGTCTCAGTTCCTTCTTCACAGCTTAATCAAATTTGTGAAACTTTATATAACTTTGAGGGAGTCATAATGTCACAACTGCTTTAAAATAAGAATACAAGGAAACTAAAACTAGTCTTAGTAGTTGTTTTACTCTACAAAATAGCAAGACCAAATTAGTTCTTTTATTCAGATGATACCCATTTCTGTTTCATCTACCCCATGTCCTATAAGCAAAATGAAAAGCTTTGCACTAGGGTTCAGAAATACCTGCTTGCAAGGGTAGAAAAAGATTTCACATTGGCCTTTCCTAAGGGCATACACAAATGCATGCTTCTCAAATCCACATATTTGAAGATCCACCCGTAGTTTGAATGTACTTCTGGTCAGTTTTCTTAGATAATCTTGATATAGAATCCCAGTTCTGAAAATCTATGCAGAGTACCTCTGGCTTTGGTAATGTGACAAAATAAATAGAGGTCGGTCTTGTGGATTGAAGACAGACTAAAACCTAACCTGCTAGAAATGTGGAATAAAATTTAAGAGGCATTCTGAATTTTCCCAAGGAAGAAAGTGAAATCCCCACAAATAAAACAAAATAGAACTTCAACACCGAATGTAAGAAAATGACCTGGCCCTGGGGCTGCACACAGATCTTAGTTGTTCTTTTATAACCTTTGGGAGGATTAAGCACTGAGAGTCCCTGTGGAGCTGAGACCTTCACAGACTCTATTCACAGTGAAAGGAGCACAGAGAAAGTTTGCCTCATTGCATGTAAGGATGATGAAGATAGTATAGGGTTTCCAGAACCATTCGGTTAATATAAATGGAACCAAAATCCACTAGAGTCGAGTTCATTGTTCTGAATTTCAAGATAGTATGTCTACCTAAGTGGAAAAACCTAAGAACCCACATTACAAAATAGGTGTTGGCTCAGAAGGCAATGATAAGCTTAGGGGACTAGGAAGAAGCAAGTGCAAAATCCCTTTGGCCACAAGATCCTTATAGGTAAAACCCTGGGAGGGCAAGTTTACAAATGCAAAGTTATAAAACACTGACACAAAAATACCCCTGTAAGACAGTCACAGCCATGACAAGCCAGGGGAACAGAACATCAGAGCTTTAGGTCATAACAAACTGGTGGGCATTACAAAAATGGACATTTAAAATGATTTAAAAACGTCGTATACGATTGAAACTATAGGAATAAAAAGCAAAGTAAGAATATGAATATTTGGAAAAGAACTAAACATGAGTTTCAGAAGTGAAAAATTGCCAGTGAAATAAAACACCCAACAAGTTAAACCATTGATTAGTGCCGGAAGCCGGCCCATCCTTGCTGCTTGACACAGTCGCTTCAGGAAAGAAACATCTGCACAGCATATGTTTCAAGGGACCTGGCGTATATAGCATACTGTTCTTAATATGTTTGCTCCCCTTAGCGCTGTGTGTCTTAACCGTTTGGCTGCTGATGTATTTTTTCGGACATATGCCAAAACTGCGGCACTAATTGCGCGTGCATGGGAAAAAATGTAAAACACTTTTTATACAATAAACTCACTTGTATTGCTTTGCAATAACAAAAATTAAAAATACCAATTGTTTACATAAATTTGTTTTAAATAAGAAGATCGCGATAGCACTCCTTAGCAGTCAAATGGTTAAGAAATCAATTGTATTTCTTTACACTAGCAATGAACAATTCCAAAATGAAATCAAGAAAACAATTCCATTTATAACATCATCAAAAAGATTAAGATATTTAGAAATAAATTTAACAAAAGAGGTGTAAGACTTATACACTAAAAACTACAGAACATCCAGCAGATTAGAAATGTGTGAATAGAAAATCAGTGACCTGATGCTTATCATGTGCTTACTAAGCATACACGCGCTATTGAAATACTTGCTATTTTATTTTCTGTTGTTTGTTAATTTTATAAGTGTGTTCATTAGTATATTCTTGCTGGGATTTGTTAGAGCCAGTCTGCTTGTCACTGTGATCGACTCTACCAACTATTCTGCTGTATTGCCTCTAAGGAGATGATCCAGAATTTAGCATAGAGAAATAACTCAATGGACAAGATGAGACATTGAGGTGTGGAGGGTGAAATTAAAAAGTCTAACATGCATCTGCAGCCACTCTCTTCCTTGACATTTGCTGAGCCACACGCTTGGATTTCCAGCTTCTCCGCTGGCTGCTGCATCTCCTCTTAGGCTCGTTCCTCCTCGTATCTCTGACCTCTTAACACTGGACCACCCAGGGCTCAGTCTGCAGACTCTTCTCTTCTCTGGATTCCTCACCCACTTAATAATCTCATAGAGTTCAGAGCTTTAAATATCTTCATAAGGATTACTTCCACTTTGCCTTCTATGTATAGGTACATCACATATACAACTGCCTGAACAGTATTCCAAATTAATATATGCAGAACTTACATGATGTCCCAACCCCAACCCCAGGCTCCTCCTCTCAGTATTCCCTATCTTATGTCCTTTCAGTTCTTCAAGCTACTCTTCTCTTGCTCTTATAAACTACATCATAACTCATCAGTGTTGTGCCCAGATATCAAGATTCCCAAGGGCCCACCAGGGAGCCAGCGAGTCCGATGCAAAAGCAAAGAGTCATTTATTTCAAACCTAGGTTTGGCTCCCCTGCCCCCCCTTACTGGCACAACAGCAGGTGGCAGAGAGAGAGCAAACTCTGTGTGGAGAGAGGTTTTATAGGGGTTTGGGGTAAGGGGAGGAGAAAGGACTGTGGGCCCTGCCGATTGGCCAGGCACGAGTCGGTGTCTCATTACACAGGATGTGGTCATAGTGATGGCGTGCACTTCCCTTGACTATCATTGGCCAGTCCAGAGAAATCCTGGGCATGGCCAGCAGCGGCTTGGCTTCCGGGAAGAAGGCTTGCTGAGCACATGGCCAAGGTAAGATGGAGGGCATAGCCCTTACCCTGGGGCAAGGTGGAGGGCGTAGTCCTCGCCCTTTCAATCAGAAAATCCTGTTGGCTCAAGGGTCTCCCCACTGCTGAACACCTAGAGCACCCTGGCCCAAGTGACCATTATGATTATCCTGATAATTGCACTAGCCTCCTCACTGGATCCCTGCCCTGTCTTTGATCCACTTCAGTCTGTTCTGAATACTGAAGACTATATAATCCTAGTTAAATGTAAGTGAAATGGCATCCCATCTTTGCTCAAAGCTCACCAATGGCTTCCTAATTCATCCAGGAAAACCAAAACATTGTATATAATCAGGCCACTATCAGCAGGTATTTCCTTAATTTTCCATGGTGGGTGGTCCTTTTTCACTATTCTCAGTCATACAGGCCTCTAGTGTCCAGGCAGGCTCCTTCCTCAGCATACGTGCACAGGCTTTCTCTCTGAATGGAGCACGTGCTCCACAAATACCCACACAGCTTCTTCCTTTATTTCCTCTTACCCTTACTGTACTCATATATCACCTTTCCCCACCATCTGTACAAAATTGTAACCCTTAACCACTGATCACTTCCCAGACCTGCTTTATTTTTCTTCTTAACACTAACTGCCATACCTAACATATATCCTTTAATGTTGTGTCTCTCAGTCCACATCTTCTAGAAGATAAACACCATATGACACTGCTGGGCCCAGGCACCCAGAAGAAGAGGTGGCCTCATGCAGGTTCTGAAGAAACAAGTAGGTTGCAGGGGCAGGTAGCTAGCGTTCCCAGTGCTCACACATACAACTGTGTGGTTGTCTTTCTTTCTCAACCTTTACAGCCTTATGGAAAGAAGAATATTGTTGACAGTCCATACCACCCAAAGTGATCTATAGATTCACACAAATCCCTATCAAAATCCCAATGGCATTCTCCACAGAAATAGGAAAAATCCCCACAATCCTAATATTTGTATGTAACCACAAAATACCTCAAAAGCCAAAGCAATCTGAGAAAGAAGAACAAAGCCAGAGGCATCACATTTTTTAATTTCAAACTACAGCATTTTCCCCTTACTGGAGGCAATCTATTCCAAGACCCTGGCGGATACTGAATAGTGGACAGTACCCAATGCTGTGTACACCAAACTGCCATTATCACTACTCTTGGACTTCGGGACTGTTATTGAACACAAGCTCTGCAGTACCGTGACAGTGGGTCTGCTAACAAACATGGCTACTAAATGACCAACAGGTGGAGGGCCATGTTACAGTGTGGAGATGCTGGACAATTTACAACTTATGAATTGTTTATTTCTGGAACTTGCCAATATTTCAGACTGTGGTTGATGTGGGCAATAACTGTAGAAATCCAAACTACAGACAAGGGGAAACTACCATATACCACAAGCCTATTTAGTTAAAACAGTATGGTACTGGCATGAAAATAGACACAATGACCATGAAATGGAATAAAGAGCTCAGAAGACCCACATATATGGAAAATTAATATTCAACAAAGGATCCAAAAAATACCCAACGGGGACTGAACAGTCTCTTCAACAAATGGTGCTGGGGAAACTGAATAAGCCCCGATAGAAATTTGGCTCCTATCCTACACCACTCACATAAATTGAGTTGAAATGGATTGAAGACCTAAACATGTGACCCAACACCATAATATGCCTAGACAAAAATACAGATTTTTGGATATAACGAGAAAAACAGAAGTAAAAATATCAACAAATGGGACTATGTCAAACTTCTAGCTTCTGCACCGCAAAAGAAATAATAAAATGGAAAGGCAACCTATGGAATGGAAGAAAAGTTTTTTCAAACATTTATCAGAAATGAGGTTAATGTCTAAAATATATAAAGAACTCAATGTGAAAAAAACACCAGTCTGATTTTTAAAGGGTCAGAGGAACTAACTAGACAGCCTTTAAAGAAGACATACAAATGGCGAACACATACATGAGAAGATACTCAACATCACTAATCATCAGGAAATACAAATCAAAACCACCTCACACCTGTTAAAAGGGTTATCAACAAGGATACAAGAGATAACAAGTACTGGCAAAGATGTAAGAAAAGGGAACACTTGAATACTGATAGGAGTGCTAATTATTACTACCCATGGAAGTCATATTACAATGAATAAATATATCAAATTAACAGGCTGTGCACTTTATACAATGTTATATGCAAAATATATTGTAATTAAAATACAGAAAGAGCAAAAATAAAATTGGAGCAGAGAATACAGGTTTGTTAGAAAGTCACTTTCTTGTAAATTTACTTTTTTTTGTTTCATGGAGAAACTACTTCACAGAAAAGGAAAGTTTAAATTATTAAATATTTTAAAGATAATGGAGCAGCATAATTAATTCATGGTTATATAATGCTCCTACCAAGTGAATATACTGGTGATATATTTATTAATACTATAGTACTAAGAAACAAAAAAAAATGTGTTTTATATATCAGCTACTGTTCTAATTTTTGTATGATCCTATCCGATAAGCACTAGTCTTTTCTTTTCTTTTTTCAAATATATTTTTATTGATTTCAGAGAAGAAGGGGGGTGAGGGAGAGAGAGAGAGAGGCATCAATGATGAGAGAGAATCATTGGCCTGCTGTCTCCTGCAAGCCCCTTACTAGGGATCGAGCCTGCAACCCAGGCATGTGCCCTAGAGTGAAATGGAGGTTCTATCCACTGAACCCAAACCAGCTCAGGCACGCTAAGCACTATTCATATCTTCATTTTACAGATGAGTAAAGTAAGAGAAAGAGAGGTTAAGTAATTTGCTCAGAGCTGAGTCATACCCAGGCAGTAAAACTCTCCATTCCACACTTTTAACCAATCTACCAACAGTGTCTCAAATGTTCTGCAGAATTCCAGAGTTCCCTGAGAATTTTCATGGGTAAGGTCAAAATTATTTACAAAATAATGAGTCATTATTTTCCCCTTTTCCCACTGTGTTGCTTTTGCATTGATAAAGGAAAAACCAGAGATAGGTATAAGTAGTGACACCTTAGCTTGAATCAAGGCAGTAATTAACATCAAAGTGCACGAGTAGTCATTATATGATCATCACTATGTATTTGCTTTTTCTTTTTTTAAAAAAAGGCAATTTACTTAAGACTTTCCTTGATGAAACAGTAAACGTTAATTTTTAAAATTCTAAAGACATAAAAATCAAAGGTTTTCATTTGTTTGCTTGGTGTTTAGAGCTGCACTGGGCATTGGTTTTTTATAAACAATGCTCCTTTTTTGTCCTCAAGATATTTTGTAATTTATTTATTTTACAGAGAGCATAGTTTGGGGTATTATTTTATTACAACATAAATATAGGTGAAGCAGAATAATCACTGATAATATTAATGATAAAATATAGAAAATTATTAACAGAAATTGAGAATTTGGTATTATATTAATGGCTTCAGTTATTCCTATTCTTTTTATCATTTACCCCCATGATATAAGTTGCCCAAAACAAATAAGCAAAAATTCTTAGGAACCAAGTGCGAAAGACATTTTTTGCATTGCTTCTTATATTTGCTTTCTTCTAGGGATGGGATATATGATTTAAATATTTACCTTGATACCTTGATGAACATCTTTCTCACTTATATGAGTAACGTGTTTACACATGGTTATACAATTCAGAAATAGGCAATTAATTCCACAAATGCCTCCATGACTGTCTACATATTTCATGAAAATGTTGTTACTACATTTGCCTGGGTACTTTATGTTTGCAGAGTGCATCATACTTATCTGTAATTATTTTTTGTTAATTTATTATTCCCATTGGTTATTAATATAATTTTCCACATTTGCAATAGAATGTAATCAAACTAGATTTGTTGCCCACATTCAATAAGAAAGGCAGCATTAAACACTGTTTCTTGATTTAAACTTAAAGCAGCAGCACTGCCATTTTACTAATTTTCTTTTCTACAGGATGGGGCTAGAAGAGCATGTTCTTTTTAGTAAAGAGAAGACGTGACATTTCTGATTTCATATTCTTTATGCTTAGTGCAGTAAACAAAATACATGAAGCAAAAAAGTGAAAATTCATTGTGACATTTTACTTTACTTCATAACTTAGATCTGGCTTTTTGGGTCTAGATTGTCCCTGGTTCACTCAGCTGCAATAATGACTTTATTCATCATAAAGCGAGTGAACGCAATGTTACTGCAATCACAAAGGATCAGAAGAATCAGAAGGTATTGATCTTTTCCCCTAAAAACTTCTAATCAAAACCTCTACAACATGTAGCTGCTGGCTCAGAGTTTCTAAAGTTGAAAGCTGTAGCATGTGAACATTTTTCTTTCCAACGGCTATAACTTTATTTCTCCCACCGAACTCTAGAGGGAGGCTACGGGAAAAGGGGGGAAGCAGTCAAGGCTTAGCATTTTGTAGTCACTCATGGACTCATCTACTGGTGGTAACAAAAGACTTTGCCTACAGGCAAATGTCCGCAGCAGCCCTTTCTCCCCTGCTTGCCTACAAGCTCTGTTCCAGGCTAAACTCCTGGCTTTGGTTACTTTTCAAATCTGCATTTCCAACAATTCTATTTGAACACCAAGTCATTTCAGGTTTGCTAGATTTTAAAAAATTATCTCTAATACACCCCTGCTCCTAAACTACTAGAATGAAATAAAAAAAAAATCTTTTAGAGCAATCTATATTAATAAAGTCATAGTAGACCCTACAGATTTAATCAATATTAATGTCTGCTTATTGGAAATTCTTCAAGAACAGGGAGGAAAACAAATGTGTTATAATTTTCACAGAGCTGACATTTGAGACTGATTCAGAAATCAAGTGTATGGTAATAATTGAAGTTTCAGATGGAGCAGAAAGCTCTCCTATGTATTCTGCAGTAAGAAAGGATCCTGCATGTTAATAAAGATGAATTAAATAATAACTTGGAAAACATAATTGTATACAAGGGAGAGAGAAATGGAAAACACAGCTAGAAAATCCTTGAGACTGGCCAATATTTACACCAGATTCCAGTAGAGAAACTAAGTTGACATTTGAACCCCTTAAAATGCTAACATTCTGATTATTTTTATATAGCAAGTAAATTAGTAGATATCCTAAATGTCTCAAAATTACCTTTTCACACACTTCATTGATTCCATGTGAAACACTGCGGCATATAGAACCCAAGGCTGGGTGGTTCTTATGGGGGTTGTTAAAGTCGAGCGTAGATGTCCAGTGACAAAAACAGGAAAACTACTGACAGATGCTGTCTACGGAGATAGACACCGGGATTTCACCCATTCACTGTTGTCCCATTTCTGTGGCATATTTACCCAACTTCCTGTGGATGTGTTTATACACAACAAATGTAAATTTCAGTTCATCTGTATCCCGTTTTCAAACATCTCTGTAAGTTTCTGAAACCATTTTCAAAAAATCTGTCAGAAAATTTATTTTTGCTTGAGGGTGTTTCTGACTATGTTATAATTCTACTGGGGTTCTTATTTTTAGCACCATTTTCTTTCTGATGATATGTTGAAATGTTACATTTACATATTTTTATTAATATTCAAATGGAAATTAAATACGTGCATATAATAAAAGGAAGCAAAAATGGAAAGATTCTTTTTTAGGCAAGATTCCACAGAATCTTTTTTGATACACAAACATTATTTTGTT
>NW_006292604.1:752239-762408 GCF_000327345.1 Myotis davidii | reverse complement strand
GGTCAGAACCGTGAACTACCCAGATAATTTAAGTAATAATGGTTGAAGCATCTCCACCTTAGTTCACTTAATTCCTTAGGTACTTATGTAGATCTTTGTTGATTATTGTTGATCAGATACTCCTGGAGATCTGTTGATGAGTTAATCAGGTACTCTGCCTATTCCTGAAAATTGTCTGCTGATGTGTGTCATTAAAACCTCCTTACCCTAAGGGCTTCTCCAGATGAATAAAAGCTTGGTGAGACCTGAGCAAAGGGAGGAAGTCTTTCCGGACTTGCCCGCCTGGTCTCCCGGTATTGCAAAATTATCTTGTGTCTCTTTCTTTCATTTGTTGTGCGGTCTTCTTTCAGATACCGAACCCTACTCCACGCGGGTCGTGGAAGGAATCACTCAGCACCATATTATCCAGCAATTCCACTTCTGGCTATTTATGTAAAGAAAATGAAAACACTAACTCTAAAAGACCTGCACCCCTGCCTTCATAGCAGCATTAGCTACTACAATAGCCAAACTGGAAACACCCTGTGTCCATCAAGAAATTAATAAGTAAAGAAGCTGTGATTTATTAAAACACTGGGATGTTATTTAGCCATAAAAAAACCCTGCCAGCTGGCCAGCATAGCTCAGTGGTTGAGCACTGACCTACAAACTAGGAGGTCACAGTTCGATAGCTGGTTAGGACACATGCCCAGGTTGTGGGGTGTGCACAAGGCAGCTGATTAATGATTCTCTCCCATCATTGATGTTTCTCTCCCCCTCCCTTCCTTGCTCTGAAATCAATAAAAATATGTATTTTTAAAAATTCTGCCATTTGCAAGGTCAATGGACCTTGAGGGCATTATGCAGAGTGAATTAAGTCAGGCAATGAAAATCAAATACTGCAGGGACCTCACTTACAGTGGAATCTAAAAAACAAACTCATAGGAGAGAGATCAGATTTGTGTTCACCAGAGGTGGGGGTTGGATGCAGGAATTGGATGAAAGTAATCAAAAATTACAAATTTCCAGTTATAAAATAAGTACTAGGATGGAAGGTGCAATATTATGGCTATAATTAACACTGCTGTATAGTATATTTGAAAGTTATTAAAAGAGTAAATCCTAACAATTTTTTTCTTGTTTTATATCTATACTAGAGGCCCGGTGCACCAAATTTGTGCATAGTGAGGTTCCTAGGCCTGGCTGGCGATCAAAGCATGAGTGACTGGCATGGAAGGTTAGGTCCCAGCTGACCTCTGGGCCTTGGACAGCACCTGGACCCCCACCTGGCCCCCTCCACCTGAGTCATCGGGCCCCTGCCCAGCTCCCTCAGAGTCTGGGAGCCAGGCAGCAACCCCACCCGCCACCGCCGCTGCTGACCGCTGTTTGCAGGGCAATCAGTGGGGCAATTGGGCCCTGCTCATACCTGCCTTGGCCTGGCACCATCCGCTCACCTGCTCCACCATCCCGCTGCGGTCCTGCTTTCATTGGGACCCATCGGGGCCAGCAGCACCTCTACTGCCGCCCACTGCCAGTGACATGTCGCCAACGCCCACCATGTTCCATGCCGCCCCCTGGTGTTCAGCACATGTCATGTCAAGTGGTCAAACTCCCGGTCAAGGGGACAATTTGCATATTAGGCTTTTATTATATAGAATAAGATGATGGATGTTAACTTTTTGGTAATCAAGTAACAATATATGTAAATCAAACCATTATATTGAATACATTAAACTTCTAAAGTGCTATATGTCAACTATATCCAATTGAACAGGGGAAAAGTCTCTAAAACACAAAAATAATAAACAATGACATGAAATTGTACATTGTATAATGTCTCCATATACTGTACTGGTATACATAAACATAAAATGCAGTGGTTAACTTAGGCTTGCTACAATGATGGGATTGAGTTTTACCAATTTAATTTTTTATTTTTTATTTTTTTTATATATTTTATTGACTTTTCACAGAGAGGAAAGGAGAGGGACAGAGAGTCAGAAATATCGATGAGAGAGAAACATCGATCAGCTGCCTCCTGCACAACCTCCACACCGGGGATGTGCCTGCAACCAAGGTACATGCCCTTGGCCAGAATCGAACCTGGGACCTTTCAGTCCACAGGCCAACTCTCTATCCACTGAGCCAAACCGGTTAGGGCCCAATTTAATTTTTTAAATATCTTTTCAATAAAACACATTTTAAACCAAGCAACTATGTAGTAAATCCTCCCTCAGTTATAAATTCATGTCATTTCAGGCATGTCCTTTGCTACTTTGTTATATTTGATTACTTCTTTAATAAAAAATTTAATCACTAACTCTTTTGGAAAATATATATTAAACACTACATATGGCAGGTATTATTCTAGGCACTGTGGATACAATTATGAGGAAAACAAACAAACAAAAAAACCCAAGCAAATAAATAATAGCTAATATTTTAGTGGAGGAAATGACAAATATAAACACATATAATGTATTTTTAAAAGTGGTGCTGTGGGAAAAGGAAGGGAAGAGGGATGAAAAAGGCGACTTGGGAGAGTCCTTTCAGAGCGGTCAGGCCAGACCCAACGAGAAGGGGAGTGTCCACAAAGTTGTGAGAGAGAAAACACAGGAAGCTGCAGAAGAACGTTCTGCGCATGAGCAGCAAGTCATTCAAAGAGCAGAAGCAACGGTAGAAAAGCCGGTACACTGGGAACATCGAAGCCAGGAGAGTATACGAGAGGATGAAAGTATAGGAGATGAGAGTGAGATAAATTATCGGTATTCTAACATTTCTTCTGTATACTTCCAAATGGAATACATTTAGGGGAAGAGTATAGGAAAGGCACAAATTACCCGTTTACCCTCCCCTTGTCTTCCATGTATCTTCAGCTCCTGTAAAATAGGAGCTGGATAAATACTTATTTAAGAGAGTGATCCAATTGTTTTAGTTTATAAATTATTTGAGAAAATAGCAATATACATCTAAGATGTATTACAGACCATCATTATGTTTCAGATATTCTTGAGTTTGTAAATGCCGTGTTCATTAAAGTAAAAGTCATGCACAATTTTACTTTAACTCTGTACTTGCATGGTTCTTTTCCTTTGTCAGTAGCTTATTGTGCATAGTTATGTATTCAGATGTACACTCACTAATCCTAGACACAATGCAAATGAAAAATGTGTGGTATAATTCATAGTGACCTAGAAAATATTAACAGTTGTTCCAAATGTCATTGTAACAGCTCGTATTAGATAAAGGATGCACACATCCTAAAAGAAGAGCCATTTACACAACAAAAATGTCACTCAGGACTTAGGAGACTAAAAAGCCAACTCCGTGAAGAACAAATCAAGCCATGGCATTAGCACAAAGAAATCCATGTGATGTATGTGTGGCATGTTCTAGAGGCATTTTAAAACATTAAGCCGAAATCCATCACATCCACATCTCACTGTGCCTTACAATCTCCAGGAGAAAATAATGGGTTATACCTTCAATAGTCTATTCTATTTCTTTGTAATGCCCAGCAATACAAAGTTCACATCAGGTGTTTAGAGTTATTCATAGTGAGTCCCAGATTACAAAGCACTCAAGAAATTTAATTATATTTTATATTATAGCCAATGTTATTAGTAGACCATACTTACATATATATGCATTTTAAATTTAAAAGTATATTTACTCACTGTCTCCCCTAATGATGGATATGATTAAATTCAAATAACATGGGAGAGTATTTACACAGGTGAATAGGTAAATATGTAAGAATTTTTAAACTTTACAGTGGCATCCCACCTAAAGTGTTACCGATGTTTAGGAGGAGATTCTGAAAAGCAATATTACCCTAAGCAAAATGGGATATAAAACAGTAGGTGTTAATTGTGACATTAAATTATAAAACATGGAGGAAGGAGTAAAAATGTAGAGCTTTAGAATACAAACATAAATTGCTATCAACTGAAAAAGACAATTATAAATGTAAGTTGTTTTATGCAAATCTCATGGTAACCACAAAGCAAAAACCTATAGTAGGTACACACACAAGAATCTACTGGTAAGCATACCACTATAGACAATGATCAAATCACAGAGCCAGAGAAGAAAGGAATAGACGAAGGACAAAACAACCAGAAAACAATGAACAAAATGGCCATAAGTACATACCTATCAATGATCTTAAAACTAAATGGACTTAATTCTCCAATCAAAAGAGGCAGAAAAGAATGGTTGAATGGGGGGTGAGGGAGGACAAGACCCGTGTATATGCTACCTACAAGAGATTTATTTCAGATATAAGGGCACACACAAATTGAAAGTGAAAGGATGGAAAAAGATATTCCATGTAAATGGAAACTAAAATAAAGCTGGGATAACAATACTGATATGGGACCAAAGATACTTTAAGATAAAAACTGTAATAAAAGAAAAAGAAGGTCATTATATAATGATAAAGAAGGTCAATCCAACAAGAAGATAAAACATTTGTAAATGTTAATGTACCCAGTATAGGAGCACCTAAATATATAAAGCAAATAACGACAAAATGGTAAAGTAGATAGCAGTAGAATAATAGGGGACTTTAATACTCCACTTTTATCAATAGAGAGATCATCCAGACAATCAATAGTAAACAATGACCTAAAATGCCACATTAGAGCAAAAGGATTTCAGAGGCACATAAAGAATATTTCATCCAAAAGCAACATAATACATGCTCTTCTCAAATGCACATGGAACATTCTCTAGGCTAGATCACTTCTTAGGTCATGAAACAAGAGTTAACCTATTTTCAAATATTGAAAAAATATAAAATGTCTTTTTCAACCAGTGGTCAGTTATAAGAAGAAAACTGGAAAATTCACAAGTATGTGGAGATATGACAGCACTCTATGACTTAGAGAGTCAAAAGAGTAATTGATGTATCAAGCTCAGAAAGGCTTGAGAATCAGTACAAATTCAGGTTCCCAGAGAGGAAGAGCCTGTTTCCTCAGGTACCACCACCGACATAAATCAGCCCCAGAGCAAAGCCTCAGGGTAACGGGTACACGTGGACTAAGAATCAAATGCCTACTGTCCCCTGGGAGAGTACGTGCAGAGGGAGACTGTAAGTATAGCGACTCTGAATTAGTAATTTATCATATTCTAATCTACTAATTTGCAGTAGAGCAGAACATGGCAAGTCAATTATGATTCTTCAAGAACTTTCCATTATTTATTTTGTATTTGATAGATATGCAAAGGCACGCATGGAGAAGTTAATTTCAAAGTGAGGCAGGAAAGTAGAACATTTAGCAGTCAATAAAAAAAAAAAGGAAAGAAAATCAGTGCTTTGCATCTTCTTGAAGGCCAGAACTCATGTTTCTGGGATAGGCAAGATTCAAAGGAATTGCCTTCTTTCTTGTTTAACTTTAGTCTATTATATTTCTCTGGCGTTAGCACACTCCCAACAGCTTTCCATCATTATGTCAGAGTAGTGCTTCATAATATTTTTCACATTTTCTGCCTCATACATCAAACTATAGAATTTTATCCATAAGGCAAAGCTGTCATTCTGTAAAATTTTTAGCAATGTTCTCATTTTTATCTGACATCTAGAAATACCTAAAGTAATAAAAAATCATTTTTACCTCATATTTGCTTTGGTTTTCATTCTGTCCCTGTCAGTCTATATACAGTACAGCAAGGGAAGATTTATATAATATCATTTGGGTGTTCTAGAATCAGACAAAGAATACTCACCTTAGCTGTTTTTTTTCCACACACAATTTCATACAAAAACATGAAAACTATGCTGAAAATACTTTTTTCCCCCTCTCTTAAAACTTTACTTTTTGGCCATGAACACTATTCATTAGCTAAAAGCTTTGCAATATACATATATAATGCTGTATGTATAAAATAGTCCAAAATTACAAAGAAAGAAAGACTTCATTTTCTCAAGAATGTCATTACTCTGGGCAATATAATGAAAACATTTGAAAACTGCATTTTATATTCCATAGTACTGTTTCAGTATATTTTTTAATAAGCTATCGAGATACTAAAAAAATGATTTTACCAAACATCCAGGTTTCAATTAAATTCTGGGAATGCAAGCTAAGCACTGAAATAGCTCCTTATTTTCAAACAACTTATTTCCCAAAGTGGTTTAAGTAAAAATGTAGATCTAATCCTCAACATGTTGAACATCAGGTCCAACTACATATTTAAACTACACATGGACAATATATTTTACTGAGCACTTAATAGTTGCCAAATACTGTGCGAATGTATTAACTCCGCGGACTCTCAAATAAAACTAGGAATAACTTTCTTAGTTAATATTGAGAAAACCGAGGCTTAGAAAGGTTGGCCAACTCGTCCAAGTTCGTAAAGCTGGTAGAGCAGGCATCTGGCCCTCAGCATTCAATTGACTTTGGCCCCTCCTCCTCCCTCTGTGCTGTACTGCTTCTCATAGATCAGCTTCATTGTACAAAACCCAAACAATACCAGATGGGAAATATTCCAATTTAATCAAGTATTTCCTTTTTGCAGTCATGACTTCATAATGGACAAAAAAGGATGGTATAGATGATACAGTGCACCATTCCACTCAACAAGCTCAGTTTTGACATAAAGATAAACTCCAAAGCAAAACTACCAAAATAACTCATCAGTGCAGAACAAGAAAATGAGCCACTTAGCATAGCTCTCCCCCCGCTCCCCCCATCTGAGTGCCTTAGAGGAGTACTTGTGTGTCTGGGAAAAAGGGTGGAGGCAAGCAATCCGGAGCTTTTGGGAAGTGATGCCTGCTCTCTTCTTCTCATTAATATACATTACCATGTTAAAAACAGGACACTGAGGCCTGCTTATCTTCATTTATTGCAGTGCTTTCCAAAACGTATCTGGAACCATTAATGAGCAAGAATATAATTTGCGAAATGTTACTGAATACCGACTGAGAAATCTAAATTCTGTGATACATTTGTTGTCACCAGGGGATATTAGATCCTCTGAAAGCAGTTTTATCCATAAAAACCAGATGGGGTGACAAGAATTGCTGGAGAGTGTGATTATTTCTAAATGCTAAGGGTAAAATTGAGCCAATTACAATTTGCAAAAGTACATGCATGCATTATCAATTTATGAAGAGTTTCATTGTTGTTTCCCAGCTTAATTTTTTGCATGTGAAAATAGAGGAAACGATAACCCCAACTAGTTTGTAATTAATAACAAAAATGTTTCTTTTACTTGAAGCTTCTAGTGACCATACTTTTTGAAGTGCATGATGACATCAAGTTATTTTCCTTTGAGTGGTAGCAAGCAAATACACAGCTTGCCTGCATTCATAGCGTAAAATAAAGGATTTTTTTTTATAGTTTCACATAGCCTGGCATTATAAAGATATAAAGCAAAAGGCAGTCACTTTTGATTTTTAATAAATAATACTGAATAGTTTTAATTTCTAAACCATTTTAATTACAGCTTAGTTTTTCAATAATGCTTACATTTTGCCTCAAAGTTAATAGTGAAATGTACAAGACATAAAAAAAATATTTTCTCTAAACTAATACTTGAATTAAAATGTTTGCATTTCTAGGCCCGATACTGTAATTTAGATAATTTGCCACTAGGTGGAAGTAGTGTCTCCATTGTCAGATTAAAAGTGTTCCCTCTAGTAGCTAATTAACAAAACATTACATTTTGTATTTATTCATAAAAATATAAATATGGTTAATACAGTGGCAATAAACATTCTCTTGAAGGTTGATACCTTTAGCTATGTTTTTAAAAATAAAATGATCCTTTACTAGTTTACTGAGATGATGGCAAGTAGATTTGCAAATTTTCATTACATACATAATTTCATTCATCAGAACTGG
Organism: Myotis davidii; assembly: GCF_000327345.1. NCBI lineage: Eukaryota > Metazoa > Chordata > Mammalia > Chiroptera > Vespertilionidae > Myotis > Myotis davidii. The sequence goes on along the minus strand of NW_006292604.1, from coordinate 754,576 downwards.
ATGGTGAAGGAAGTATTTCATTTTTGTTATTTTACTGATGAAGAAACTGAGCTTAGATAATTCCTGAAGTGATGGATTTAAGCTATGAATCTGTCCAATAAAAACAACAACACACCTGCCCTCTTTTTTCATGCTTTGTCAATTTTATCTTATTAACTAATACCAAATCCCAGGTGAGAGTCCAATTACAAATCTCCATTTTCAACTATCAGAATCTTTGATCCTCATCTACCTGGAGCTGTCTGGTCACATGCTCACTTCCTAACATAATAGGAATTATAACATCCACTCAGACATTACTGAAAGAATCTTGGTAGGGCCTAGAAAACTGGGTCTTTCTTTTCATACCGTATTCAGTCTGTCTTTACCCTTAGTTACCACTTGCCTGACTTTGTCCAATCACCTGTGAACATCTGATGTTCTCCTAGCCTAGTGTCCCGATTCCGGAACCTTAAGGAATAGTGACCTCCCAAGGGGGGAAAATCGCTGAGTGTGGGGTTCTGATTTTAGAACATATTGAGCTTGGTCTGAACGATAACTTTTCAGTTGTAACATTCTGTGATTCTATTGCTGTCAGTGGCTATATCATGGCACTTGTGGATTGGATGCAGTTTGCTTTGACAATAATGCAAGTTCTATGATAATGATTATGGTCAAGATGTCCTAACCTGTATTTCTGCAACAGATACTCTTTAGATATTTATTCCATCACTGCCACTTTTCTTTCTCATCCCCCCAAGTCTCTAAATATGTTGAATTGAGTTTCAGTTTCAATGGATCAGGCCAACATTAAATGAAAAGACGATGGGCATTTCAAGTTGAAGGAGGCCTATTTTGGGCCTAGAGGCAGAACTTTGCCAGCTTGCATGGTTGCAATTAGAGGGAACAAAAGCACTTTACCGACCGTACCTGTTGGCAGAACAATAAACCTAGATAAAAATGTCCCTAGTCTAAAAAAATTTTTGAAAACATAAGCCCGCTTCCAATAAAAAAAAATCAGGAGAAAAGCAGAGACTAAGTATACCTCTAAAAATAATATTCAAAATTGAAACCTAGAAATAGTTACGAGCTCAGTGTTACCAAAGAAGATAGGCCCTCTAAGAAGCAAGGGCTTAGACCAATTATGAGAGGCCAAAATTGGGATGAGGACAAAAATACGAAGAGGATAAACTGACAAAAATGCTTAGAAATTCAAAATACTAGTGGCCAAGAGTATATTTGAAAGTTTTGGAAAGAGGAGTTAGTGATTTGAAGTACACATACGAAAGACTAGCAAAGAATGCAGTGGGAGATAAGAAGGGATTCTAATGAAAGTGTAGGTCTGAGCATTGCAGACCAGAGGATGACAAGCAATTTAACACAGTTGCTGACAGAAAGCAACCAACTCAAAAGCAATGGAAGCAGTAAAATTGATGACATAGGAAACAACACAAACTTATTAAGCCCCAAACTGAGTTTATGAACTAACAAGAATTATTATGTTTCTATATTAAAAGGGTTCTTGGACCCCATTCCAACATGAACATTGCGGGGAGGGTTCCTATCACACCAACAAAGAATTCTCGGACACCAGCAGGGTGTCCAATAATTCAACTGAATTCTGACACTATCTACCTGGAGATAACCTCAAATTCCACAGGTTAAGGGTTCAGTCCTACAATACTGCCCCCATCTCTCTCTCTCTCTCTCTCTCTCTCTCTCTCTCTCTCTCTCGCGCGCGCGCGCGCTTTCTCTTTCTCTCATTAATAAATTTTAAAATGATTTTATAGCTTTGTTATATATGACACACACACACACACACTCTTCAGATGCCAGCTACCAACCCAAAATACCTGTACTTGCCTGGCTATAGATTGGAGGTTCCAGTGGCCTACTCCAACTCAGAATGCCAACTGGAAGTCCAGATTGTCACCTATACTTCTGAAAGATTGTCTATAAATCAGGTTTCCACACACCTCCTCCTTGGGGTCTATTAATTTGCTAGAACAGCTCACAGTGCTCAGAGAAACATGTTTCTTATGAGGTCTTTTACTGTAAAAGGATGTAACTCAGGACAGCAAGATGGAAGAGATACATAGGGCAAATAAGGTATGTGGGAAGGAGCCTGAGCTTCTGTGTCCTCTCTAAGCACATGATTCTCCCCACATCTGTGTGTTCACCAATCCAGAAACTTCCTGAATTTCATGCTATTGGATTTTTATGGAGGCTTCATTGCATAGGCATCATTAATCAATCATTGGCCACTGGTAACTGATTCAACTTCTAATCCTTTACCCCTCTCTACATGGAGGTCAGGGAGTGGGACCTAAAGTTCCAACCCTTCAATCACAAGGTTGG
>NW_006292604.1:750687-752139 GCF_000327345.1 Myotis davidii | reverse complement strand
ACACACACACACACTTTTAACTCTTAGGAAATTCAGAGAGTTCTGGAAGCTGCAAGCCAGGAATTCTGAATGAAGACCAAATAGACATAAGAAATATATTTTGGTCATTTGAATGATCAAATATATTTTTCTTATAAAATCACTGTATCGCAGTTCACCCCCTGGTTTTCAAACAGAGCAAAATAATCATAGAAGTCAAAGGGAACTGCGACGTTACCAGAATTTCAGTTATTAACTATCTGTGTCAACATCATATAATATGAAAGGGAGACCAGGATGAGGCCAATCAGATTTGCCAGCTTCCATTTGATCTTGTTCGGTATCAAAGCAGGTATGGTCTCAGCAAACATACGGCTTCAATCTATCAGCATCTGTTACACCTAATCTAAGACAATATCGTCTCTTCCCCTAAGCCTCTTTCAAGGTGCTGCTGTAATATTGTATAACCCTTGGCATGTAACCCACTTATCATCCCTTTATCCTTAGCTATTATTTTTTTCTTCTTTCCAATGATCCTTTATTGTTTCTTGCTTAGCCAAGATCAGTTTAGAGACCCTGTAGTTTTAGCCTTGGTCCTGTGACCAATGCATCAGGTAGGCAAACAAAAATTAGGTGACATGGGAAAAACAGATTTCCAACATCTTTCCCCACCCCGCTTCCCAGATCCTCCAGAAAAACAGATTAACCTGGTGGGAACACTCCTTTAGCCACTCATGTCCATGTAGAGTGTGTGCACACACTGGGGAAGGCATGTAAGCCAGCCCTTCAGGCTTTGTCTCCCCCATTTTAGACAAACAGTGTCACATGGCCGCTTTCAGTTCTCTGTGTGGTACTGAGAAGCGTCTCCTTCTGTCCCTGTTGGACACTCTTGGCTGTAAAGTGTGAGTTCTGGTCTGAAGAAATGCCGCTCAGCCATCCAGCTTGGTACAATACCTTGTGTTCACGTTCGTTCAGCACATGAGCATTTCATCTACCATCTGGTAAGCAAAGCACAGCCCAGAGCCACTGTCCATTCCTGTTAAGACCAGTTTAGAGGGCCTCAGGACTACCAGTCTGACTTGCCAGGGAAGCTCAGAGCTCTCCCCAGGGAATCTTCCTCAGAGCCATTTGCAGTCTCTGTCCCTTTTGCTGGCAGACACAGCAGTTTTCTTGGCATTTGTGCCTCAGAGGGTACAAGCAGACTATCTACACGCAGCCCATCTCTGCATTGCTGCATTGGCCCCAGGTCTATTCGTGGGTGGACCCAGTGGCCATCTTAGCCAAACACATAGGCTATTTGCTTGTTGATTCCCATCTCCTCCCAAACCTGGAAAGGAGCTTTTTTTTCTTTCTTTCTTTCTTTTTCCTTTTTTTTAAGAGAAGTAAGCTTTATTTCCTTGTTTCTCAAATAGAGTTGGCTGAGCTGGCTGCTTTTTGGTAATTAATCAAAGAGACCAAATCCCATACCCTCGT
>NW_006292604.1:733462-748667 GCF_000327345.1 Myotis davidii | reverse complement strand
ACAAGAATGAGCTCTTTTGACCCCCAGGAAAGAGAGCTGAGTTCTCTGTGAATCCTAATTGTGTCAGATGACTTGAAGGCAAAGCTGTCCATTTCAGCCCTTAGGAACTGCGACAGAAATGTTCATAACACAGTGAGTTTCTTGCTTAGCCATCAGCCCTGTTTAGGGCCCTTGTAGTTTCAGCCCTGATCCTGTGACCAATGCATCAGGTAGGAAAACAAAAATTAGGAGACATGAAAAAAATAGATTTCCAACACCCTTCCCCACCCCTCTTCCCAGATCCTCCAGAAAAACAGATTAACCTGGTGGGAACACTCCTGTAGCCACTCATGTCCATGTAGAGTGTGTGCACACACTGCGGAAGGCATGTAAGCCAGCCCTTCAGGCTTTGTCTCCCCCATTTTAGACAAACAGTGTCACATGGCCGCTTTCAGTTCTCTGTGTGGTACTGAGAAGCGTCTCCTTCTGTCCCTGTTGGACACTCTTGGCTGTAAAGTGTGAGTTCTGGTCTGAAGAAATGCCGCTCAGCCATCCAGCTTGGTACAATACCTTGTGTTCACGTTCGTTCAGCACATGAGCATTTCATCTACCATCTGGTACACAAAGCACAGCCCAGAGCCACTGTCCATTCCTGTTAAGACCAGTTTAGAGGGCCTCAGGGCTACCAACATCAGTCTGACTTGCCAGGGAAGCTCAGAGCTCTCCCCAGGGAATCTTCCTCAGCCATTTGCAGTCTCTGTACTTTTTGGTGGCAGACACAGCAGTTTTCTTGGCATTTGTGCCTCAGAGGGTACAAGCAGACTACCTACACGCAGCCCATCTCTGCATTGCTGCATTGGCCCCAGGTCTATTCATGGGTGGACCCAGTGGCCATCTCAGCCAAACACATGGGCTATTTGCTTGTTGATTCCCATCTCCTCCCAAACCTGGAAAGGAGCTTTTTTTTCTTTCTTTCTTTCTTTTTCCTTTTTTTTAAGAGAAGTAAGCTTTATTTCCTTGTTTCTCAAATAGAGTTGGCTGAGCTGGCTGCTTTTTGGTAATTAATCAAAGAGACCAAATCCCATACCCTCGTCCGACTCCTCTGACTCTTCCTTTGCTTCACCCTTGGCTGGCGCTGCAGCAGCAGCAGGAGCAGCCGTGGTGGCAGCGGCCACAGGGGCAGCACCCACAAAAGCAGATGGATCAGCCAAGAAGGCCTTGACCTTTTCAGCAAGTGGGAAGGTATAATCAGTCTCCACAGACAAAGCCAGAACTCGCTTGTACCCATTGATAATATAATGGGGTACTGATGCAACAGTTGGGTCACCAATGTGAAGGCGTACGCTGGCAACACTGCGGACACCCTCCAGGCAGCGGGAATGCAGTTTTCTCTAAGATCTCCTGCACTTCCGGGTTGTAGATGCTGCCATTGTCAAACACCTCCTGGATGGTCAGCCCAAAGGAGAAGGGGAGATGTTGAGCTTGTTCAGCAGTGTGGCTGCGCTGGCTCCCACCTTGTCTCCGGTCTTAATCAGCTGGACGTCACTCAGGATTTCAATGGTGCCCCTGGAGATTTTAGTGGTGATGCCCAGAGCCTGGAAGAAGGAGGTCTTCTCTGGCCCCAGACCAGTGTTCTGGGCTGGCACAGTGACTTCACACGGGCAATGGCACCAGCACGGGCAGCAGCTGGCACCTTACTGGCCAGCAGCATGTCCCGGATCTCAGTGAGGTCCTCCTTGGTGAACACAAAGCCCACATTCCCCCGGATCTGAGGCAGCAGTTTCTCCAGAGCTGGGCTGTTTTCCAGGTGTCCTCGGATGGCCTCGCACCTCATGGTGTTCTTGCCCATTGGCACCCCAGCCTCCCGCGGAGGGACATGCGGATCTGCTGCATCTGCCTGGAGCCCACACTGTCTGCTTCACAATGAAGCATTTTGGATAATCATCCAGAAGTTGGATGATCTTAAGGAAGTGGTTGGACTTCCAGGTCGCCCTGTCTTCACTGGGCATCATGGCAGTATGTCAGGGATTGCCACGCAGGGTTTAAAGACGATGTCACTCCCACGAGGACGTCTGGCGAGAGGACCGGAAAGGAGCTCTTTTGATGGGCACTGGCATGTCCTGCTTCAGGCACCCTCAGAACTCCTTAGGGCTGTGCCCCAATGGGCATCCCTTTAGCAGGTTTCCATTGTTCTGTCTGATGATGTGCTAGGCTACTGGCCAATGCCAGGAGTCATAGCAACCCACACACAGGGCCTTCCTGCTGTCCAGTCCTGGTGTCACAGATGAGAAAACAGTGTGCAATTCATCCCAATGGAGCTGATCTGTTTTCACTTCTTCAACCAGAGTCTTTCCATCTGCTGGTGTTACTACAGCAGCTTTCCAAACAGGATGCTGTCACTTCACCTTGGAATGCCAACCACAGACCAAACAGCTCTTTGTGGTCTGTCCAGAGCAGCCCCCAGGACATTAGAATCCGGCATCTCCTCTGCTGCTGCAGAGTCAGTCCCAGGGGAGGAAGTGCCCTGGCTCTCCTGTAGTTCCTTCTTGCACTTCCCAGGCAGCACGGGCTCACATGAACCGTGTCCATTTTATTATGGCATACTTCTGGGCACCGCCTTCCCCATTCAACTGTTCATCCGACAGCACTTCGGACATCATAGGTATTTCAGGTTTCAAGCATTATGTCCCTCAGGCACAGTGGAATTTTCCATTAATAGTGTTGGTTGGCAGGGTAGTCAATGCCCCTCAAATGGAAATGATCTTGTCCAAAGTCACAGTACTTTCCCTGGGAGGCACTCAGAGGCTCTTGTTGTGAGGCACAGTGTCTGCCCCTCAAAGACCATTGCAGAGAGTGCTGTCCCTATGAGATTCTATAACACACTGCGTGGGCTCAGGCCATCGCACTGCTCCCCATTTAGCATGTCCAATTAATGTGGCTTGAAGGGCGGATTTACATGCCTTCTGTTTTACATTGTTGGGCAGGGCAAAGGTTCCCATCCACATACATTTCCATCCCCATAATACATTAGTAAGACAGACAGAGTCAGTTCACATAATGTCCGTTTCACATACCAATTCCCCTACAAACTTTTATGGCAATCCCTCTATTCTTATGTGCCTTAATGGCTTCTACTAGGACTTCTTCTATAGTTTCCGTTTTATAATGCTAGTTAGGGGAAGGTATTCCCTCGCCATAAACATCTAAATAAAGGAGATAGGACTTTTTTTTTTTTTTTTTTTACATTATGCTTTCTTAAACATTCCAACTTTCCTAATAGTACCATCCAGTACATTTTACTTTCTCTCACACTAATTCAACATGAGTCTTGGCCTTGCTGGTGAGTCTTTGTTCCCAGTTCATGGGATTCCCCTATCAGGGAGTCCTAGAATCTTCTTTTTTCCACTCTTGACAATTTTACCCACTCTTGTGAAAAGGCTTTGGGGTTGAGCCAAGGGACTCGAGTTGTCTTTCAAACTTTAACTTGATTGATTAGCTTTCTGCTGCTCCAAAGTGATTGCTGGTCAGGTTTCTCACTGCTTTTTTACTTTCCAAATCTTTAAATTTCTCAAAACTAGGGTAAGAAGACTTGTTTGGAGCCTAATGTTGGGGGACAAGAAGGAGGCTCTGTCCCACGCAACCTTAGGTAGTACTGTAATAGAAAATTTGCTTTAACCCCACCAATGTCTGTTTTATGTACCCATTTCCCAATAACCATCTAAAAGATTCCCACGATGCTGGTAGTTGTCCTGTACCCCTCCCCCTTCTGTTTCTGCTTTGTTTCTATCAATTTTTGCTCATTTACCTTACCTTCTTAATAAGGTAAATAAAAACCAGCCTTGTTGAGGTGAATCTCTTGGCTCTCCCCTCAGCTTGTTCCCATTCTCTAATCCAGTGGCTCTCAACCTTCTGGCCCTTAAATACAGTTCCTCTTGTGACCCAACCATAAAATTATTTTCATTGCTACTTCATAACTGTAATGTTGCTACTGTTATGAATCGTAATGTAAATATCTGATATGCAGGATGGTCTTAGGCGACCCCCTGTGAAAGGGTCTTTCGACCGCCAAAGGGGTCGCGACCCACAGGTTGAGAACCACTGCTCTAGTTAATTAAGCTAATGTTCTTATTTGCATGTGTAAACCCAGGAGGGGAAGCTGAGATAGCAAATCTGATAAGGCTTCTTGAACTGGTTGGTTCTGTAGCAATAAATAACCTGGGGTGCCCATGCACAAGGCCCCCCTTCATCACAGCATTTACTCTGACCTGACAGGCATAGTCAGCCAGTGAGTGCCCTGGTCATCATAACGCCAGTCCCACGTGGCTGGCATATGAAGCATATCCGCTGCTTCAATAGGGTTTCCATTTGGCATTTATAAGGGGGCGGGGATGTGGCAGACCTTACAGTGGCTTTCATTCAGTGCACCAGGCTTGCTGTCCCCTCAGGAAGAACCTCCTGTGTGTCTGGATCATGTCCAGCCTCCTGTGATTGTTCAGTAGTGAGCTAGTGATTGTTCAATAGTGAGCTATGGGTATTCCATCAACCCAAGCATGCTCTTCCACTCGGCACCATTCAAAGCCAAGGACACAGCTAGCCCTCAGGTTAGTTACTGGCAAAACCCTTTTCAGTAAAGGTTCCCCAGGAAGCTGGTGATACCAATCTACAAAATGAAACATCCTCTTACCCCCTCCCCGCTTCTATCTCCTGGTTTTAGTCATTTCTTGCTTTTGCCCTCCCCCTCAACATTAACTACCTTCTTGGTGACCATAGTTCTTAGAGGCACTTTCTGTTGTCCTGCATAATGTTGTCTCCGTTTAGGTGGCTTTGAAGTTAATGGGCAAAGGTTTGGATGAGCATCAAGGCCAGACCCAACACTTTCTTTTACTTTCGGTGCAGCTATGATAGGTGACAACAGCAAAGGGTTGAATATTTTGCCTATTCCTCTTTCTTATTAGTTTTCCTTTCCTTGTGTACCCAGTGCATCTCTAGTTTCCACTGATAATTTTATCCTTTAGCAATTGAGCCCAGCACAACATAGCTGCTACTCCATACCATGAGTGACCACACGGTCACCCAGGAATCAAAGGTTACCTCTTTCATTCTTTCTCTTCCCAAACCAAAGGTTTCTATGAGCCAGGGCCATTCTAGCAAATTTCACTTCACTAATACTAACTAAACAGGAATCCTGAACCCAACTCCAATTTTGGGGGGAGGGGTTTCCCTTCAGACCAACAAATAATTCTCAGACACCAGCAGAGTAGCCAAGAAGTCAATTCAATTCTGACACGATATACCCAGAGTTAGAATCAGATTCCACAGGTTAAGGATTCAGTCCTACAGGACTGCCACCCTCTGTAACTACACACTTCAGATGCCAGCTGTAAGCCAGAAAACCTGTATCTCAAGCATGTCAAACTCGAGGCCTGCGGGCCACATGCAGCCCACAATGAATATTTTTGTGGCCCAGCCAATGTAACGGTAAGAAATGTTTTAATAAAAATTTCATAAATTAATTTTTACAATATCCTGTTATACATAACTCTCTATATAAAAGTCTAATATGCTAAGTGTTCCTTCTACCATCCGGTTGGTTACTATGACACACACGGGCCACCAGGGGACAGATGCTCAACACAGGATTAACACAAATGGTCTAATTCCAGAGCACATTCTTTGAACTGGTATTTCATTATATTACAATGAAAATGGAAAAAGAGTTACTAATATGATAGACTATTTAATATTATACATGACTCAAATACATATAGAAGAGAAATTATTCAAAAATGTTAATATACAGACATTTTAGCCTAATATGAAATAATTCAGTCTACATAAGCCTGATATTCACATATAGGATATTAAATTTCTGGAATTTTCTAAAAAGTGATTTGATTGTATTATATGAATCAATACACTTTAAAAAGTTTTAGTTTTGGCCTCTGGTCCGTGGACTTCATATCTAAGAGGTAACCTAAGAAACTATTTAGTAATGCATAATGTAAAATGTTCCATTATTTGCCATGTAAAACACAGGGGTGGGCAACAGTAGGTTTACAGTTGTTTGTATGAAAAATAATACGATGGGCAGTGTTTTCATCTGGGTAATCCTCAAATCTCTAGCTATCAACAAGCTGTCTTCCAGAGAGTTGGCATTAAAAAAACCAGATGAATTAATAAATAAGAGAATGGCTAAATGAATGAAGAAGCAAATATGAAATAAATCAGAATGTATACATTCATGTATGCTTGAAATGTTTGTATGTTTTCTCATTTATTTTCTAGTATGAATTTCTCTATGGCTTGGAGTTGAACTTATTTTATACTTTTTTCCTATCCTTTAACATTAAAAACATGAATATCCTAAAATTATACTATTGCTCTGTTGAATTCTTAATTGCTTTCTACTCTTTTTCTGCCAGGTGGCTATTTTCCAATTCTTTTATTTTGAAGTATAATTAATTGAGATGTAACATTATATTAGTTCCAGGTGTACAACATGAGATTCAATATTTGTTTATACAGACTGGGCAAAAGTAGGTTTACAGTTGTTCGTATGGAAAGTAATACAATAGTTAATCAACAAAAATAATACAAGAATAAACTCTGTGCTTTGCATACTCACAACTGTAAATCTACTTTTGCCCACCCTGCATAATATGAAATCACTTTTTAACCTTGACTATCACAATTCCTTGTAGAGTTTCCCCCTAGAATCACAGATTCATTCAGAATTTTTAAAAAAGGCACATTGGTGATTTTTCAGTCAGTATTAAATAAGGTATAGTATCTATGAATTATTTTATCCATTAAAATAGTATTTTGAATAATATTTAATACTGTATAACAACATATAAACTATTTGCCATTTTTATACTTAAAATATATTAATTTTACAGTTAAAAAAACTAGTGTAAATATGTTGTCTCATATTGAGCAAATATGCCACTAAAATGTATCCTGGTTTATATGGAATATAGCTATCTACTCTAAGGCTCAGATAATTTCACTATTAAATTCTTTCTTAGCCAGAACTCAAATATCGAGGTTGCAAAACTGAGGTCCATTGCCAGGAACATTCTGGTGGTTTTTTTTCTGCAACCCGGGCATGTGCCCTTGACTGGATTAAAAAAACCAGATGAATTAATAAATAAGAGAATGGCTAAATGAATGAAGAAGCAAATATGAAATAAATCAGAATGCATACATTAATGTATGCTTGAAATGTTTGTATGTTTTCTCATTTATTTTCTAGTATGAATTTCTCTATGGCTTGGAGTTGAACTTATTTTATACTTTTTTCCTATCCTTTAACATTAAAAACATGAATATCCTAAAATTATACTATTGCTCTGTTGAATTCTTAATTGCTTTCTACTCTTTTTCTGAGTTTTGTATACTTGAGTTTTTGGTGTGAATTCTCTGTCAGGATTAGAATTGCAAATAGGTCATACTTGCTCTGTATTAAAAGAATAGGTACAGCCAGTGTCAGAAAAGTTAATTACACAAAATAGACAATTAAATACATCTTATTAATGTTGTAAAAGACCTGTGACAAATTGTGCTAATTGCATGCTCTTATATATCTGAAGAGGTTATGCTGCTTTAAAAGTATGTTGTTAATGGAAGACAAATGTATCTTCATGTGCTTGATTAGAGTATTATAAACTGCATTATTTATGACTCCATTGGAATACTTAATAATTTTAAGCTTTAAATTAAACTGCTCATTAAACAGGAGAGCTATTACCAAATTCTTAAAATAGGTCATAAAAGCTGGCTGCAGTATAAGATAAATTTGAAGGTCTAGCATTTACTCAGAATGTCTTTATACTCTTATTTTTAAGAGACTGAGCCCTAGAGATGTTAAACTTATTTTAATGTGCCCTTAGTAAAGGGGAGAATTCTTTCATTAACAGTATTCACCCCAAAGAAATGATTCATTTTTAAAAGCCGTCAGTTGCTTAAGCATAGATAATGCAGTTGAATATTCTCATCAGCTACTGAGCTTCATTTCTAAACCAAAAAAGATGGGAAGAAAAAAGAAGTAACAAAGCTATGGGTGTGCCTTGCTTGCAGGTGACCAAGGGGATTTTAGGCTGTGGGCACGATTAAAGGCAAAGACATAGTGATAAAGGAGCATGTTAGAAAAAAATGGGCAAAACACCCCACAGCAGCTTAGACAGAAAAAAAAAAAAAAAGTAGATGGAAACAATTTAAAATGAAGAATGACTCAGAGTGGCTCTCACAGGCAAATACTTAATTACACAAAGGCTCTTTCGTTTCTTTCATTGAGTACCTGTCAAGGGGAGGGAACACTAGCAATTCTAGAAGAAATTGTTTCTATTTCAGTTAACAAAACTGGATGCTCACTCAGAGGGGCTTCGCAAATAATGTAGATTATTTTTCTTCTGTTCTCCAGAACCGAAGGCATTCCAAAATGAGCCTGACTGGCACCACACTATACATGTTCATGGTTGGTGAGCTCAGTTCATCAAAACAGTGTGCTAATGAAATCTCCATGCCAAGCTTCTCTCTACCAGGAGTCTAGAAACTGCATGCAGGCTTATAGTTAAAGGAGGGCAAGGGAAAAGAATGAACCCACACCTCCTGCTTTCTGTGTACCCATTCCCAGCAGCTTCGTGCTTTCTTTAATGAGCCAGGTCATCAGATTACACCAGAGCCTTGTCCCTGTAAGAACAAGCTCAGTTTGTGATCAAAACACCTGAACATTATCTATATATATAAAAGGCTAATATGCTAAGCGTCCGGCCATCCGACCGCACTGACCACCAAGGGGCAGATGCTCAACACAGGAGCTGCCAAGCTGCAGTGACTTGGCAGCGGCAGTTCTTGGGTGATGCCCCTCGAAACCAGAGAGGAGGGAGACTGATTCCTCATGGGACCACACGATTCCACCTTCAGCCATGGCTCATGATGCTGCTGGGACACATGTTGGCCTTGAATCTGGTTTACTGTACACTTGGGTTTGTGGTCCACACACTGTGCAACAGCAACTTTGCAGAGTGCCCTCTCACACTCCGGGACCCCTCGGGGGATATCAGAGAGCATGTTTTGGCCCGATCCCCACAGGCCAGGCCAAGGGCATGTCTGGCCCATCCCGCCCCACCAGCCACCTCCTAATTTCATTTCCATGTGCACAAATCTGTGCACTGAGTCACTAGTTTCAATTCATTTACTTTTACGTTTCCATGTCTTGTTTCCTACCTGCTCTCACATGTCAGATGAAAAAGATTTATAAAGTGTCTACAGTAAGGTGATTTTTAATCTGATACATGTAAAAAGGCCTATGATAATAAGCAATCAAATGATAGTAATTGTTGAACCTACACTGAATTATCAGAAAATTCTAGAAAATTTAATCCTTAGATATTAGTAGAGAGTGGTGAGATTTATTATAGAATAAGTGACAGATGACCCCTGAGGTTAGAATGGTAAGTCTTAAAGGGAGACTATATCACGTTCATGGGCATAACCAGGCTTATATTTCAGCTGCACAGTCTTGGATCACCAAGAGATCTATTATAAGAGCATAGATTAAATTAGTTGTCCAAATAGATGGAGTATGTTATAAATGACCTAATCATAATCATGATTTCTTGAGAAATTTTTGGTATATCTTCTATACTAAGCACTTGGTAAAAGTCAGTTTTAAATACACCTATCTGTCCCACACACTCATATTTTATAAACTTCCTTCCTGATGAAGATTTGCCATTATTGGGGGTTTATTTTCAGCCTATGTTTTAGGTGTTAGCACTTGTTTATCTGCGTTAGACCCTGGATACCATGCAGGCCAGTACAAATTGAGCAAAAATTTTAACGTGGAACATAGATAACGTGAGAAGGCACAGATACTGGAAACTGCACACACGAGGGGAATTAGCACAAACTCACAGGTTCTTCCCAGAAGACCTCACTGTGAGCTCATGATAGAAAGTGAGGACAAAGACCTGGGAAAAACTCCTTTCTGGGGCATGCCTGGGAAAGAGATATAGCATCCTCTGGTGTCTATCTCCCCTAAAACACAAAAGCCAGGGGAAGTAGGGCATCAAATCATATCACCACTAGGACATAGGTGAAGACCCATTCCAGCTTGGGGAAAAACAAAACAAAACAGAAAATAATCCTCTCTACCTTTAGGGAAGGGGCAGGAATACTTCTGGGGCCCAGATAACTAGATGTCCTAGATGTCTCCTACACCAGATGGAAATGGGCAAGAGCACTGGAAAGGAACCACAAACAAAACTCAGGGACATAGCCCTAGTTGAGAGAGGCTGGACCAGAACAAGTGAGGACTCCACCCCCCTCACCAGTAGGTGAGTTATCTGAGTTATAAGTGATAGCTGTCCACTGCTGGAGGAAGATCAAGAGTATGGAGGAAGACTTCTGAGGTGCAGCTGAAGGGGGCGATTGTAAGATGCAAATTGAACAGAAATTGAGAGAAAATTTCTGCCAAACCCAACCCAAACACAAGAAACAAGTAGATGATTGGGAAGCCTTTGTGCCTACTGATAAACATAGGGTGGTAGGCGGAATCCTAAAACACTCCTCAGCATCCTGAATTTACAGAGATTTTCATGTTGACTTTGAAGGAGCAAACTACCATAGTTTGCAGGGAATGGCAGGCACTTCTGATAGCTGATAATGACATCCACTTAACAGCCAACGAGAAAGGGAGGACCTTGGTCCTACAGTCATAAGAAATTTTATTCTGTCAATAACCTGAATGAGCATGGAAGGGGACTCTGAGCTTCAGATGAAACTGCAGCCCTGGCCAAAAACTTGACTTCAACCTGATGACCTCGGCTGACATGACACTGTATTTGACTTCTGACCACAGGAACTACCTATATATATTAAAGGCTAATACACAAAGTGTCCCCTTGGGAGTTTGACCGGGAGACTGGGAGTTCAATCACTCGCTATGATGTGCACTGACCACCAGAGGGCGGCGCGAAATGAAGGAAGACCCTGTCTGGCAGCTGGGGAAGGAAGGTCCCGATTGGCCCTGATTGCTGGCCAGGCCTGGGGATCCTACCCATGCATGAATTTTGTGCACCAGGTCACTAGTGAGATAATGGGTGTGTTGTTTTCACCTCCATTTCTATAACCTTCATGAATAGACTCTAATCAGTTCCTTAAAGGAATGAAAACCCTTGGCTCCAACTCATAATTTTTCTAAGGTAAAATTCACATATCACAAAAGCCACCATTTTGAAGTGTACAATTTAGTGGAATTTTACTTACAATATTATGCAACTATCACCTGTATTTAGTTACACAAGTGGGTATTGTTTAAAGTCACTAGGTTTGTGGTCACCTGTTACATAGCAATAGAAAACTAACACTCCAAGAAATGAAGGGCACCAGAGGTGGCATGAATTAAAACATAGAACTTAAAAATTTAATATGACAACAATATTATAAAGGATGGGAGGGAGGAATTGGGGATACACTGAGTAAGGTCCTTAGAGTACACATGAGTGTTAGTTTTCTATGCTGTGTAAACAGGTTACCAGCTAACTTGTTGCCTTTAATTCACTTAAAAATATATACTGTACACTCTAAGGCCAAAAGTCTTTTACATAAAATGTATGAATAACAAGTCAATAGTGGATAAAATAAAATAATGAAAAGTCATTAATACAAAAGAAGACAGAAATGAGGGGTATAAATAAAAGATGAAACAAAGAAAATAGGTAGAAAGATGGAGATTTTAATACAATCACATCAATAACTACATTAAATATAAATGCCATGAACACATCAAACGAAAGACAGAGACCCAACTAGATACTATGTGAAATCTTAAACCATCCATGATTTTTTTGTATTCTGTTAATTTAAAATCCATCCATAGGTCAGGCATTTTGGATGGATTGCTTGCTCATGTATGATTTTGTAATATATTTGTAATATCATGAATTGGTCTTTGAAAACTTGATTCCTTATGCTATGTAGATATTTCCAATGCTGATATATTTTTAAAACAATAATAGCAACCACATTTGTTATTCGCATCAGTCTCATCAGAAAGTCTTGAAATCTTGAAAATTGTCAAGCTCACAGTAGTGGATACAAGCTTTCCAAAATTCTAATTCTCAATTGGAAGCTCAGACTTTACCACTGGTAATAGATACTGTCCATTTTTTCCCCCCTTGAAGTGATAGGCCACTAAACTTATCTTCAATAAAATATCTACCAAATACTAACTTCTGCATAACCATTAGCTTGGGAGTCATTCCTTTAAATAAACATGGTGCTCCAAGAAAGAGTGGCTAGGTCACCTAATCATTCAATCACACAAGCACTTTTCTTTGAGTCAACCAACATAGCTCTCTGCCTGGTGCTTTATGTGTACTTTTGCGTTTTGTGACACAGATATTAAGAAGATCTATCCCTGAGGGTGGAGATTTAATAACATGTGTAATTTGTGCTTCTTCACCAGGGCATTCTTACTTGAAACTGTTCTTTTGTTTTATCTGCAAGTGAGCCATACATTGACTGCGAGCAGCTTGGTACCAGCACCTTGATTCATGCTAAGGTAGTAGCAGTTTTACTATGGATTTTTTCATGATCAAGTGAAAAGCAAATGTCAACACAGTGAGAAAGCAAATAGCAGTACTATTCTAAAAGATAATTTTGATATTCTGGATCCCCTAAAAATAACGTAGGCACTTCTAGGAATTCAATGGACCACACACTGAGGATGGCTGTCTTGAGACAAAGAGAGTGGTAAGAATAAAGTTTAGGGATATGGTTACTATAACTGCTACAGTAAAAAGATGGTGGTGAATTTTGTGAGCTAAGGTTGTATTTAATATATTTTCTTAGTCACTCTTATTTAAAACCATTTGTAATTAGTCACCACCAAGCTAACATCTGGATCTGTAAAAGGAGTAGACACATCAAAAATAAAAGGGATATCATACTTACTAATCTTAAAAGTGAAACAAAAGTGTTTATGCCTCCATCCCAGTGATGGCAAACCTTTTGAGCTCAGCGTGTCAGCATTTTGAAAAACCCCAACTTAACTCTGCTGCCGTGTCACATATAGAAATTTTTTGATATTTGCAACCATAATAAAACAAAGACTTATATTTTTGATATTTATTTTATATATTTAAATGCCATTTAACAAAGAAAAATCAACCAAAAAAATGTGTTCGCGTGTCACCTCTGACACGCGTGTCATAGGTTCGTCATCACTGCTCTATCCCATCCTCCCTTTTAATCTCATCCTAACTTGGAATAAAGACTCAGCTATTGCAGATGGCATTTTTGACACAAAGAGAAGTTTTGCATTATACTGCCCTTGAATTATAACCACTCAAGGAGTTCAGTGAAGATGTCACTTACAAATAAATATGAGAAAGCTATCATCCATATTTATTAAGTCTAAACAGAAAATGTAACAAAAAAAATAACTGTTGGACAACTCAATAAAATTACTGGCAATAAAGAACATGCAAAAACATCTTAGAAGAAAGCTACATGAATTTACAGAATGCCATAAAAGGAGACTGGATAACCGGTAGAGGCACACCATTCTACAGGTAGCAAGAATAAACAATTACAAGCAATGTAAATCTTGCTCTGAATCAGATTTAACCGAATCACAATAAAACCAGAATGTGCTCTTCCTTATGAATTTGACAATATGATTTTAAGTTCCTCCAACAGAATAAATATGTGAGACTAGCCAGAATAATTCTAAGAAAGTAGGGAATTGTCGATTTTTAATGAGTGTAGCCTTGGTATGCATATCTTCACTCCACCAGACACTTCACAGCACGGTGCCAGCGCATTGCTGTCCTCACCTGCTAGACCCCTGTTCTGTTCTCAGGGAGAAGACGAGGGTTAGTGTCTCTCATACTCCACCAGGCAATCCCCAGGTGGTGTTGCTATCCCATTCCTTCAAACTGAATTTTTGTGGCTGGTGGTGGGGGCAGGGGCATGGAATAGGCCCATTCTGGTCTGGCCATGGTCTCGGCTCTATTCTTCTGATGTGACACATCGCAGTATATCTCAATGCAAAGTCCTCTTGGGTTTTGATGCCATGACAAGAAATGGCATCTCAACAGCTCAGTTTTAGAGCCTCAGAGTTGATCTATTTTTAATATCCTCTTTTAGAACAGCCACTTCTGTTCTGGTTTTGAACAAATTCCTTTTTGTTTTAAGTGGTCCATCTTTAGCTATGTCTTATCCATACACATCTTGCCATGCTCCTGGCACTGTTATTGAATTAGAGAGTCTTTATTATATTTCTTGGCCATTAATAAACCTTCATTACAATCTCTTGTACCTATACACATATTTTCAGTTAGAATGATAAAAAAATAAGTTCTGTATTCTCCTCTTAATTATCTTAGTTTACAACTCTAAAAATTCTAAATAATTATTTTAATAGTTTCATAAGGTCTTGAGTTAAATAAATTATAATTTATTCTCAGTTGTTGGTAAACCCATGGGCCAAGTCCTGAATTTGTGCATGGAATTTTATTGACAGTCACTTGTTTCTGTAGGATCTGTGGCTGCTTTTGTGTTACAAAGCAGAGAATAGTTGTGACAGAGACCATATGACTTGCAAAGCATAAAATATTTACTGTCTGTCCCTTCATAGAAAAAGTTTGCTTTTGATCTATATTTTTGTGGAACAGCCAGAGGTTTTAAGACTTTCCACAGTTAAAAACTACTCAAACTGAAACAATAAAACATTTAAAAATATTTAAGTAGAAAAAGTTACAGGATTAAGAACTGTGGTGGGATGAAAGGGGATTAAGACTTTTTAAACACCTATTAAGTGATATGGAAAGCTATTTATATCAAATGTCTTCACTCACAAAACCCTGATGACCCTATCTATGTCTTCCTTTTATATTTTCAAAGGCAAACTTCCTCTGATAAGTTTTAGAGGGAATAGGGATTATTTCTTTTCATAGTCTCTTCTTAATTCAGAGGAACTCCAATATTTCCCAAAGTAGCCTATCTTCTGATATTGTTTCTGTTAAATACTCTTTTAAAGATAAAATTGTGACTCTCTTAGAAATATAAAATGAACATGTTAAATATTTTAGTTAACTTATGAGGAAACTAGTGAGATCTTATTACCAATTGAAAGCAGAATTTAAAGAATTTGTATGTAGTAAGCAATGCTAAAATAAACTTACAAATAGGTGCAAAAATTGGTCTAGCCACAGGC
>NW_006292604.1:732740-733045 GCF_000327345.1 Myotis davidii | reverse complement strand
ATTAATTGCGTTCTACTGAATACAACAAATTTATATTTTTATAGACAGAATCACTTGCATTATTATTAGTTTTCTACAACTTAGAGAGTTGTCAAATAGCTCTAAAACGATAAAGGGCAGGGAGGACACAGATGGAGTAAACTAGACAGGACACCACTAGTCCTTTTTGGCACATCTCAAAGTCACAGTTCTTCTTGACAGCTCCAATGGGCCACTGATTTAAATCCTTGCCTATTTTATTATCGATATGAAACCCTGACATTTTTTCATTTGTTCTTGCAACATTGTGATTCTCAGAAACACAA
>NW_006292604.1:723631-728030 GCF_000327345.1 Myotis davidii | reverse complement strand
TTGTGACTCTCTTAGAAATATAAAATGAACATGTTAAATATTTTAGTTAACTTATGAGGAAACTAGTGAGATCTTATTACCAATTGAAAGCAGAATTTAAAGAATTTGTATGTAGTAAGAAATGCTAAAATAAACTTACAAATAGGTGCAAAAATTGGTCTAGCCACAGGCAATAATTAATTGCGTTCTACTGAATACAACAAATTTATATTTTTATAGACAGAATCACTTGCATTATTATTAGTTTTCTACAACTTAGAGAGTTGTCGAATAGCTCTAAAACAATAAAAGGCAGGGAGGACACAGATGGAGTAAACTAGACAGGACACCACTAGTCCTTTTTGGCATATCTCAAAGTCACAGTTTTTCTTGACAGCTCAAATGGGCCACTGATTTAAATCCTTGCCTGTTTTATTATCGATATGAAACCTTGACATTTTTTCATTTGTTCTTGCAACATTGTGATTCTCAGAAGAAACATACACAGCACTCAGGGGGCTAATGCTAAGGGGCTTATATAACTAGAGCCCAGAAAAGGAACAACTTAACATTGAGTATTAGACATTACTTCCCAAAGACCTAGGCCACTCTTCTCTCTCTAGGGTAGATGTTTCTAAAATGTCTACTGCTGTACTTTCCTCAGTCATCTCTTACTTTATCACGCAAAGAATTTCAGCGTCCTCTTTACCTCTTTGGACCCGACTGTGCCCGAGAAGATGCAACTGGTCAACTGAAAATTTCCACTGAGCTCAAATAGGGTATTTTCCTAAATTAAAGAACCAAGAACCAACCTCCCCTGGACATAAAAATTATGTCAGTTCTCCAGAGAACAAAAGTGCCTTTAGTTAGTTTTGCTTTCAACTCAATAGCCATTTCTTTTTCCAAGGTAATAGGTAATTGTGGGGAGGGAGCAGGGTAGTCAGTTCTCCAGAGAACAAAAGTGCCTTTAGTTTTGCTTTCAACTCAATAGCCATTTCTATTTCCAAGGTAATAGGTAATTGGGGGGAGGGAGCAGGGTGAAGGATATGAACAATTCTAAGTGCTGAGATGGGTTTACTATTTTTTTTAGTTGCTAGGGAAGGCCTTCCTGATAAGAAATGTTGATGAAGTAAAGGAGGACCTGGGGGAAGAGGTGTCTAGATAGAGCACCAGCCAGTGTTTAGTCTGCAAATGTCAGTGTATTTGAGGAGGAGCTCAGAAGCCAGGGTAGCTGAGCAGCATGTGAGGAGGCAGGTGCCAGAAGGTATCAGAGGACATGGGAGAAGCCAGCTCATGTGGGGCCTTAGTGATCAGGTGTTCGTAAGTCAGCTTGTCCAGAAGGGTTACAGTTTTGCCTGTTTTCCAGCTTAATTGTCTATTGCTTTTTTTTTTTTTACTTTCAAAAGTGTTTTTATTTAGATAATTATATTGCCATCTTACTTATATATCACTGTAAACATTTACACTATTATGTTTATGTAAAATCAAGAGCCACTGTAGAATTCTAAGCAGAGGAATGATGCGAAAGCATACATTTTGAAAGGAGGAAATTGAAAAAGGAAAATAATTTTAGGATCCTTTTCATAGGTACTGAAATCACCAGGAATGATGTTGGAGTAAGAGTGGTAGGCTGATTAGCAAGAGGAGAGCATACACATTCATTTAATATGTTTTACGTGACGTAACTTTCCTAAGGAAACAAAGGATAGCTGCCCCCCACACCCCCACGGTTAAACCTCGACATTTTCATTCTAGGTTTGATGAGTGGGAAGTTGTGGGAAAATGCATCAGGACAAAAAGGTATGAACTAAGTGTAGTGAACTGAGAGGCACTGTCCAGGTCTGTCGATTCAGATTCCCATGTCCTCCTCAGCATACACATTCATTTAATATGTTTTACGTGACGTAACTTTCCTAAGGAAACAAAGGATAGCTGCCCCCCACACCCCCACGGTTAAACCTCGACATTTTCATTCTAGGTTTGATGAGTGGGAAGTTGTGGGAAAATGCATCAGGACAAAAAGGTATGAACTAAGTGTAGTGAACTGAGAGGCATTGTCCAGGTCTATCGATTCAGATTCCCATGCCCTCCTCTGTCTGGCAGTAAGAAGGGTCCTTTCCTGGGTATAGGGAGCTCACAGACTGAACAGGAGAAGGAAAGAGCAACTCAGGAAGAGAACTCAGACATGGAGGGGTCCCTCTGGTGTAGTCAGCTGAATACTGATAAGCACAGGCCTGGGAGCAACTGCCAGGTAACTGCCAGAACCACCTGAAAGGATCAGAGCTGTCAGTTCCCCAAAACCACACAGGGCCTAGAGTAGCTCTTGTCTGCAGCCAGAATGGAGGACACACAAAGAGAAAACAAAACAGTCTCCAGCTGATGTTACACAGGTGGTTCCAGGGCTGTGGTCATTTTGTTTGTTTGTTTCTGTTAATCCTCACCCGAGGATATTTTTTCCATTGATTTTTAGAAAGAGTGGAAGGGAGATGGAGAGACAGAGAGAGAGAGAAACATAGATGTGAGAGAGACTTATCAATTGGTTGCTTCTTGCACGGGCCTGGACCAGGGTCAGGGATCAAGCCTAAAACTGAGGTACATGCCCTTGTCTGGGGAATTGAACCCAGTACCCTTCAGTCCGCAGGCTGGCGTTCTATCCACTAACCCAAACCGGCTAGGGCAGAGCTGTGGTCCTTAAATGTTTACTATTAAAGGGCTGAGCCAAGATAGTGCCAAAAGGGGGATCCAAAGAGGAAAATACATAGAAGCGGTGTCTTTGGAAAAAATTACCACCATCAAAAGCAATAAAATGAGGTTCCAGTATCTGATTGCCGTAGGATGGGGGCCTCGATTCAAAAGAAGCCATTGATCCCAAGCAGTATTAACAAGCCCTCAATGAGCCTTTCCCAAAGCATCCATCTCCTAAAGGGATGAGGGCAGGAGCATGGCTGCCCTTCTCTGGTGGAATATCATCCAATATAAAATGTCCGAAACTCTGCTTCTCAAACTTTAATCTATTAAATAAGGTTCATTTGGGAAATCTTAAGATGCATATAGTGATTCAGTAGGTCTGGCTGCGGCCAAAGATTCTGCATTTCCAAGTTCCCTCAGGAGCCTCTGCTGCTCATACATGGGCGACTGTTTGAGTAGCGAGGTTCTACAAGGTTTAAAGTGCTGTGTGCCTTGAAGTTAGGGGTCCAAAAAATTGGGTGATGGGCTTAAGTTTTTGTGGTACCAAGTTATACACACTATTTCCACTCTAAGTGGTACCTATCCCCAAGGCAGGAAGTGGTCTAATGGAAATGCTGTGTCAAGGATATCAGAACAATAGAACTTTTAGATTAAAAGTAGGTAATTTTAAAGCTAGGTTAGCAATATATTTTCAGGATAAAACTGATTTATAGGCTTAAGTGACATATTTGGTTGCCCTTGTGTCTTGTACATAAATCAATTTCATCTTGAACTGACAGAACCTCATAAGACCCACAGTAAGCTAACCTAGTGTTTACATACAAAAAACAAACAGTAAAGTTATTCCTCTGACAACATAATGTCAATAGCGTGTGCTTATGCATTGTAAACTAAATGAATCCTGAATAAAGCAATACGAACTATATATAAAGGAGCAATGACCAGAAGAATTCCTTCTATTGCAGACCTCCATAATTGCCGTCATTTAATGCCCAGACAAAAGATTTCGGAAGATACCAAGACAATTAGAAAGAACTTAGGAAAAAAATTTCTTGTAAATCATCTCTGATCACAACCATCAAGGATAACATTGATGTTAGAGATCTACCCATATCAACTAGTATCCAAGCAAGATGCTCTCTGTGCCATTCCCCATGTCCTTTGGCTATTATCTTAGAAAACTGAGACATGTCAAGAAATTTATGAACTGTATAGTAGTATCATTTTCTTCAAGGCATTCTTCAATAATAGAACTGAAGCTTTACAACCACTCAAAGGCAGGCAGGGCTGGAGAGGAGCAGCTTATTGTTCAGGAGGTCACTGAACCGGCATCAGGCATTTTAATCTTTCCGCATCCTGGTACACCTAGGAGCTAGACTGGGAAGATATAAAAGCTTTGACTTGAGAACTATGATGTCCTTTGTCAAACTGGCCTGGGTGAAGTATAAGCAGTTTATTTCATAATGAGATTTGTGGAATAGTGACAAAGTTGTCACCTATTCTGATTCTAGCCAAGGACCAATTTCAGTAACTGGAGGTGCAAAAGGTGGTGATTTTCTCCCCATTCTGTCGTTGTCTCTTCTTGGCACCTCCCCACCAGCTGTGGGATTTGCTGGAGATTTGGCATGGCCACTGGAGTTCATTATTCACTATTGTATCTTAGAAAGGCTATTTTCCCTTTATTTCCTCTGGAATGAAATGAAAAGACCAGCATTTCTAAAAATTTATTCAA
>NW_006292604.1:706196-723539 GCF_000327345.1 Myotis davidii | reverse complement strand
TTGTTGACTCTGGCAGGCATTCTGTCTTTTTCATTAGGTGCCTTTCACTGATAAGATGAAAGAAAATTTTTCATCATGTGGGAACTAAAAGAATCCCTTGCAAAATTCTCCCACTGATAGTCTGGTTATTCTGACTTTTTAAAAGCAAAGAAGTGTCTATCAGGTTATTCAACCAAATAAACTGCCTAATTTTCAGGTCATGTAGCAATAAGACTTAAACGAAGTCCCAAAGGAAGTACAAAATACATATGTTGTGAATTCAGTATCAGTAACAAGTTATGACAGACAATTGTTAAAATATAGTTTAAAAAAAGAAATTTTATTTGTTACACTATGGGAATAGTAAAAGTGTTTTGTGTTTTAGCTTGGATATAAAGGAGAGGAAAAAATGATTTTCAAAAGAGTTTTCAAGTTTCCTCCTTTCCTTCATCCCTCCCTCCCTCACACCACCCAATCCATCCATTCCTGGATGGATTTGATATCTATCTTAAATTATATAATTTTAATGATAGTATATGGTTTTCCAAGATTTGGATTCTCTGAAATATGTCACTGTTAAGGAATTTCAAGCCCATTTTGTAATCTAGGGGTAATTTAGGGTGTGGCTATATGTTCTGTAGTTTTTTAAATGTTGTATGCTCTCAATTCAACTGACAAAACACTGAGAGCCAAGGATTTGCAAAGCATTGCCAAATAAATGACTGGTGATGCCCAAATTAATTAGAGAAGGCCTTTGCCAATTCTGGAGGGGGTAGTTACTTGCAAAAAATGAAAAAAAAGAGACAACCCTAGCTGGTTTGACTCAGTGGATAGAGCATCGGACTGGGGACTGAAAGGTCCCAGGTTCAATTCCAGTCAAGGGCACATACCTTGGTTGCAGGCTCCTCCCCAGCCCAGTCCCTGTGCAGGAAGCAACCAAATCACTGTTTCTCTCACATGGGTATTTCTCTGTCTTTCCCTCTCTCTTGCACTCTCTCTAAAAATCAATGGAAACATATCCTTGGGTAAAGATTAACAACAAAAATGACAAATTCAGAAAAGCACTGAAATTGATACATTTTTTGATATATTTGCTGAGCTCCTATTATATGGCAGGCACTGTACAAAGCTATGGCTATACAAGACAGAATGCATAATAAAAATTTAGATGGATAAGGAAGCACATAACTATTGCCTATAGCTGTGGTTGGCAAACTGCGGCTCGCAAGCCACATGCGGCTCTTTGGCCCCTTGAGTGTGGCTCTTCCTAAGCCTTAGGAGTACCCTAATTAAGTTAATAACAATGTACCTACCTATATAGTTTAAGTTTAAAAAATTTGGCTCTCAAAATAAATTTCAATTGTTTTACTGTTGATATTTGGCTCTGTTGACTAATGAGTTTGCCAACCACTGGCCTATAGTAATTGCTATGAAGAGCATAGTTACACATATAGTGACCGTATCTATAGCAAAGATATGCACTAATCTACACATGCACCAGCATTTCAAAGGCAAGCATGACTATTATAATACTGCTAAGCCTGGAAAAAGCACTTTATTCACAGTATTTCAGGCAGAAACTACAATTTGAATGGCAACAACCCATTCCTGTGTCTACCCATCTATCAGTCCATTCATTTTCTCTCTTTTGTTCTCCAAAGAACCTTATTGTAAATATGTCAAGGTCCCCAGTTATTATTTTTAATCATAATCTCATTCTGGCCCCCTTTGAAAGGGAATATCTATAATATTTTTTTATCCACACTTAAAAAATACACCCATGCATTGTTTTTATTCTTATCCACAATATTAAGTGTTATGTTCTTCCTCTTTTTATTTTCTCTAAGTCAATTGCCAACCTCCACACATACCTTCCGATGCATTTGTTCAGGATCCCTCATCCAAATCTAGGTCCTCATCTCTTTTTCTTTTGCTTCATTTTTTATTTTTATTTTTTAATTAGTTTGCTTTCAATATTATTTTGTATGGGTGCAGGTGTATAGCGTAGTGGTTAGTCACATACTTTACGAAGTGTGCCCTCTGATAGTTCCGGTACCCACCTGGCACCATAGAGTTATTGCAATACCACTGACCATATTCCACGTGCCGGACTTCACATCCCTGTGACTGTTTGGTAACTGCCAATCTGTACTTCTTAATTCCTTCATCTCTTTCACCTCGTTCCCCAGCCCCTCTCCCATCTGGCAACTACCGTTCCACTTTCTTAGATTACTTCTAATGCGGCCTTCAAGCTGGACTCCTTGATCTAATTAATATCTTTAGTTCTATAATGGATGTCTACACCACTCCACACATTACTCCCAGTTTGACAATCAAAAGTACATTTCTCTTCTCCATAAATTATAGCCTGAATTCTTCAATCTACCAGTTAAGGCTCACCATAACTACTGTAACAGTATAACAACCAACATGCACAGCACTCTAAAATTTACAAGGCACATTCATAATTATGATCATGATATTAATATTGAGAGAGAGATAACATGCATTATTTTCCTGAATGACTTTTCTGAGGTGACACCCAATTTGAATTTACATCATTTGCCTTCAATTATAGTCTCCCAAAATATAGTGATTAATACCTATCAAATGTCCCCAGAATATTTTTCTACCACAATTGGTTACTTGACCACATTAAAAAATTTACATAAAATCCTTCTACCTGAAATGTTTTCTTTATTCTTTACTGTTCTATATCTATTATTTTCTCAAAAGCACCAACCCATCTTCTTTAGAAAATCATTTTGGGGTAAAAGTTATCTTCTTAACTTTAAAAAAATAATCAAATTAAATGTTCTCCATACTTATATATTCAAACTTTACTATACTACCTTCACTTGCTGTGTTACCTTATTTTGTTTCGTGTTAGTATGTTTTGTTTCCTTTAGGTCTTTTAGGGGATAGTAAGTCTTCTGTTATTTTAGAATATGATATAATCCTTAGTAAATCTCTGTGCAAAAAGCAAATGTTCACTGAATGCTTCTTAGCATATTACTGGTCTTTCCCACTGTAAACTCTTACCATTTTTAAGACCTTTTTTGTCAGACGCTATACCTATGTGTGGTAGGCAGAATAATGTCCTCCCAAAGATGCCCATGTTCTAGTTCCCAGAAACTGAGGAAGTAAGAGTGCAGATGGAGTTAAGTGTGTCCACCACCTTGGGATGGGGAGATTGCCCTGCGTTGGCTGGTGGGTTCTTATAATTAGGAGAGGGAGGCAGGGGAACAGGAACTAGGGGTGACAGCAGCAGGTTCACGCAATATTGTTGGCTTCGTAGACTCAGGAATGCACATGAATGAAAGAATGGTAGTGGCCTCTAGAAGCTGGCAAAGGCCAGAAAATGGATTCTCCTCTAAAGTCTCCAGGAAGAAGGGCAGCCCCATCAACACTGATTTCAGCTCAGTGAGTCCAATTTCATACTCTGACCTTCAGAAATGTAAGATAATAAATGTGCTGTCAAGCCACTCTGTGATAATTTCTTATAATAGGCACAGGAAACTAATACTCAACACAGGATTTATTTTATAAAAATATTTAAAATGGGCCTTTATGGGGAAAAATCAGTTGAGATTTTCTATTGAGATTTAAGTCATGAGAGTATATTTCAGTTTAAAGGTCCCATAAGTGTTTTCTCAACGTGTGTATGCCACCTGGTTATTAAATAGCACATAGCTAAACGTCAGCTACCTGTCACCACCTTGGCGTGATCCCAGTAACCTCAGCCGCATCTCTCATCATTAATCTCCTCATTTGAGACACATGCCACATTCAACTACTTGCAGCATTCTAAAACAGCTAAGCTCTCCCTGAGGTTTTGGCTCTTTCTCATTGTCCCTCTGCCCTCTGCACACTTAGATTTAAAAACTCAATTTCGCTTCCAGAATCTTCATGCTGCCACGCTCAGACCTCACTGCTCCAGGTTCCAGGGCACACCCTATCCTACCAGCCTGCTACCAGCAGCAAAAAATAAATTAAAAAATTGCATATTTTCTTACCATGTACACACCTGGAGGCAAGCAAGAAAGTTTAAATTTGAACCCTGAGGATAATTGTGCACACCCAGACCGGACAGTGTGGCAACCAAATCAGTGCCAAGTTCGGGGAGGTGATCAGTAATGGACATGGCATTGACCGCACCGCACCTATCGTGAGGACAGTGGCCTGTGGCTGGATAGCATCTCCGTGTATCCCCCCCGGTGGGAAATATGTTCCTCGTGTTATCTTGGTGCATCTAGAACCTGGGACCACAGACTCAGTTCTCTCAGGTCATATTGGCCAGATCATCTGGCAAGATGACTGTTTTTGGTCGTTCTGGGGGAGGCAACAACTGGGCCAAGGGAGCCAAGCTGTGTGACTGGCTCCTAGGGAGCCAAGCTGTGCGACTCAGTCCTGAGTGTGGTGAGGAAGGAGGCCGAGAGTGTGACTGCCTGCAGGCTTCTGGCTGACCCACTGGCTGGGCGGGGCACAAGCTCATCAGCAGCATCAGTGAACATATCATGACCACCTCAGTGCGGCGTCCTCACCTGAATGGCCGACACTGTGGTTGAGCCCTACAACGCTGCCCTCTCTCTCCAGCAACTGGCTGAGAATACCCACGAGATCTACTGTATGGATAACGTGACCCTTTACAACTTCTGCTTCCTCACCCTCAAGCTAACCATGCAAACCTGTAGGGACTTGAACCACCATCCTACACCTCAAATTTCTACTTTGTACTGAACTAACTTTTTTCATACTGAAAAATGACATTGCCCCAAGAGCCAAAGACAAATGGACATCACTTCTATTTGAGCTTTGCTGTCCCCGGTCTGACCCTTTTGTGTTTCCTTTGCCTGCTACATTTACTTTTAATATTCGTATTACTGGCTCTAGTCTTGTTTAGTCTTCCTCTCTAAATTGAGAACAACCTGAGGGTGGGAATTATGCTTTCGTTGTTTTTGGAACCCTAGTCTTCCCTGTGCTGTTCCCAATAATTACTCAATAAAATACTGTTCAGTGGATGGAGAACTCTGGCTAGCAAACCGCTCAAACTGCCCTCAATAGCGTATTTCACTTGACTTCTGCATTTGATTCTTTCTTGTTACCCGTGCCTCCTTTGCTGACATTTTAAATTTCTCCTTCCCCTGACTGCCATGCTAACATTCCATTTCTCTTCTTTCTTTTAATGTCAGTCCCTGAAATGTGTGGCCTACACCTGTGCCGCAGCTTCTACTCATTCACATGTAATCTCCCGCCCGTCTGCCTCTTGGAACCACCCTACTCCTGGAATTATTCTCTTAATACCACCACCTGCCTACCCGAATTCAATAACCTTTTCTTAATTTGTGTTTATTAAATCTCTTCAATTCTTTAGACTCTCTTGATCTTCAAGCCTCTTTATTATTCTTGTCCTTCTGCTCTTTTCTGCTCATTTCCCTTTCTTCATAGCTGCCACTTTTCCTTTTGCTCCATAACTGTGGTTTTAACCCTAATTTGGATCTAGGTTCCCACTCTTCTCCTTACATATTTATATGCTATTAGAGGCCTGGTGCATGAAAATTTGTGCACTCAGGGGGGCGGGGGTCCCTCAGCCCAGCCTGCACCCTCTCACAGTCCAGGAGCTCGCAGGGGATGTCCTACTGACAGCTTAGGCCCGCTCTGCCCCCCCTCTCCCCCCCACAGGGAGCGGGCCTAAGCTGCAGTGTGGCCTCCCTCTGCGGGAGGCAACCAAGCGGGCAGATCAGGGGATGGGCCGGCTGGCAAGCAGCCGGCCCTGCCAACCGTCCCCCCACCCCATCACCCCTCCGTTACCTCCCTCTGCCCGCTGGCACATGCCTTGGCTACCCTGGCACCCCACCCCCCTGCTGACCGGTCGTTCTGCCGTTCTGTCAATTTGCATATTGGCTTTTATTATATAGGATGTCCTCCCATAGTGTTAAGTACTACTTTACATTCCACTCCCTGATTTTGCACTTCTGCTTCAGTCCCATTTCTGCAAAACTAAATGGTGACACAATTTTATTATTCTGACATTGGAAGCTCAACCTTTCCTAAACAAATATTTGCCTGCAACCAGTTACCTTCTGAGTCTCCCCATTACTGTCATGATAACCTCTGTAGCTTTAGTTCTGTCTTTGAAAACTTGGAAGCAGCATTTTTTTTTTTTTACTTTAGCCATTAGATTCATTCATAAAGTTTTCTTATATCTATGACATAAATTATGTTAATATCCAAAGTTCTCTTGTTCTCTAATGATTGTCAGTCACTCATCATTTCCTACCAATAAAAAAAAGTGAGACATGATTCCAGTACAAATCCTGACTCTCTTTCTACTGTATAGCCAAGGGCAGGTTGCCTAATTTTCCTAGCTTTGGTTTTGATTTTGTAGAAATGGAAGTATAATAGCTGAAATACTAATTGTCCATGGAGACTTCGTGAGTTAATGTAAACATTTAGCACACGTTCTAACAAGGAAAAACACTCACTAAATAGTAGATATTGTAGTCATCTATTACATGACATACTTTTTTCACATTTAAACATCTCAGAAATCAAACTGTGTTTTATCGTCAACTAGAGGCCTGGTGCACGGATTTGTGCACTAGAGGGGTCCCTTGGCCTGCCTGCACGCTCTCGCAATCCAGGACCCCTCGGGGATGTGGGACTGCAGGTTTTGGTCTGATCCCCGCAGGCCAGGCCAAGGGATCTCACTGGTGCATGAATCCATGCACCAGGCCTCTAGTATACATATAAGATCTTTGGTTAATCTCTTCCCACCCCCCCCTTTCTCCCCCTTCCCTCTTAGGTTCATCAGTCTGTTCCATGTTTCCATGCCTGTACATTGAACATCTGCCCCCTAGTGGTCAGTGTGTGTCATAGCAAATGGTCAAATAGCCAGCCAGTAGCTTAGGCTTTTATATGTATAGAGAGTATGTCACAGAGTACATGCCAGAGTTTTTCTCCTCATTCTAGAATAATCAATGCACAATTATGCATCTTTCAATAGAGGGTGTCTAAAATTCAGTAAATAAGGTAATATTATTTATGTTGTTATTGTTTCAACCTCTTGATGGGTCTTTATTCCTTTAAACTTTATATATTGCTGTCTGCCCACTTTTTGTAAATGAAATTTATTTTACTCCCATGTTAAGGTTTTACATAGTCCTTTCTTAATGTTTTCAGCTTTAAATGCTCTCTAGAACGTAAATTTCTATCAGTGTTCTGTGCTCTTTTCCATCCAGCTCCTCTTTAATCTGCCAGGTTTGTCTTCTCTGTATGTTCACACCTGAGGGGCCTGCAGCCTTGTACCGTGGAGGCTTCTCAAAGGCCACCAGTTGTATAGCCCCTCATTCAACCCAGGGTACCGGGCAGGGCAGAGGCCTTAAAAAAGCACCACAAGCCAAAGCGTCTCTGGGGATTACGGGTCCTTTGCCATCAAATTCATTTTGTGCCTCAACAGTGCAGGGGTTGGGGATGGGAAAGTCGGCAGAGTGTGTGTGTGTGTGTGTGTGTGTGTGTGTGTAAAGTGGATTTTCCACTGTAATGCAACCACCTAAGTCTATCAGGTGCTTCACTAAGGAAGCCTAGTTTTTTAAGCCCAATAGCAAAACCATCAGCTCTAGAGTTTCTCCTGTTAATTACAGTAGCTGCTTGTGGGGACTAGGAAAAATTCTTCCAACATATTTTAAGGCCTAAAGTCTTAGTTCCCCATTCTCCTGCCTTTAGAGATTCATAAGCCTTTCTCATGTGCGTGCCATAAATGTAAGTATTTGAGGAGTTGAATGAACTTATCTAACTCTGTAACCCACCTTAGCTGGAGTAACTTACTTTATGAAGGCGATGGCTTTAGTGAGTATAATGGTGAACATTAGAGAAGGCTAAAGCCTCCCTTTATAGGGAGAACATTCTGTGTGGCAGCGTGGTTTTCTTTCTTGGGGCCACTTACAGTGGATGTTTATTGTTCTTGACCCTTTCATGCCCTAGAATGCTGTGTAGGTTACCGTGTTGAATTTGTGCAGAAGCTAAAACACCGGATATGCCAGAGATGTAATTTGTGATGACGTTTGCACTGCATTGTGATTTGAACAGGACACTTACAACTAATACGTTTAGGTGGGAAGGAGGGTGGTTATAAACCAAGACTTCACATCCTCCCCTTGCAGCTCAGAGAATCTGGGTGTAGCAAAGGCTGGTGTGGGAAGCTTCGGACAGCTGAACCTCCTAACACCCATCAGACCTTGCAAGAAACTGAATGTAAATGCAGAGGACTCTGAAATGCCACCCAAGAGCCTTTTAAAAGAAATAAAAATGTTTAAAAGCTAACTAAGAAGTTTGTGAAAGCATGAGTAAAAGACCCAGTTGGGCGAGTGAGGGGCAAGGGTTTACAGAGTGACAACTTCTTTGTTATAAATTACCTCATCTGTGTACCTTGTATTGGGACACTGTGTCTCAGCCCTACCTGTGTCTGCATTGATCAGATTGCAGAAATGGAATGCCAATAGAAGACAGTTGTGGCAATTACTCTGAAAGTTTTTTGTTTGTTTGTTTTTTAACTGTTTGAAGTGGGCTTCCCCCCCGCCCCTTTTTAAGTTTGAAGTCAGAAGTCCCTCCTCTCCGCCTTGATTTATTGGTTGTAGTTGTATTGTAATTGGTATTACTAAAATATAACTGTGCTGGGAAGAAGTTGTGCCATGAAGGTCTTTAATTTTTTTTTAATAAAAATATTTAAACAACAATGAGGAAACATTTTAAATCTGTTACTTTTACATAAATGTACGGATTTTTATTTTAAGACTTTCTAACCTTAATGCAAAACTATGTAAGTTATTTTAAAGTAATTAAATATCTTCATATTTGATTCCCTTTATGTTGTATCTGCACTGCCTTTGATGGGATCGAACGAACTTCTACTCTGTCCAAACTGTAGGAATCTAATCACTTTAACTTAATCTCTCTTTTTGTTTTCTCACAATCACAAACAAAGACTTTTTGAAAATGGCTTTAGGGATATTTTTAAATTGTTTTAAAAAACTCATTTGGATCTACGTAAATTTAAACACCATATTGTATATTTTGCCAAAACAAATTTAATGTAACCTACAGTTGGTATAATTTGTCCTTCATTTAACTAATAACTCCAATTTTGTGCCTGCAACATACTTTTCTAGATTAAAGGCTCAAAGAATTATTTTAACTAGCTCCAACAGGTGCCGTGGTCAGCAAACTGCGGCTCTCGAGCCACATGCGGCTCTTTGGCCCCTTTTGTGTGGCTCTTCCTAAGCCTTAGGAGTACCCTAATTAAGTTAATAACAATGTACCTACCTATATAGTTTAAGTTTAAAAAATTTGGCTCTCAAAAGAAATTTCAATTGTTGTACTGTTGATTTTTGGCTCTGTTGACTAATGAGTTTGCCGACCACTGGTTAGAGTAGTATACGATTTTATTTTTAATGAAATGTATTATTGACATATTTCCCCCGAGTTTGGTTGAGTCTAAAGATGAATCACGACTATTAACATGAACACCTGAAAAAGTAAGGAAGAGACAACCTTGGAAAAGTCTCTATAAACAGTACATGCTTTCTTCTCACACAGAATACCAGTGAGTAAGCCGGTGTCATAAGTAGGACATGCACAAGAGTTTTTGGCTATGATTACTCAAGATTAACCAAGACAACCCAAGTCAGTTGGCTACGTATACTGGTAGTCACTGCTGCTCAACTATGTCTCAAGCACACTGAGAGATGAAGAGAAAGGGACAGAGGGCATAGGCAGACCTATATAAGTGTCTGTGATTCTTACAAAGATTTTTCCTTTGCGATTTTATACATGTAATAGTCCACCTGATGAGCAAACACAACTACAGATTCAGGTGCGAATATTTCTTCTGTGTGTTGGCATCTTAAAGATAAAAGGGTAGGAGAATCTCCTTCCTTTTGCCTTCATTCTGGCATCCAATTAACATTCTGTTTCTACATAATAAGGGGCCAGATTTCATGGACACTGGTCTTTGTGTTTTTGGAAAATATGCACATTATAGGTTAAGGTTACTCACTTTAGTGGTTTTGATTTCTCTTCCAGCCTCTCTCCTTGACTTGCAAATGGGCCCTGTGTCCTTAAGTCCTTTTCTGTGGCACCCACATCCCAGGTGTCTCTTCCTCTCATCACACCAGTCATACTGGATTAGGGCCCACACATGACCTCACTTACCCCTAATTACCTCTTTAAAAGCAAATTTAATTTATTCTCCAAATATACGTATATCCTGAGGTATTTGGGGGTTTAGAACTTCAACATACACATTTTGGGGGAACACAGTTAGGCACATAATACGAGGGAATTTGTGGAACAATTTATAGTTGATTATGCTAACAATATTTTTCTTCTCTTTAGCCATGATATTCTCTACTATAAACTAAAGTAATTGAGAATATTCTCTGACACCGGGAGTTTTTAATGAACAATTTATGTTAAATGCACATAAAGTAATTTTTTTTTAAATTATACCTCGTATGTTTATGTAATTACAATGCAGTGGGTTATCCAAGTAAAGACTTCCAGTGGGAGAAGTACAGGCATACCTTGGAGTTATTGCAAGTTCAGCTCCAGACCATTGTAATAAAGTGAGATTCACAATAAAGTCCTACTCAATCCTTTTGCTGGTGGAGGGCTGTGCCTCCAATTTGTAAAAAAATAAGAAGGCAACAACTGCTAAGTGCAACGAAGCAAAGGATAATGAAACCAAGGGTGCCTGTGACACACGCCTATGGTGACTGGGTGTTTTCAAGGGTAGAATGAAATGTAAGGCACACATAGAAATTAGTTTAAGTGGTGATGTTTCTCCTAGGGCCATGGTCGGCAAACTGCGGCTCACAAGACACATGCGGCTCTTTGGCCCCTTGAGTGTGGCTCTTCCACAAAATACCAAAAACTACCATGTGCAGGTGCACACATACAGTGCAATTGATACTTCGTGGCCCATGCGCAGAAGTCGATATTTTGTGGAAGAGCCACACTCAAGGGCCCAAAGAGCCGCATGTGGCTCGTGAGCCCCAGTTTGCTGACCACTGTCCTAGGGTATGAAAACATGAGGTGTTTCTTTTTTCAATGGTAGGAGTGGAAAAAAGAATAGGAATTGGACAATGACAGAATCCTCGGGTGTAGAGGGGTCTCTATCCCCAGCATATTTAATAAAATATTTGTTCTAAATACTTACTTGGATGATTAATTTTATGGGTCAACTTAAATGGGCCATGGAGTGCCCGGATGTTTGATGGAACATGATTCTGGGTGTTCCTATGAGGGTGCGTTTAGACAAGACTAGCCTGTATATCAATAGCCTAAGTAAAGCAATTGCCCTTATAACTGAAAGACCGAATAGAGCAAAAGGCTCATCCTCCCTCCCGTAAGAGGATTCTCTTGCCCAACAGCCTTTGAACCTGGGCATCAGCTCCTCCTTGTTCTACAGCAACATGCAGACCTACAGACTGGAATTGGGATATTATGTAGGTCCTGTACATTTTAGACTCAGCAGCTGTCATAACAGCATTACACAGGTCCTTATAATAAATGGAGGAAAAGAGAGAGAGACATCTGACCCCCAGGAATTAATACTTGCCCTCAATAGGAGCTTAATTTTTGTGTGAATTTTAATTATTGTCTATAATAGAGCCCTCTCCTAAGCTTCTGTAAGGAGCCGATAGAAATAATGTACTGCAATAGATTTATATTGGGATAACGTGCCAATTAGCAGGGAAATTAGCAGAGAAATCTTTAGAAAGCACTTGGGGTTTAAGAATTATGTAAGAAAAATATATAAATTTATAGACATGAAGGATCATTTCGTTATTGTTGGCAACAGTAAATTTGTACCAGTTATCTATTCTGGCTGCTAAAATGAAAACTACGGGCCCAAAATCACAACACCTGTGCTAAAAGCCCATGCTACCAAACCGAAACTTTATACCAGATCTAATTGCAGTTTCAACCACTCCAAGAACTTGGGTGTTTGTTTTTTTAAATCTTCACCTGAGGATGTTTTTTAGTGACTTTAGAGAGAGACAAAAGGATGGGGAGAGGGAGAGAGAAAGGGAGAGAGAGAGAGAGAGAGAAAGCATCAATTAGTTATTTCCCTTATGCTACCAACCAGTTATTGAACCCACAACCTAGGTATGTGCCCTGACCGTGAATCAAACCTGCAACCTTCTGGTGTTTGGGACTACACTCCAACCAACCGAGCCATCGGCCAGGGCAAGGAACAGTCGTAACCAACCAGTAAGGTAACTGACCATGTGAGCCTTCCCCATTGCCCATGGAAAGAAGAGGCAAGCTGAACGACAAAAACCCTTCCGCTCCTCCTTCCCCAAAGTAAAAACCGCCTGGTCCCCAAATAATCCTTCTTTCCTTTTGTCAATAGCCCCCTCGCCCCACTTTTCTTCCTGTAAAAACCTTCTCTTTTGTACCCTGGAGCACCCTTCTACTTGCCTCACGGGACACCCCCTGCCTGATTCTGGAATCACTTAATAAAGCCAAGTACATTTCAAATTTACCCAGTAGAAATTTGTTTTTTAACCCAGCAAAACAAGCCACCGCAGAGCTTACAAACAACAACATGAATTAGTTCTTTCACTCACTCATCTGCAATTCGAGCAGGACTCAGCGAGACCAGTTCCTCGCTCCTCCACACTGGAGGGCAGGCTCTCCTTCCAAAGTAGCCCCTCACCAGGCTCACAAATCGGCGCTGACCGATGCCTCCTCGGCCCTCTCTTAAATGGGCTTCTCCCGGGCCCCGCCCAAGCCCCTCGTCACACATGGTGGCTATTTTCCTGGGGCAATCACAACATTCAAGAAATGGAACTCAGCTGTTTAAGCCCTGGGTCCGGAATAATACTCTGGGTCAAGCTGTCCAAGAGCTTGACTTTAAGGACAAAGAACAAAAGCCTCCTTCTCCATGGGAGGAATGCCCAAGCACCATGGAGCCTTGCTTTTCAACGGCCACAGTATGCCCTCTGGCCACACATGATTGACATTCTCTCCGCATGTAAATGTGCTTGCCCTCTTGGAAGCCCCTAGAACACCTTATCCCTTTGCAGAATTGGTTTCAGGCTCCAAGCCCAGAGTCTCATTAACTAAACATCCAGGTGCGGGTCCTTAGGGTTGGTTCCTCGGAGGGGCTCTTTAAGTCTGTGGTCCTGCTAATCTGAAGACCTAGGAACAACACAGTAAGTTATCTTGCCCATATCACTTGTGGCCAAGCCCTTGGGAACAGACAGGTGTAAGATAGTTGCCAATGACGTTCTCATTAAAAAGGGAGAAACAGGTGGCGCCAGAAGCCTCTGGTACCTCACAACTGTGAACTCCAGCTGGGCCATTTCTATTCTTTAGGCTTTTGATGGTGAAGCCTCCGTGCTGCTCACCAGGAATTGTTCTCTGTGGTTCTTGTCTCTGCTCTCTGGACGCAGGTTCTGCCCTCTGAATTCTTCTCAACCAGCTTCCAGCCCGTGAGAGTGAGGGCTCCAAAGCTAGAGTTGTTATATCAGAACAATTCTCTTAAAAATGCAGTGAACTTTCCATAAGTGTAATTAGCTTTCCCTTTTGCAGGCAAAAGCCATGACCACCTGTTCTTTTCAGGAAGTTCTTCCCTACCCCAGGCTCCCGCCAGAGCTTCTGTGAGACAACAGCTTTAAGACTGGTAGGAGCCCCACTGCGAAGAGGAGAGGATTTGCAAGACATGCCCTTCGTCTGAAAGTTTCTGAGATACCAACAATCTTTCTGAGACATTAAACACAGTGTTATAGTCCTACACAGATTAGATTTGGGGCATCAGGGTATTTATTATTTTTTTTGTCACATGGCAAGACTGGAAAGAGAAAGTGTTTTATTTTAACTTAGCAAATTCTGGCTCCTTTAGATGTAGCACTGCATTTCCTCACCTTGCACCCTCTCTTCTCTTGCATTTTTATCATACCTGGCAAGCAGCAGCTATGTGGGATTTTCAATATTGTGCTAGATGGTTGAGTTTATTAGGTTCATTTCCTGTTCCACATTGACTGCAGGACCTAGGTTGCCAACATTTCCACCTCTGTCTAATAAACATTCCCTTTCTTCCAGCTCTCAATAACGCGTCCTTTATTTTCCTTAAAACCCTCACCAACCTCCTCAGGGGCCTTTGGGTTCTTTTACAAACACTCATCTCAAGGCTCTTTGGTTTCCACCTAAAGCCCAGCCCCAAACCAATAACATATGTTGTTTTTTTCTTATGGAATACTGCTCCCCACCCCTTTCCAGGTAACAAAATCTGTATCAGTTATTGATTACTATGAAACAAACCATCCCAAAACATGGTGACTTAAAACAATAATGGTTTGCCCTGGCTGATGTGGCTCAGTGGGTTGAGCGTTATCCCATGCCTGGTTCTATTCGTGGTCAGGGAAATGCCTGGGTTTTGGGATCCCCAGTAGGGGATGTGCAGGAGGCAGCTGAACAATGTTTCTCTCTCATATCGATGTTTTTCTATCTCTCCCTCCCACCCCCTTTCTAAAAAATAAATGAAAACAATTTTTAAAAGAATGATTTGTTGTTTGGCTCATAAATCTGCAATTTGGGCAGGCTCAGCAGGGAGCTTGTCTTTACTCTGGATCAGGAGGAGTGCCATGTTTTAAAACCTCCAAAATGTCCAAATTAAAAATATATGGAAGTAAAGGCTGTTTCACTTCAGGGTAATGCCACGATACTAAAAATATATGGAAGTAAAGGCTGTTTCACTTCAGGGTAATGCCACAATATAGTGGTTAGTATATTATTAGAATTTTGAGATGAAAAATGACTAAGACTCAAGGAATAGACCTCTTTGAAAATTTATAAATCTTGGACTTCATCTTATCACATCAAAAAGTATTAAAACAATAGATTCATAGTTGAAATGAGGAGATATGGTTTTTGATGGATAGGGCGGTGGATTCATGACAGAAAACATACTAACAGATAAAGTCCAACTTATTTTAGGGCAGAATAAAG
Organism: Myotis davidii; assembly: GCF_000327345.1. Lineage (NCBI taxonomy): Eukaryota > Metazoa > Chordata > Mammalia > Chiroptera > Vespertilionidae > Myotis > Myotis davidii. The sequence goes on along the minus strand of NW_006292604.1, from coordinate 708,545 downwards.
CATAAACTTCCTTCTGCGATTCCCTCCAGTAATTACATTCACATCATCCAATATCCTCACCACATCAACTTCATTTTCCTGTTTCCCCTCTCTATCAATTTCTATGAAATCCTCTTTATTTGTTGTTTGGTTTTGAACTAAGTAACTTTTGTTTATTAATGTTCATATCTCTTTTGGTTTTCTCTAGGACTTTGACTATATTTCTCTCTTTCATTACCAACTTTTTGTTGTTGTTTGGATTATCATTTGTTTTTCAAATAAATATACCCTCACAGCTACAGACCAACTTAAGTTACAGTTTACTGAACATGGGAGGGCCACCCAGTCTTCCAGATTCTGAAGTAAATTTAGAAGTGTTTCATTAGAATAATAGAGTGTTATGCAGCCTACAGCAACCACAGCATTCCCTTCAATGATTGGGAACATTTACATCCAAATCTAAATATTTCCTCTGAAAGTAGCAAGCAAGTCCTAGAGGTGTTACTGTACAACCAAATGAACAGACTATGCAATTTCCATCGGACTCTGAAAGAAAACCTTCCTGTACCAATTTAATTTCTGGTTTGCCATTGCTGTATGAAGAGTTGACTTTGTGGGTTTAAGCTGAGACTGAGTAGTATGAGGAGGAGAAATATGTTAGTATGAATATGTTAGATGAGGGGTTCAAAAAGTTGTAGTTTAAAAATGCATTTCATTGAAAAAGTTAAAGTATCAGAACAAGGAAGGGGAGAAGGGGTGGAAAGGCAAGGCAGGAAGGGTTTTATTCTCATCCAAAATGTGTGTGTGTGTGTGAGTGTGTGTGTGTGTGTGAGAGAGAGAGAGAGAGAGAGAGAGAGAGAAAGAGAGAGAAAGAGAGAGAAAAAGAGATTAATGTAGATTTGTTTATTGAGAGGAGTCAAGTTTGACCCCAAAATCAGAAATATCTTATTTTTTACAATCACACATACTTTGCAGAAATAGTATTTTTAGGATTACTGTTGTAAAAAGGACCCTACAAATTAACTATTTTCTATTCTGTAAAATGGTCATATAGAATTCAGTTTCTAATACGAAGTCTAACTATAATTGCCTGGGCTGCTTAGGAGTTTTAGTAATATTTCCAAACATTGCTCAAGTAATTTTCAAATATTTTTATATTTGCTAATATTGTGATTCTTAAAATAGATAAAAATTTAAGTTAAAATAATTTCAAACTCTATAAGATTTAAGTTTAATTTATTCACCACTAGGTATTAAACCAGCTTCCAGGAAAAAAAGGAAGCTTTTTCAGTGACTTATTCAGAATGAATTACCCAAAGGGCCTTTGATATTTCAGAATTTTCCTTACTATTTCCATGTTATAATTGTGACCTTAGCAGACTTCTTCCTGGGGCTAGAGAAGACACAGTTTTGGCCTGTATCAACAACGCTTCTGACCCCATGTGAGCCTTATTAGGGAAGTCTGTGATATCTCCAGATGATGGCACAAACAGAATACAGCACAGCAAACACTTTTTTTAATAAATAGTTTTGTAAATATTTCAGGCACTCATTAACAAAAGAGGATGTCTCACCACTCTTAGTCTTTGTCTCACAAATGTGGGCCCCATAAATACATGAAAATTCCTATGGGCATAGAAATAAAACAAAAGATACATTTTGATATATTTTTAAGACAACTACGAAAGAATCATTGCCTATTACTTTGCTAAGAATTCATTTATAAATTATGTGGATCCTTGAACATTCATTATATTATTTGTTAGTTTTTATTTACTTTTAATTACCACTTTGTAAATAGGTGAAGCCATCAACAGTCAGTCACAGTGAAGACATTTCTTTCTTTCTGCCCATTTGCAAGTCATTACCTAAGCACTCCAGAATTTATAAAATCACATCTATCTAGCCAACTGGGCAATATTTATCTAAAATACTTATTTATCATGTATGTCATGCATATATAATGTCTAGTGTTGCAGTGATGAGTATTATGAGTGCCCTTTCACAAGCTCTGAAGGGAGAATGCCCAGGCTCCTGCCAGTTAATGAAATGAAGAATGACTAACTTTGGTGTTCCCAACCCCACTCTCTCTGCTCCAAATTAGTGCAATCACTGCAATGACTATTTCTGTGGGTTCTGAGATATTTACAGTTAGAATTTGTCTTAGCACAGGAAGTAACTAGAAGACAAAGTAGCTCAAAATATAGGGATGAAAATGTATTGTCAAGACTAGACGTTTAAACAGAAAATCTAGGACTCATACCTATTTTGGCTCCTGACCATTTTTTCTTCTTTGACCAACTGCTTTCCATTTTTGCTCTTCTTTACCTTTGGATCTCATATCTGGTTTTAATTTTGGCTATTCCAGAC
>NW_006292604.1:702190-705989 GCF_000327345.1 Myotis davidii | reverse complement strand
CTCCCAAGCTTGCTGCCCTGCCCCCTTCTGTAGCTCCCTGCAGCCCACTTGTACCTCGCTGGCCCACCCTCCTGCTGATCTGTGATCTGGTCATGATGCCCTTGGTCATTATGCCTCAGGACATAATGGGTAATTAGCATATTCCTCTCTTATATAGGATTGTTGCCTTAGTGATGAGCAGGAAATTTGCTCTGTGCGATAAATATGTCTCTCTCAATTTTGTTTAAAGGTCAATATCTCATTATGATAACTTCAGTTTTTACAGAAAAGAGATTCTACTTATTTTCAAACAAAATTTTTTAGTTTCTTGACACTCATTTTGTTTATTTAGATCAGTTGTTTCTAACACTTGCTGCACAATAGAACCACCTGAGAAATCTGAAAGCAATACTGCTGCTGGTGTCTCACTCAAGACTAATTAAGTAAACCCTGGGCATGACTATTTCTTATATGTCTTAGATGCTTCTGATATGGATCATGTATTGAGAAACATTGTTCTATATTAATGCGCCTCAAACTTGCACAGACATAAAAATCACCTATGGATTTGATCAGACTCTAAGTTCTAACTCAGTAAATCTGAGAGCCTACACTTCTAACAAGCATCTGGGTGATTTCACTACCGCTGGGTCTTCGTGCCATGGGTTTTCTTCGGCAGTAGTAACTATTTTAGGAGGCTTTTGGTTTTTGGGCACCCGACACTACTGTTGATGTTGTCCTTGGTAAGTACTTTGCTTTAAATGCTCCTGTTGAATAATTATCATTCACTTTCCACCCCAAGTGTTCAGGATTTCAAGATGCTCTAAAGTAGAAAATACAGTATGTTTGCTTTGACTAATCTCTAACTAGGAAGGCATTAGTTTGTGTGAATGGATATGTGTGATGGAGTGCCGTAGGGCCTTCTGTCTTTTTTGAACGATCATCATCTAAGTAGCACCTTCATATCTCAGCACTGAGATGACATTACTGTTCTGCGACTGCTGGTAAAGTGGAGGCTAATCTCATTTTGTGATGAGTCTCAGTCTTACTATTTCCTTAAATCTCTTTTAGTCTCTTAAAGTTTTATAGATCTCCAAGATATCAAAGGATGTCAATAATTTTGGAAATATTTGTGACTGTATGAGCAGGTGATGATAAAAATATGAAACGTGGTTAAAAATATAAACTTTAAGTCTGGAGCTACTTTGTTAAAGGGAAAAACACAGAGGTGTGTTCATTAATATTACGTCTCATTTCCCATTGAGGTTTTAAAAATATATTTTTATTTATCTCAGAGAGCAAGGGAGAGGGAGGGAGGGAGAAACATCAATGATGAGAGAGAATCATTGATTGGCTGCCTTCTGCACGATCCCTACTGAGGATCAAGACAGCAATTCAGGCATGTGCCCTTGACCGGAATCAAATCAGGGACACTTCAATCCACAGGCCGATGCTCCATCCACTGAGCCAAACCGGCTAGATTTTAAAGTTGAGTCTCCCAATCACCCTCTCTCAATCTTGTCCTCCTTTCTGCCGTCAGGTAGGATTCTCTGCCTTTCTGAGAATACTTGTTATCCTTAATTATTTTATCCCGTTATTAATTCCTTACTTCTCTCTACTCCTTGCCACAGTACCAAGGAAACCATTTCTGTCTTCCACTCTGTCTGGATAACAATGGCCAACCTTCACATTTACTCTGCCCCAGCTAATGTCCTAAACCCTTTATATGTGGGAATCCATTTAATCTTCCCAGAAATCTAAAGAGCTGGGCATTTTTTTCTACTTTACTGAAGGGGAAACTGAGCCACACAGTGGTTAAATAGCTTCCCCACTGCTTGGAAGTGACAAACCTGTATTCAAACCCAGGCATCCCTTCACCTGGAAAGGATAATTACAGCCCTTTCTCGCAGCATTACCCAGAGGACCCCACCCAAGCCCCTACAGCTCCCTGGGTAGAACATTCCCTTATTTTCTTCTGTCCCAAGGCATAGTCTGCCCTCTGGCAGTTAGAATGAGGGAAGGTACCAACTTATTTAACAATAGCTGACAACTATGTAACATTTACTATGTGTTTAGTTCCAGTCAAGACTTTCTGTGTATGAACTCTGTCCTTACAAATGCCTTTCAAGCCCTTGGAGTTAGCATTATTTTTATCTGCATTGCAGGTGAGGAAACTGAGGTACTTAGAGGCTGAAGAGTCCCCCACAGCCAGGGGCAGCGGGTGCTCTGGGCCACCTGGCTTTGCTTGCCCTGGGGATAAGGAGGATATATTCACCTTGTCCCGTGGGTCAACACAAGCTCCCATACTGCTGCTTAGTGATTTACGAATGTGCGATTTCATCTTGGAATTTAGACATGTTTCCCACAAGTAGGCCCCAAGGAATTATGAGATGCCTGTTTGCATGCTATATAGCTGCTTTAAAATTCTGGCCACACTTGAGTTAGGAAATATGGATTTAAGGTAAATAAAATCTCTGCAATCTTTGTCAGTCAACCTTGGGACTGACGGGCTGAATAAATGTGTTAAATTACCATTTTTATAAGCCATACAAAATGCCACTGGTAACAGTTTGGACAAGTCAAACAATCATTGCAGTGGGAGTGACTGCACATATGGGCTGGCTTTAGAATGTACCCCCTTCAAAGCCACCATGCAGCCTCCAAAGCCGAGGGCACGCACAGCTCTGCGAGCTGACAGACTGCTGTCAGTACCCTGGCCCTCAAACTATATGTTGGTGCCTGGCTTTATTTTACACTTTTACAAAGATCATTTTAACAGAGACACAGGCAATTAACCTATTTAATTTCATTTTTTACCCTTACACTGGTATGCTAATTTAAAGAGGGTGTAAATTACACCATGGTATAGCCATATGGCTAGGTGCAATATGGTGAGTTAAGCATGTTTTTCCTGTATCAATATTTTTATTTCAAAGGAAAATCAGGTGCTATTTCCCCCCCAAAAAAACCTTAAGAAAAAAGAAGAGAGAAGGCCGAGTTTTACTATGAAAGCAAAGTTCATTTAAATTATATTTAGAAGAACATGAGATACTTTCCTAAACAAACATGGGGACTACATAATGCTTTATTTAACTAATGAACCAGAACTATTATTCAAGATATCAGAATCTACATGCAAAAGAAAATATTTGAAAAAATTATTAAACTATATCTTTTCCATCCATAATGGCTTATGATCATATACACATTAAGATTATGCAATTAATTATTCTTTTAAGCATTGTTTATTTTTGACATTTACCAATTTTAGAGTAAAACTTATTTGGAGGAATAAAACATTAATTGATCAAAAATGAATCTTTTTTCAGATTTCTTTACTTTCAGATAACTGGCACTATGGAAAAATTATAAATTAATCAAATGTTGACATCTAAAACCACAAGTTTGCATTTAAAATACCTAGTGATTTAGTAGTTTTTACAAATTGTTGTGTTTCTCTAAGGTTATGAAATAAGCATTTTGTCTCAGCATTTTTCTTGAAGGCTTACCACACTTTGAACTCTAACTTATCATCACTCAGAAAAATATCTACTGCTACTGAATTTCATTCATTCTTTCACTCATTCATTCTACATTGTGTTAGTATCATTTGGATTTCTTAGTATACCACAAGTTCTATGTAACTTCATAAACCTATAAATCTGAGCATTCTGAGTCTTTTACAATAAATGAACCTCAGTTAATATTGAAAGTTTTGCTATGTTGAAACTCTCACGACATAAACAAACTCCATACCAACAAATAGGCTTTGTGCTGTAGTGATTAAAATCCATGTTAAAGGCTCATGGGTTTACTCTTA
>NW_006292604.1:701507-702147 GCF_000327345.1 Myotis davidii | reverse complement strand
AGTGATAAATTAAACTGTCATTAAGAATAACTTTAAATAATATAAAATCATCATACTCTATTTACATTATTGCTTAGGTATGCTTTTAATGTAGGACTATTTTGAAAAGAGGAATTTACAGTGGAATCAGACCATTATTTATTTATATGTTATGTTTCCACTAAACTTGATTTTTATAGTCTTAATTGGTTCTTTATAGACCATCTAGAGGAGGCATAAACTAATCTAGAGGGTCAATATGACAAAACTTAATTTTATAATTCATTTAAGTTACAATGAGGTATTCTGATGCTCTTATAACTTTATTTTTAACTAGAGGCTTGCACAGGTAGGGTCCCTAGGCATGGTTGGCGATCAGGTCCAATTAGGTTCCCCGCCTCCCAGCTTCCCCGCCTCCTTCTTCCTTTGCTCCCTCAGTGCTCTGCCACTACCACTGGTTGCCCACCATGTTCCGTGCCATACCATAGCGAGTGATTGAACTCCTAGTCGAACTCCAGAGAGGACAATTTGCATATTAGACTTTTATTATATAGGATATGAAGTAGTATGTAACAGCTTGTGGAGTCTGTCAGCATAAAGCTCTGAATTTCATTGTAATGATTTGCACACCATACTTCTTGGGTAGGGCCAAATGAAATCT
>NW_006292604.1:677930-701244 GCF_000327345.1 Myotis davidii | reverse complement strand
TGAATTATTAAGGGCTGGGGGCCAGGTGGTGTCTCTTTCATGAAGAGCACACTGGCCTCTGGCCAGCTTGTTTTTTATTTACTTGAATACACATTTGCCCTTTAGCAAGGTATATTAAAGGTAAAGTTTGGTAAACAGTAAAATGCCTATCAGGTTAGGGAATTGCCTTGAGCCACCACTATCTCAATCAGGTGCTTAGTGTCAGCCCTGCTAATGCCCACGGTCCATCAGCCTTCCGCGTTCCTTGGTGCACTTACAGTATTGGCAAGTGGTGGCTTCCCACAGCATAGCATTTTTTTATTCGCAGGAGCCTATGTGAAGATAATATATTTTTCATTTGATAAATATTAATGCTTACCATGTAAAAATAACTTTCATATAAAATTTCAAAGTAATAAAAGCCTTCAAAGGTTCAAATTACCCTTTATAATCTGCTATCATACAAGGATTCTCTCATTTTATACAATATTAGATTCTCAAAAATGGGTATTAAAACACTCAGTGGTTAAGAAAGCAAATAAATGAAACCTAGACAGCAGTTAAATGGAGAAAACTAAAGAGATTCTAATTATCTACCTCAGTATGTCAAATGAATAAAGTATGATAGATTATTACAATAAAATAATCATATATGTTACCAGAATTGCTTTATTAACATCAGCACTTAAGATATTTTTATCATAGCAACAAAAATACCAATTTTAAGTTGTTGTAGAAACAAAGAATCCAGATGATAACTTTTTCTTCTTCTCTGTGACTCTACCTAGGTTAAACATACTAATTCCACTCTTTATTCTCTCTAATCACCATATAGGATGCCTACTATAATCTAAAAATGGTCTTATCATCGGAAATGTAACATCTTTTGCAAGTTGTTATTTTTTCCGTTTATACTGCACATCTAAATTTGCCAACTACTCCCACAGTCAGGAAACAGTATTGGTGGGAGGTGGGGAATGTGGTAGCCACATCACACTTAACTCATATTGAACTTAAAACCAACTAAAACTAGTTATTTTTTCTATACCTGTATTTTGGCTATGTATTGTTAAACTGGATATGGGTTTTGAGGCAGCAAAATAAGGCAGGATTTCTCCTAGCTCTCTTGTCTAAATATCTTCATGAACAGTGATGACAGTGTCTGAGATGGATGGATTACACAGCAGCCCTCAGATTATGCAACCCGGATTGTACCTGAGATCCTTTAAGTGGCTGTGCGAAAACAAAACCATTTTCACAATAATTCAGAGACATCATATGCCTTTTAAATTTTCATTTTCTCATGAACGTATAGTGAAATTTTTCAGAGAAATTTTATCATGTGATAGCATCATTGTTCTCTTGGGCAATATGATGATATTGTGTTCAAATGCTTAGTATAATTATTAATTCAATGAGGTAGTTATAAGTCTTATCAGAGAAACTCTTTGGAGTCTTCCATTATTTTAAAATACTTTATGACAATACAGTCCAAAATTTAAATGAAATAGTTCATAAAAGTGACATACTACCAAAGTTCAGTTAAAGAGAAAGAGATGGCTAGAATAGCTCCATATATATTAAATAAGTAAAATGCATAGTTAAAAGTCTTTCTATAAATAATATTCCAGGATCAAATGGCTTTACTGTTCATCTTAAAATCAATTTAGTTCACCATACTAAGGTTCTAAATGGAAAAAAATCACATGATTGACTCAATAGATGCAAAAAAGGCATTTAATAATAAGAATTTAATAATTCAACACTCTGATATAAACATTGCTCAGCAGATTGAATATTGAAGAGAACTTCCATAATTAAATAAAGAATTTCTACAAAAATACCATGGAGGGCATCAATTTTAATGATGAAATACTGAATTCCTTATCCCACGATCAGAAAGAATAAAAGTAAAGATGGCCTTTAGTACGATACCTATTTGATATTCTAGTTGAAGTGTTATAGCCAGTGCAGTAAGGCATAAGAATTGAGAAGAAAAACAATTTGTATTTTCAGAGAACATAATCACCTGTGTAGTATATAGCACTACTAAATAAGGTTAGCACAAATAGCCTTTTCCCAGAGATATTTTCACAAAGCAACCAGTGGTCATTCTTAAATATCACAAAACAACCAGATGCACTTATTGAATACTGAAGAGATCAGTAACAATTGGGGTAAATAATAGACTAGCCGAAAGCTTAAAAGGAAAAGCTATAGAATGATATATCTATAAGGGACACTGAATGGCTACAACATATTTTTGGGAATGGAGAATGCTACACACATGTATACAGCTGTGCACATGTGTGGGCGTGTGCATGCTCTGGAAAAAAACTAAGAAGGCCCTACAGTCTCACCTACAATTAATCTGGAGACCGTGTAAAAGGAAGTGAAGGCTAGCATGCAGTTGGATGAATTTTGAAGGCATGTCCCCGAACACATACAGAGTCCCTTGGCAAAGTCTGGCAGGCGTCTAAGGACATTTCTGTCCAGTCATTGGCTGATAGCAAACAGTTATTTCAGTGACTACACATGATAAAATGACTTTACAGAATTAACTCAGAGATGTTGCTAAACAAACAAACAAACAACCAAAACAACAACCCTGATGAGGGAAAAATATCTGATTTCCAAAGTTGCCCCCTTATATTAGTTAAAATGTTCAGTTTTCAACAAAAACTGTGAGATATGCAAAGAAATAATAAGTTATGACTCATATACAGAAAAAAAGAAGTAAATAGAAACTGTCCCTAAGAAAACCCAGATGTTGGATTCACTAGACATAGGCCTTAAAATCACTTATTTTATATATGTTCAAAGAAGAAGAATATCTAAGAAGAAAAATATTATGACAATATCTCATAAAAATGAACATAAATAAAAGAGAAGAGAGAGAAGGAGGAAAAAGATATTTGAAAATATAATAGCTCAAACTTTCCAAATTTGATGAAAAGTATTTACACATCTAAGAAGCTCAATACATCCAAGTAGGATAAACTAAAGAAATCAATTTTCTAAATGTAAGAGTTAAAAATATCAAACTCTTGGAAGAAAACATAGCTGTGAATCTTGGTGACCTTGAATTAGGCAATGATTTCTTAGACATGACAACCCACACAATAAGAGGAAATATTTGAAAATCAATTATCTAATAAAGATCTAGTATCTAAAATATGTGCCAAATCCTTATAAATCAATAATAGACAAAGAACCCAATTCGAAAATGAGCAAAATATTTGAATAAACACATCTTAAAGAATATATGCAAGTGTCTGTCTGAAAAGATGGTAAATATAATTAGTTACTAGGGAAATACAAATATAAACCACAATGAGATACCACTTCACATTTACCAGGATGACTATAATAAAAAAGACAGACAATAATAAGTGTTGCCTAGGATATGGGGAAATTAGAACCCCAGTACATTTCTAGGGGGAATATAAGTGGTGCAGCCATTTGATAAAAAAACAAAAACAAAAACAGTTTAACAGTTCCTCAAGAAGTTAAAAAGAGTTACCATATGACCCAGCAATTCCACTCCTAAGCATAACCTAAGGAAATTGAAAACATAGGACCACACAAACACTTGTACAAATGTTCCTAACTGAATTACTCAGAATACCTAAAAAGTGGAAACAATTCAAATGTCAATCAAGTGATGGATGAATGAATTGCTAAACAACAAATAGTATATCCATAAAATGGCAGAGTATTCAGCCACATAGATTAATCTTTTCACCTAATTAGCTGGATAACTTGGATATCCATATCCAAATAAATAAATAAGTAAATAAATAAAATTGAACAATAATTCTTATCTCACAGCATATGAAAATTATACAAAAATTAACTCAATGGATACTGAATATATATGTGTAATCTCAAGTTATAAAACTTATAGAAGAAAATATAGAAGAAAAATTTTTGTGATTTAGATAAGACACAAAAAGCATCTATCTATATATATAAAAGCCTAAGCGACTGGAATGCCGGAACAACCAGAATGATCAGTCGCTATGTCGTGCACTGACCATTAGGGGGCAGACGCTCAATGCAGGAGCTGCCCCCTGGTGGTCAGCGTGCTCCCACAGTGCGCTCCCTATGCTGGCCAACCTCCTGCAGTCCCTCCCCCTGTCTGACAGGCCCCAGCCAGCAGGAAGGCCCCGGCTGGAATCTAGAAGGCCCCAATTGGCCTTAATCGCTGGCCAGGCCTAGGGACCTCACCCATGCATGAATTTCATGCGCCAGGCCTCCAGTAAAAAAATAAAAGTTGATATTTTAGACACATAAAAATGAAAACCTTTTGCTCTTCAAAAAGCCAGCAAGCCACAGTTTGGGAGATAATATTACAAAACATATTTTTTAAATTTATTTTTATTGTTGACATTATTACAGATATCCCCCATTTCTCCCCTTACTCTCCCCCCACCCAGGCCCTGCTCCCCACAGACCTTCACTATACTATTGTCTGTGTCCATGGGCTATGCATATATGCATATAAATTATTTGGTTAATCTCTTTCCATAGTTCTAATAAAGTGCTATGTATTTACTAGAGAACTCATAACTCAAGTATCTCTAAGGAAATGCAGGCTTTCCCCCCATCACTGTGTATTGTAATAACTGGGCTTATCTTCAACATATAGGAGACAGGTGAAAAGCACTAAAAATTCTGGAACTTGGCCACATTTCAAGCAGTTCCCTGTTGTAATATTAATCCTGTTTCCTATTCCTGAAATCCAAATTTAATCCAGTATATCAGTTCTCCCATGAAAGGAAATATTGGATCCATGAATTTGAATCCAGAAAAAAAGAGCCATTCACACTAAATTTATCTTCAGAAGGTGATACAACTTGGTTGAGGCAGGATCATGCCTGTCGTTGTCTTAATTATTAATAGTGTCCCTTTGCCCTAGTCGGTTTGGCTCAATGGATAGAGTGTCGGCCTGTGGACAAAAGGATCCCAGGTCTGATTCTGGGCAGGGGCACATGCCCCGATTGTGGGCTCTATCCCCCCAGTAGGGGGCTTGCAGGAGGCAGCCAATCAATGATGTTTCTATCTATCGCTCTCCCTTCCTCTCTAAAATCAATTAAAAAATATATTTAATAGTGTCCCTTTTATTTTACAATTTTACCAGTTTAGTAGATCGTAATTTGGTCATGCTAAACTTAAGCCACATTGAACCCAACAGATAAGCAGCTGGTCCTTGAAAGAATGCTACAGGTAGACCAGGACTGGAGAATGAGGAGATAAATAGCTGGTGCTTTCTTCTTTGTTTATAGCAACCACATCGATATAGCACATTATTATTATTATTATTTATTATTATTACTATAAGACTTTTAGAGTAGCTAAAGTGTTTCAAATGTATAGGTACACTGGAAATGCTTAATGGGGCTGTTTCCAATTACTAATCGAAAAGCCATTTTATTCCACTTTTCTGACTGGCAGTATTCAAATTTTTAAATAGGAATAGAACCATCTTCCTTTCATATGTCAGAAGGAAGTCATAAAGATCATATCCTATATAATAAAAGGGTAATATGCAAATTAACCCTATCGGTGCAACCACCAGGAATGACTGGTTGCTATGATGCACACTGACCACCAAGGAGCAGATGCTCAACACAGGAGCTGCACCCTGGTGGTCAGTGCGCTTCCACAGGGGGAGCACCGCTCAGCCAAAAGCCGGCTCATGGCTGGCCAGCGCAGTGGCGGTAGCGGGAGCCTCTCCTGGCTCCATGGCAGTGCTAAGCATGTCTAACAGCTTAGGCCCATGGATGTCCTGCAAGGGCTCCCAGACTCTGAGAGGGCGCAGGCTGGGCTGAGGAGACCTCCCCGCCCCCTGAGTGCACACATTTTTATGCACCGGGCCTCTAGTATGTTAATACATGTGAGTGCAATTTGTAAATTCCATTGAGAAATATAGAATTATTTTGAAAAGGTTTCTTTTTCTTCTGAAATCTCAACCTCCATTTTAGTTTTCTGGAATACTATTTAGTAGGCATTTGTTGACACTCTTCCTCATTGGCATTGCTCTTCTTAAACTGTTCTAGTCTCTAAGGAAGGTAAACCTAGAAATTAAGTTTTTACCTGGGGACTGAACTGAGTTGGGCCTATGATCCAGGCTGACTCCATCATCTTTCTCTCAAGAATTTGAATTAAGTCACACAAAGAATTTTTCAGACAATGTCCTTGGAATCAAAGGATTATATTAAGTTGTAGTTAGAGTTGGTTCAGTGTTCACCAAAATCCTCTGGTAAACTGAAATGGTGAGGAAGCTGAAAGTTAACATCCTTGTAGACAAAGGTTTTCTAAGGAAGAATGGAGGGAGAGATAAGCAGAGCCTGGCTGCCTGAGGCTCTAGGGCAGAGGAGAGAGTTGCTGCCTCGCGACTTCCTGCATTTGGATTCTAAGAACTCGCACTCTTAACATGAATCTCCCTTCACTTATTTTATTTTAATCTTTATTGTTGAAAGTATTACATATGTACTCCTTTCCCGCCGCATTGGCCTCTTCTAGCCTGTCCCTGCCCCCCACTCCAGGCCTTCACCACCCTATTGTCTGTGCCCATGGATTATGCATATATGCATACAAGTTCATTGGTTAATCTCTTCCCACCCTCCCCTGACTTCCCTCTGAGGTTCGACTGTTTGTTCCATGCTTCTATGTCTTTGGATATATTTTGCTAAATGAAGTAAGCCAGTCAGAGAAAGATAAGTATCACATGATCTTACTCATATGTGGAATCTAATGAACAAAATAGATCACTTCACTTATGATAGCTGGTATGGGTTTCGGTTCTTAGCAACAAAATAACCCCTGACTAGCTTGACCAAGACAGTTCACTCACTGAATAAAACCTTCCTGAGTCACCTCAAACTCTGACAAAAACAGTATTAGGCTTACCTTTTCATGTCACTCTTATAATTACTTCATCGACATCTCTGGACTTAGGTTTCATTTTTCACTTTTAGTAAGTGTTCAGAAAAATAGATATTGTCCATCTTTCAACATAAGGTATCCACTAAACTTAAATACACACACACACATATTAATGCGCATATCTTTTTAATGATTACTTTTGTATCTATAGGAGAGAAAAATAGGTTATTATTTCTTGGAAATAAGAAAATATGCTAGGATTCTGGCATATTTTTTGCTAGTATTTCCCTTTTCCTAGTTTCCTCTTGCTTCAAAGTTTCATGCTGCAAAGATTGCCCAGCTAATGCAGCACTTGCTGGGAAGTGGAGGTATTATCTGTGCAGCTTAAATATTTATGAGTAAAAAGGAACTACAAGCTGAAGGGTGTGCCATTTATGAAAGCTTTAATGGATGTAGTTTAGACCGAACTGAAACCTGTTTGGGGAGCACAACTGCATTTGTTTAATGATACATGAAAATATTACTCTACACTTGGCATAGCATCAGCAAGTAATTGGAAAGCGGAAAATGCCTAACTGTAGTTGGTGAGACTTTTACTGCTGGAAGAAAAACTGCCATGATTAAAGCAGACGACTATGTTAGCAAAATAACCGTGCTTCTGGGGCTTAAATGCAGGGGATATTATTGCACATATGTCACGACAATGCAGTCCCTGTCTTATTAAGTGTGGGTTTGGTCCCACGTGGGCAGTGGTGAGCAAATATTGGATGGCATTGGCACTTGGCAGTGACACCTGCAGACACAGACGTCACTGGCAAATATTGCACTTATTCTAATTCAGAACCACATTGGCTTCTAATAGGACTTCTGAGACTCAGTGGGATGGTGGATATTCACAGCTTCCAAACAGACTTAGGAGAAAAGGGGAACAAGCATGTAGGGAGATTATTGGGGACCCCATGAATTTGTTTCATTGGCATATGCTCTACCTATTCCCCCCCAAACCTTCTTTTTAAATGTTATTTTCCTGGAGAGACAGAGACCATCTGAGGCTGAGTGGATTTCAGTGATCTGTTTCAAGAGTGGATAGTTCCTAGTCACAGTTGATTGGATTTGCTCTTTGGTGTGTGTGGTTGGGTGGAATGAGGGCAGATGAAACAGAAGAGCAAGTTAGGACCACGCTGCAGCCGGCTAAGGGTGCGAAGGGCCAGCTGGGATTTTCCGTGCAGCCTGAATGGAGGAGATCACCTCCATGAAAGCCTTCTCCTATAGCCCAGGAAAAGGAACACTCTTGACGTATATCAGACTAGAAATGTTGGATCAAAACACCTTACCTTGTCAGCTTCCAGTCTTCTTGACCAAGCTGAAAAGTATGCAGTTAACTACAAAACATCTGTTCTGAAAACAGCCCTTATGCTTCATTAGACTACGAAGCTCATCTTAATTATTTAGTAATTAAGAATTCAATATGTGATAACAATGATTTGATTAGATCTAACCAAGTATTTAAAAAATCCATAGATTATAATATATGTGGATAATATATATGTGAATATATATACACACATGCTGTAATTTTCTTTTTCAATTTACTGTTATGTGCATTAAAAATAAAATATAAAAGTTATACATGCACATAGTTTCAAATAATTCTACAGGGTTGAAATAAAGTGCAATAGTAACCCTTTCCTCTTTCCCAAAGTAATTCTCAAGTCTCCCCACCTCTCCTCACCTTCAGATGCAGCAGGTTAAACTTTAGTTGTTTCATTTGATATTTACTTCCATGTGTCTAAAAACATGCTAATGGTGCTATGTTTTGATATTTTTTTATTAACCTTACTGGAGGACATTTTTCCATTGATTTCTAGAGAGAGTAGAAGGGAGGAAGGGAGGGGGGAGAGAGAGAGAGAGAAAGAGTGAGAGAGAGAGAGAGAGAGAGAGAGAGAGAAACATCGATGTGAAAGAGACACATCTATTGGTTGCCTCCCACATATGCCTCGACTGAGGCGGGGAATCAACCTGCAACCTAGGTATGTGCCCTTGACTGGAATCAAACCCCTGACCCTTCGGTTCATAGGCCAACACCATGACCACTTTTTTTTTTTTTTTGCATATTGCTTTTCCATATGGAATCATAGGATTTATTCTTTCATATGCACCTGTTAAAGAAAAAATTATTCTGATACTTGTTAAAACACTAAGGAACAGTTTATTCAGTACTATTCTAATAGATGTCAAGACTATCGACACAGTGGAGTGAGATCAGACTGACGGATTTGTAGCCAAGGAGCAGAGTGAAGGGGTCAGTGGATGGACAATTACTAAGAGGAAACATCAGGCATAGATTCTTATTAAACCAAGTTAACAATTTTTGCTGAGGACAGGCCAGGGTGACCAGATGTCAAAAGTGAGAATGGGGAATCTCATCAGAAACAGGAGTGATCACCTGGGAAGAATTCTTGCTAACTTTCTTTAGCAGGATTCTTGCTGGAATTTGGGCTCGGCAGGCTAGAGACAGATCTCAAGAAAGAGGCCAGGTAGACAAGGGGCTCAGAAGAGCCTGTTTGCGGAGAGTCTTTGTCACACCCCTCCCCGCACTCACACCCAAATACCCTCCTCTGTCCAGATGGCTGTGTAATAATCCTCAGTTCAATCAATAGTGAATGTTTGCCTTACGATTTCGTGAGTATCATTATAATGCACTTTAAGGCTCATCTGTGTTGAATGGTTTATTATGATTATATTTTCTTTCCTTTACAACCTATTGATTTCCCCGAGCTTAATAATAACCTCATTTATTTGTTTTCTATAATCAACTTATTCCCCCAATCTTCTTCATAAGTATAAATATCCCCTTGATGCATTCAAACAAACCAGATTATCTTTTATTCCCTCGTTCCCTAACTTTTTTTTCCTTTTCATGTCCCTTCCTTCTTGGTTCTTTCGTTTTTTGATTCTTGGCCCTTCCCCTTCTTTTCCTTTTTTTTTGCCTTTCTTTTCTTTACCCTAGAGCAGTGGTTCTCAACCTTCCTAATGCCGCAACTTTTTAATGCAGTTCCTCATGTTGTGGTGAACCCCAACCATAAAATTATTTTTGTTGCTACTTCATAACTGTAATTTTGCTACTGTTATGAATCGTAACGTGAATATCTGATATGCAGGATGTATTTTCATTGTTACAAATTGAACATAATTAAAGCATAATGATTACTCACAAAAACAATGTGTAATTACATATATGTGTTTTCCGATGGTCTTAGGCGATCTCTGTGAAAGGGTTGTTTGACCCCCAAAGGGGTCACGACCCATAGGTTGAGAACCGCTGCCCTAGAGTAATGCCAGAGTAATGGTGCTGGGGATGACCAGCTGTCCCTAAGCACTATAACAGCACAAAGAACAGAGATGCTGGGACCTCATTAGTAGAGCCCAGCTCCACCTGGTGGCACAACAGGAGTCTCTCTGCACATGCCCCTGCACCTAACCCATGTCCATTCTCACAGGCACTTGAGGGTAGAGACTGGCCTCAGTGGCCAAGCATGTGCCCTGGACTTCTTGCGCTCACAACCAGGCCAAGCACCATCGGTCCAAGGTGTTATGTCAGGCCAAGTGACAAGATGGAAGTTAGCAGAAGAAACACTAGTTCTGGTGGGGCTAACCCGTAAAACCTCCTTGAGCCTCCCACTGTGCCTTCACCTTCATCAGCTTGACCCAGATAGCCATGGACCCTGGAGGCCAAACAATGGAACTGGTGGAGCCCCGAGAAGTGACATAGGCACCTGCTTCCACTCTCAAATAAGCCAAGTGTCCTCCAGTCCAGAGATTTAACCAATGGCCAGTCTCTTTTCAAAGTGCTAGAAAGGCATTTGCTATTAGAAGGGGATCTGAGAAAATCGTTAATTACACACAAAATTTCAACTTTACCTTGTATTGTGGCTTTTCCTTCTCTCCACAATCCTTTTCTAAGGTAATGATGCTACCAATTGTTGAGCCTTTTTTCAATATGGTTTTTTAATGTTTCTATTTTTAATGGATTTTTTAGAGAGAGAGGAAGGGAGAGGGATACAGAGATAGAAATATCAATCGGCTGCCCTCTGCAAGCCCCCTACTAGGGAGCGAGCCTGCAACACTGGCATGTACCCTGATGGGCAATCGAACTAGTGACCTCTTGGTTCGTGGGTTGACACTCAACCACTTGGCCACACTGGCTGGGCAATTTTTGAGCCTTTTGGGAATTCGGAATTGCTCATCAGATTAGCTCTTAGTTTGCTCATGTCCTTTAAGGTGTTTGCTATATCTTTTTCCCTTTAAAAAAATCCTATCACCCCATCTTCTCTTCTATCCTCTTTCCATTTGTGGTTTTATGAGTAAAATAAAACTGGCTTATAATTTTTTTTGGTAAGAAGTGTTCAAGTTGATATTTATGCCTGAACGTTTTATCTACTTTGCTTGATATTTCTGCTCTAATGATAAAAGCTATGTAGTGTCTCTCTTCATGCTGTTGCACTAAATTACTGCTGGTCTTCAAACTTAATGCCAAAGGGATTCCTATTATCTTCTCATTCTCTATTACTTCTGATTATATTGACCATTAGTGATTATACAGGTATGACTAGGGCTTGGCTATTAAAGTCCTATTTAGGAAACCATTGTCCATTTTTCCTCCTTGATTTATTTATAGGGTAGTTTGTGGCTGCTTTCTTTGTGACACTAAAACTAACAATAATCTCATATTTAATGAGTAAGATTAAGTTTTACCTAACAGTGGCATTTGCTTTTGTAAAGTCCTTTATATTGCATATAAGGCTAATGTCATTGTTAGGTAAAACTTAATCTTACTCATTAAACATGAGACCATGGACAGTTTCAGTGTTACATCTTATTTAGTACTGAAAATATCTCTCTATGGCTTATTAGTTTAATTATTGTCCCAATTTTAAAGATAAGGTGACTGAGGTGTAGAGAGGATAGTATATATGCTCAATTTTGCAGCGTTCAAAAAACCTAGGTCTTGAACACAAATCCTTTCATTTCAAATCACACACTTTTCCACTTAACTGATTCACTTTTCATTGCTCAAT
Source organism: Myotis davidii (assembly GCF_000327345.1). Taxonomy (NCBI): domain Eukaryota; kingdom Metazoa; phylum Chordata; class Mammalia; order Chiroptera; family Vespertilionidae; genus Myotis; species Myotis davidii. The sequence continues at coordinate 689,296 of NW_006292604.1, read as the reverse complement.
AATATGTCTTTATGTACTTGTTATTTGGCTTAAACTAGAGCAGTTCCCATAATTGTCAATTTCTATGATCCTGTAGCGTTTATTCTCAGGGAGAGATATATAAAAATCAATGATTTTTATAAGTAATTAAAAAAATATCAGCAGAGAATTCCAAGTGAAGATGGCAGTATGGACACATTCACCTACATTTCTCCCTCCCCAAATTCCACAAGTTACTCTTAGTTTTGTTGTTGTTTTCTCTGTTTTGCTTTGTTTTTGACTCAGTGATAAGAAAGCTTATCTCCATAGATGAAATATGAGCTAAGACCTGAATATGGCCACTGTGGATGGCCTGTATAATTAGATGACAGCTCTGTGCTTCAATAAGAAAGAGCCAGACATTCTAAGATGAAGAAGAGTATAACTGGAAGAGGGAATAGTATTTGATACAAAGGAGGAAGTTCTTATAATGTGCTAAGACACAAATAAGAAACAGAAGAAATGTCAGTTTGGTTTGAGCAGAGAGAGAAAGGAGATGTGCACAGGGTAGTAAAGGTACCAGATCAAGAGGATTCAGAAGTCTATCCGAAGTAAATGTAAAGATTCTAAGCATGAGGTCAGGGTTCTATGTGATGATGAGAAGTCACTGGAGTAAAGTATCTAAACTGGAGGGCATATATAAATATATAATCTGGTTTAAGTGTTTCAAAAATCACTCTGCCTGTTGGGTAGATAACTGAGTGAAGGGGCACTATATATTCAGAATAAATTTTGGAAGTTCTGTCATATGATTTGCTAGTTGATAGGATATTATGGCGAGAGAAAAAGAGGAATCAATAATGGTTCTTTGGTGTTAGTTTGAGCAACCAGATAGGTAATGGTGGCATCTACTGATACAGAGAAGAAAGCAGATGAAGCAGGTTTTGGAGTAACAAGAAGGTGTTTTTTTGTATTTTTTTGTTCTGTTAAAATTAAGATAGGCATTTCCCACCTAAGCAAGAGAATCAAATGGACCACTTGCAAATGAGCCTACAGATTTCAGTTATAGAAAAATAGATTTTTGGATTATATAGACATTAAGTCATTGATTTGATGAGATTAACAATCTAGAGGAAAAAATTTACTTGAAGCAGAGAAAGGGGCTTAGAAGTGATACCATTATAAATAACTAGTTATTGATAACAGAAGAGGAACAAAGGGAAGGCCAGACATTATAGGCATCTTCCCTACAAAACAGTGGTGGGGAACCGTATATGGAAGATAGATGCATGTCCAACAAAGTAGAGATGATATGGGGGAAGGTACTTACCCGACAGTCACACCTGGGAACAGAAGTCATTGGCCAGAATGGGCGTGGCCTTGCAAGCACGTGGACATTTGGGATATATAATTCCCTAAACAAAGAAATTCGCTATGTTGGATCCTCTTGGCATGCTTGGCTCATGGCTCCCACTTGCTTCCTAGCATTCTCCCATGTGGCCCAAAGCCATGCGGACCACCACACACAATGGACTAATGGCTTTCAACTAGCCTGATGCTATACTGGACCCCACTCCAACATGAAAAGAAAACTCTGGACACTGGCTTTGCTTCTAGCTTTACTGAAACACCAGCTACACTTCTTTGACTGGACTAAGGAAAACGGGACTTTAGAAAACACAGCCATTTAATTCCATGAAAATAGAAACCACTCATTCTCTCATGTGAGCCTTAGAAAATTCTTTTTCTCGGGATATCATAAAACTCCACCCCCAGTAGCACCCAGTGGGGAAGCGGCTCCCCCATTTTCTCCAATAACAGAAGTGAGCTCTAAGTCACTTTAACACTTACTTGTCCAATGGAAATAGAAGAAAGCAGCAATGAAGTTTGAGAAAGACAAACCAGAATGAAAGGGGTAGGGGGGAGGGAAACAAGAAAAGAGTAGGACTGAAATCAAGAGAAGAAAATGTTTTAAAAGGTGTCAATTGTGTTGAATGCTGTTACAGATAAAGAAAGGTAAACTCAGACAAGTGATTATTAAATGTGGCAAAGCTACAGTGATAATAGCAGCTTCCATGGAGAGTGGACTGTGAAGTCAATTTGGGATGATTTTAGGAGGAACATGGAAGATGAAGTGACGATGTGATTGAAAACAATTTTTTCAAGTGATTTTACTGGGAAGGAAATCAGAGAAATGTAGCAGTAGATAGGGAAAGTGAGATTAAAGATTTTTAAGCCCCCTTTTTTTAAAATCAGAGATTTAATGCATGTTTCCATGTTAATTGAACTGGTAGAGAGGCGACAGAAACCAAATTTGCAAGAAGGAAGTTAATCAAGGAGCGAGATTCCTTGAGAAGGAAGAGCAGATGGCATCCTGAGCAGGAGAGGTTAGCATGTGAGAGGAGTGACATTTCCTGGAATTATAGCCTAGAGGGAGGCTGAGTGTATACGAATGCAAATGAGCTGGGACATTTAATGGAGGTAAATGAGCAAGTTTATGTTTGATTATTTTTATAACATCACTAAAATAGAAGCGAGTTTATGGGGTAAGGAGCATATTGGAGTTACTATCTCCAACCTGAAACTAGGACTATGTTTAGAAGGGGAAAAAAAAAAGCAGGTGAATCAAAATGTATTTCTCAGTATCACTTCAGCATATGCCAGCCATGAAAAATAAAGATTTATGATCCTTGAAATACACATCACTAACCATTAACACCTTTTCACTCAGATATAATTCCTGACATATTGCCTCTACTCACTTAGCTCTAAAGTTTTCATCTTGGGGTTAAAATTATTAGCATACTGATGGTATAACCATGTTTAGTTATGATCACCAGAAGTGTTTTAAATCATTGTACATTTTGTATACTGTGTAAATTTCTGGCATATCTACAGTGTATAAACATCTCCCACATTGTGCATAATGAGTAATATAACAACAATAGAGCTTAATCTCAACTGTAGCCTATATCAGTCATCATCATCATCAACTTATATTTAATAAGCACTAAGTGCTATTAGGAGATACTTCTGTTACTATATCCCCAAAACAATGAGATATATGACTGTTTAATCCTATTTGAGAAAATGTTTTATTTTCTCAATAGAGCCTCTGAGACATTCCATTAACAAGAAGAGAATAGATGCCTAAGGATGTAGGAAATGACTTCTAGGTATCCCATTCACAGCTTAGTTGGTTAAGATGCCAAATCTATATAAAACAGAAGACCATGCAGAGCTTTAAGATTTTGCCAAGTAATGACTGTTTCAATGAAGATATGCACTTACCAATTTTATACTGATAATGTTAGTTTTAAAATGAAAAGGAACCAAGACAAGTCATGTGTAGGTAGGCCTTTCAGCAGAAAGTAATTTATTTTAATGAAAGTATGCTATCATACATAGCATTTCATTTAGTATATTAAGGAGAAGGCTATTGTTTGGGAAGATTGAAAGAAGTCCATCTGTATGAGTCTTAGCCATCTATATAATCAATTGATTAATAAATTAGAGGGCTGGTTCATGAAATTAGTGCATGGGGCGTGGGGGTCCCTCAGCCTGGCCTGCACCCTCTCGCAACCTGGGACCCCTCAGGGGATGTCCGACTGCCACTTAATGCTTGATCAAGAGATTGGGCCTAAACTGGCACTCAGACATCCCTCTCGTAATCCAGGACTGCTGGCTCCTAACAGCTCTCCTGCCTGCCTGATCACCCCTAACCACTCTGCCTGTCTGCCTCATTGCCCCTAACCACTCACCTGCCTGTCTGATCACCCCTAACCACCTCTGCCTCAGCCCCCACCACTGTGGCTTTGTCCAGAAGGACGGCCGGAAGGTAGTTCGGCTGTCTGATCTAATTAGTATATTATGTTTTTATTATTACAGATAAATGTATGCATGGCCTTGGTTTTTTTCATGTAGATCAACAGCAATCATCCTCAATTATAACATGCAGATTATCTTTTTAATGAAGTGAATATATTATGTACACAGCATTAAAATATGCTTCTTAAACTTATGGATTTTTACAAAACGTCCAATACAATTATCATTTTGAAATTAAAGACCTTAGGGGTAAAATTAATTAATTACATCAACTGAGGTCATACAAAGATGAAATGCTTATGCAACATGAATAAAGAAGTCCTTTCTGAATTATCTTCTTAGACCAATCATTGTTTTATCTCACTTTCATTCCAAGTAGTTCTCCATTGCATTTTCTCCTTATCTCATCAAGACCAAACATCCTTACAAAAAATAAATACAATAAAAAGAAAAACAAATTGAACACAACCTTCAGAAAGTCATTGCAAAATGCACATATGTTGCTTAGATGCCCATTAACCCTCATTCATAAACATTTATCACGGATAAGCTTATTGAGCCAATGTGCACAGGTCATCACCACTTTGGATTATATTCTCTCTAATTATGAAATGAGATTTTTGATCTCTAAGAGTCCTCTGAGCTGTTAGTTTCTATCATTTGAATCACATTACCCAGTGGAGCCTTACAGCCTGACAGGATGACACTTGGGCTAATCTAGAATTGATTAGGAGTGTGTGTGTGGTGGTGGTGGGGGGGGAGGGGTGACAGTAGCAATCCTACAGTTACAGCCCTTGTCATGTCTCATTACTGTTAGTCTATTCACCTGAGCACTGCACATTTTGAGAGCTGTCACTCACTCCCTTACAAAGTCTTGCATAGGACTTCCACAAAATCTAGGGCGTTAAAAAAAATGCTTGTATTGGATTGTACTGTATCTGCACAACACAATTTTCCTAAACCAGAGAGGTCAGGTTTGAGGTTAGAAGGCCCCAGGGAGAGGAGAAGGCAGTATCATAACAAGTGGTATCATTAGCCTCTTGAAATGTTACTTTCCCCATCCAACTATGGAACCATGTTAATTTAGCTACGGAAGCAACAATCTTTTGAACTTTGCATGTAGATAGATTGAGCCTTGCACAGAGAAGTGAAGCTTGAAATGAGTTTAAAGTACAGGCTCATAATTCTTAGAAAGGTTATTTAAAAATCAAGTAAAGAAAATGTTTCTGGGAAGTCGCATAGGAGAGATGGTAAGGGGAGGGGAGGGTTTGTCACTTTTACTGTCTATACCTCCGTGCTGTTTGAATTCTCTCTCTCTCTCTCTCTCTCTCTCCAAAAAGTGTGATTTTTTTTTTTTACTAATGAAGCTGATAGATGACAAAAATAGGTAGATAGACAAATAAAACAATAAAAAAAAAACAACCATTGGGAACATCAGGTGAATAAAGAATCACGGAGGAGAAATGATTTTAAGAGCACTGATTTAAAATAGTTATGTTTTTATTAATTTTCTATCAATATATTTAGTTCCTTCTCTCACACCTCTCTTCATACTCTCACACCCTCAGGTATGTATGGCTCCCTCTTTGTCTGAAGTTCTTCATTTTATTTAATGGAGGTGAAAGCAGCCCACCTTCTACCCCAGGGAGTATTGGAAACGTGGTGAATGTGTAAAGAAGGGGCATTTTCCATCCCTGAACACCGTGGTTCACTGCTGCTCTTTGGCGGTGGGAAGGCCAAGTACCCTGCAGTGCATGGGACAATCCCACCAAAGGAAGAATTGTTGTGGCTGCAATGCCAACTGCATGTCTGTTGAGAAACAGTGTCAAACTTTTTGCATTTATTATCCCTCAAACAACATATGATCTTCTGTAAAGATCCAAAATTATGATTTAGATAAATATTCCATTTTTGAAGAAACCTTAGGAATATCTATTATACTGAAACCCAAGAGTATTTTTCCCTAAGTATAAAACGTGCATCTTTATATCATGGTTAATTTATAAACAAGTATTATTCAGAGAATAAGAAATAAAAACATTAAATCAAGAATAAATTAATAACTTTATAGAACTTACAGGCATTCCCCCATGCTTCCTTTCTTGATCTTGTGCTTAAGATAATTCTCCTGTATTAAACTACTGCCTGGTGTAACATATATACGTGTATGTGTGTGTGCACGTGTGTGTGTATGCCTGTATTTAAATATGTTTTTGTTGATTTTAGAGAGGCGAAGGGAGAGGAGAAAGAGACAGAAACGTCAATGATGAGAGAGAATCATTGATTGGCTGTCTCCTGTACACCTCCTATTGGGGATAGAGCCCACAACTCAGGCATGTGCCCTGACCCAGAATTGAACCTTGACCTCCTAGTACATGGGTCAATGCTCAACCACTAAGCCACCTGGCTGGGCTCAATATACTTTTTAATTTCCTTTGGATGGTTTTTTGTTAATCAATTCAAAAATCTAGTTCTCAGGGTCGGTCTCCTTCCTGGTCCAATTCCATTGACATTTGTGGTTAGGCCATTAACAAGCTTGGTCTTCTTTTTTGCTTTGATCATTACCCACTATAATTTGGCATTTACCAAACCTTCATAATTACAATTTCTCCATGTGAAATTAATAAAGTGACAGCTTCCCAATTACTTTCACTTTATTTAAGAATTAAACAGGCTATATTCATGCAAATTCTACATGAATTCAGAAAAGCCAAAAAAGTTTTTTTTTTGCCTGCATTGTGTTGTGCCAAATAACTGGCTAGGCAAAAACTTTTATTTTTATTCTATTTGTTTGGCTTTGCAGGAATTCAGTTATAGAGTACATCTGTGGTTGAAAATACATTTGCTTTTATATCTCGGTTGTCTCACATTGTGTTGAAAATCATTCTTTACTTGAATGAAGAAGCATCACAATATGTGCTCTTTGGTTTTTCCCGGGGGGAAATACATCATTGATTTTGGCAGTAATCCTATATATATCAGTGAATTTAAATTTAATGAACCTCACTTGAAAGTATACTTTGTAAACACAGATGACTATAAAAATCAGGAATAAACTAATTTAAATTTTATTTCTTAAAAAATCCTACAAGATAAAGACACCATATATATGATCATAGTGAAATGAAGCAGTACAGTTTTATAATATAATGGACCTGGAACTTGGCCACTTGGAACCTATACACTTAGAATTTACCCCATATAGTTTTACATCACTTAAAAACTGTGTCTCCTCTATCCACATTGTCTTGAAAATCCCCAGCAACTTATCTTTTTCTACTGAGTGCCCTTAATTCCAGAGCAAGTGTTCAGTGAAAAATTGAGTGATGAAGGAATAAAGTATGGATGAGAACAAATGGAGAAACAAAAAGTCATTGGGTATCTAATATGTCCTTAACTTGGGGAGAGACACTCAATTCATTATAGAGACTTAAAAGGATGCCTAAAAAAAGTTAAAGGGTCAAATTCTGAATTTGTGCCTGTGATGGATCTTTGGACAAAGTCAGACACCTTAGAGAAATGCTGTCCAATTATCTTTTGGTTATGTTGGACATATTCTACATCTATGCTACCCAATATGGTAGCCTCTAGCCCTGTATGGCTCCTGGGCATTTGCAATGTCGCTAGTGTAACTGGGGAACTAAATTTTTAATCTTAACTAAATCTAATTAACTTAAATTTAAATGGCCACACATATTTGTCAGCACAGTCCTAAAGAGTTCTTGTAATGGAAAACAAGTATTGAAGCCACAATAGTCTAACCAAAAGCCACCAATACTGGAAGTAAGCAGAAGTAACCCTCCTCTATTTCTCATCACTGTTGGCCATGCTTTCCGTCAATGACTACATATACACAAATATTACACATCATGTGCAATGTCAACAGAAACCAATTTTTATGTGTGCAGAGACTTAGAAATTATGCCACCCATGAACATTTCCTGAAAAATGTACATTATGAATACTCCAGCTGGGAGACAAATCAGCCAAATAAGCATAGATATAAAGAGTTCGCTGCTACTAATGAAGCAAGTCACATCTCACCAATGGCTTTATATACAGTGATGAAACAATCCATATGCCAAATGAGCTTGCTTTATGTTTATCCCAGAAGAAATCAAGATTGTAAGTGTTTAAAGTGGTGCTGCATTTCAGATACATTATATTGGGTAAAATAAAGGTACCTTATTTTCTGAAATTGTTCTAGCATAAAACTCAGTTCTAGGGAACTCAATTCCTTTTTTTAATATAATGAAAACAATATTCTTTTGAAGTGTTTTCTGCTACATTTAAAAAATTGATTCTTATAACACTGAGTTTAGTAAGGCAGGCATAATTATTATCACTATTTTTCAGAAGCAAACAATGCAGAGAATTTGTGGAACCCAATACCATTTAGTTAATAAGTGGGTGAAACTAGGACTTGAAATGGGTTTTTGGTACCTGAGGCCATTGCTCTTTCTCCTCTATATTCCTGGCCCTCTATCAATGATAATGATTATAATAACCACAGTGAGAAAATAATGGTGTTGATTCTTATCATTCTTAATAAGGACTATGAGATTTACACACACCATATTACTCTCAAAATGGAGTAGCTTCTTGATTGATTGCACAGTATTTCATTTGTCACATGTCCCATATTTGAAATTATAGTCTTCAATTTAAATTTTATGTCATAATGAAATCAGTTTTTGAAGTACTGTTATACTTGTCCTCCACTCTACACTATAGCCTCATATATTCTGGTTTGCAACATCTCCCTTTTTTCTACTTTATCATACTGATTTCTGATAATGATCTTAATAGTCAGAGTTATATCTATCTCTATCTATCTATATCTATATCTATCTATATATATATAGATAGATATAGATATAGATGTTTGTTAATTTCAAATGTTTTTGCCACTCCAATTGGTGAGTTAAATATTTAAATGTATTCTGGTTCTTTCAAAAATCAAATATGACTTGAATAAATCAATTATTGGTCGGAATTAAAAAATACCCAAAGCAAATAATTTTCATAGTGTCTATTATACCAATAATTATTTTTGTGTTAAAGCTTTGTATCTTTAACATTTAGTTTTTATGAGATTTAACATTACTTTGTGTTACATCTATTCTGACACAGGTTGCTAATATTAATGTAATTAGCAAACTGAATTGATATAATTAAGGAACAGAAATTTTGTCATTATACTTAATAATACAATAATTTTCCCAGTAAGAATTTCCTTGCTTTAACATTCTTAAAAGATTCTGAGTAGTTTTAAATAATGTCTCATTTCCTAAAATATCTAATCAAATACAATTGTCAGAAAGTATATTTGTTGAGAATTTGGAAAATGTTCTATTTAGGTTTCACGTACGGACTTATTGAGTGTTCATGTCATTATCAAATAATGAGACTATTATATTAGTGTTTTCCATAGTGGAAATATTTACTTTGTTCAAAAATATTATCTTGAAAACACTTAAATGTAGGATCACCCTTCAAGAATTTAGAATTTATTAAGAAATATTATTACATCGTAGAAACTCAAAGTAGGTAAAAAAAAAAATCCCACAAAACAAAAAACAAACCTTGAAAACGAAAGGCAGGCTTATATTAAGTTTAATATATTTAAACAAATAAATTTTCCCACCCACATCAAAAATGGGAAATCAATTTAAAAATGGAAAAACTGTCCTGGAAAGTCCTGTTCCATGAAGTTGGTAGATTGGGCTAATTTCCAACTTCTCAATACAAATATATCTTCCAAACATTGTAAAATAATTAAATATACAGCATATATGTAATATAAAGGAATTCCCCAGTGCCTGAATTGAACAGGGAAGTCACAGGTAGAGGAGACAGTGCAGGAACCCAGGGGGAGGCTGGAACAGATGCTGGCCTCATGGACAGAGCCCGAGCTTCATTGCCTACTCGAGGACTGAAGAACAGTCATAAGCCCATGAAATGTGAGCAGATATCCTCAGAGGGATCCAGGACACTGGAATCAGTATCTAAAGAATGGGTAGTGGGTAAAAGACTAGAGAACCACTGTCCGTGGCTCAGGGTGGTGCAGGGAAGTGTGTCTCCATTCTTGGGCTGAAGACATCAGTGAAAACAGAAGCTTGAAGTGCATGACATTGTGGACTCAGAATTTAGAGTACTCTGAGGGAGTCTCAAACCTAAAAGTTCACATCACCAGGAAGACTAGATCAAGCGTACTTTGGGGATCAACTTTCTAGAAACAAATATATACTGCTTTTCAAGGAAAATTCCTCTTTTCGGGTCCTATGTGAATCCCACAGGAAAGCAAAACAACTCATCTATCCCAGGCCCTGGAAGCCTCCTTACTTCTCAAACACACATTCACACAAAAACCAGCTGCTGATGAGCTAAAAGTAAAAATAAATAAATAACATAAAAATGAGACCCATTCCCTCTAAAAAAAGTGTGTGGCAGATAAAATAAACAGAGGTATTGGCATCCACCCCAAGAACTTGAGATGACAGAATAGCCTCAAGGGACATAAACATTATGTGTTAAAACTATCAAAAATATGAAAGAAGAAATACAAATTATAATTTAAGAAAGCCCATTCTGAAAACATTAAAAGATTTCTAAAAGTACCAAACGGAATGTGTAGAAATAAAATACTATTTAAAAACTTAATGTCTGCTTTGAATAACTCGGTTAGGCTGAAGAAGACTATAAAATAATAGCGTGTACTAATATCCAAAAGTCTAGTGGTAGACACATATTCCCTGTGACCCACTCCTATGGGACTAAGACCATGTTTCCCCGAGGCCCTCCCTCCTATAGCCACACGATCCAGAGGAGACCTAAGTTCAGCAGAGTGCATTTTCCAGATGCCCCAGCTTCATAAATCACCTTCAAGAGGGAGTCAGGTTTTCTCCAATCAATCCTGCCAGACAGAGACCAGCACGTCGCATCGTGCCCTGGGATTAAAACCAGGCGTCCTTAATTTAGGCAGCACAGATCAAAGGTGAGCATTTGAATAAATCTTCTGTGCCTCCCTACAGAGATTAAGAGTGGACCTTGCACTCGGGGACCAAGACCACTCCTAACACCATTTACTCCCCATCACCAGGGGCCAGAAGGACACAATGCATTTAGAATAAAATCTGGTTTTCCCAGACCTTCTTAACCTAGGATGAATGGTGGTCTCAGTTTGCATAAGACAGTCTCAGGTTAGGCTTGTTTTCCTAGGAACTATAAGACTAGTGCCTTCTTCAAGTCCCCAATGTATCCAAGAGTGGATAATATATTATTTGATTAACCTACCTAAACCTCATCAATAAATCTTTTGAATAAATTGATTTCTTCCCTAAAATATAACAGGAGTAAGACTATTTAACAAAAAATTGAAAGGGTATCTTGTGGTGTATAATATCAGGTCACAAGTATTTTGAAGCAGAGAAATGTAATGCAATTAGAACTCACTCATTTCTACCAATATACACACACGGGCAACTGTACTCAAAATAGCTATTTGCTATTATGTACGTAAAATGATAAGTTAATAGACCGTCTCCATTATGTATTTTATTGTTGTTGTTATCTCTAAT
>NW_006292604.1:663671-677553 GCF_000327345.1 Myotis davidii | reverse complement strand
ATTAGTTACTGTTGTAATTAGAAATATATTACTAAAAATTCTATACTTACACTTCTTGTGAACTTACACCTGGCCTTTCACATCTTTCTCCTAGTGTCTGGCTCCTTTCTATTCCTATTTGCCATTTGCCACAACTTTTATCAGTATCTGCGCCAGCCACCTGCTGGAGACACCATTCTCCGCAGTCTGCAGCCCACATCGCCCTCTCATGGCTTATGTTTTTAAAGACAATGTCTATGCTCATAGCGTTAAATATGCTGATGAGTCCTGGTAGTCAGTGGGTTGACAATCCCCTGCCAACATCAGCTGGCAGGTACCACACTCTCCATCCTCTCAAATGACTCTGCTCGCCTCCCCATGCCAACTGAAACTGTCATTTTCATGAAGACCCCGTTGTTGCAAATTAGCTGTTGCTGGCAGAAGTTCACAGGCTGTTTCTAGGCACTAACCTTTGATCTGTGCGTCTATTTTCTTCATTCAAACCAACATAGCACAGAAGCGTTTCTGAGTTTGAGCCTTTACTTATCTAGGCACATTGATTTAAAAAAAAAATACTAGCCCAAACTATGCTGATTTTTTAGCAGTTTCTGATATCTTGCAGTTATCTTCACAACAAAGGGTAAATACATCTTGGTTTCTTTTTCTAAGTGCTCTCATTGTATTCACGGTATGTGTTGGGTTGATATTCAGAAAGGAGGTGCTTTTTCTGTATCTAGGTTTGTCTCAGCAGTCATGCTGAGTGACTGATGACGGCTTTAACACAGGGTGGGGATGAGATCAAGATGCCAACTTTCTCTATCTCATCCATTACTTTATTAATTGTTTAGGGACTGGAGAAATAAAACTAAATTATGTTAACAGGAAAGAACTGAATCTATTAGCAGTGCTTCACAATCTACTTTTTTTTAACTCCTTAGGAAATGCCTTAAATTATTACTATTTGCTGAACCAGTTAGTTTAAGCCAATAGCTATTTATCCTACCATGCAAATAATGAGATAAAGGTATAAGCTTTTTCTCTTTATGTCCCCAGACCCTCTCAGAGTACTTGTTAGGCACACAGTAGATGTTCAATAAACACTCCGTTGATGTAAACTCTAAGAAGATTCAACTATCTGATGAAGAAACTCTATCAGTTTTATTATTCCAAATGATCAACTCAATAATTGTCATGCTAAACTCAGATTTCACAGAAGCTCTGAGGTCAGAATAACTTTTAATGTAAAAAATGAGGTTTCAGTGTAGGTTTTCTCTCTCTCTCTCTCTCTCTCTCTCTCTCTCACACACACACACACACACACACACACACACACTGAAATTCTAGATAAATACTTGAATTTTCTTTTTTTTACTCACTCACTTATTAACAATATGTCTTGAACTAGGTGACATTCTAAGTACTCTGGATATAGACAGGAACATGATGGGCAAAGCCCTGCCTTATGTTCTGGTGAAGAGTTTAAGATAACCTTGATGTTGGGGTGGAAAATAAAAATTTCATATTGAAAGTGATAGGCTAGCTCAGTCAATACTGCTTCATCATGAATTAATGGAGATTGCTACTAGTTAATACTTTAACTGTCACACTTTGTTGCTAGAATTAGGTTAACCCACAGATCTCTTAATTTCTTAATCTATGCTCTTCAAATAAACTGAGTGTGGGAAAGATTACCCAAAAATAGCTGAATGCTTATTTATGTTATACAATGCAAGAAAAATATATTCCCTATTAATACAATATTTTAATAAAGATTAAAATTATTATATTTTTCCAGTTGGCACATGCTAGCTAAATAATGGAATGATGAATTTACAATCAGGATAATTCAGTAATCCTATTTACTGTGCCTCACAGGTATTCAAACAAATGTTTTAAATAAACATTCTGTCCAGCATGTGGTTACTTCATGAGAGCCATGATTTTTCCCGACAGTTCTTCAGTAAAATTTTAAATACAAAAGCCCGCCTTGCAGTTCTGCAGGATAATCACAGCAAATGAAAATATTAGTCTTTAGGCATATACCTGGTGTGATAAACAGTCTCTTCTATTCCCAAGCTAGGGGAAAAATACCTGCAGAAAAGCAGGTGTAAGTTAACATTGCCAACTTTAAATGAAGCTCATTTGAAGGCTGTGTTATATATAAACCATTATATAGTAGAGTAATTAACACTTCTCCCGGGGTAGATGAATAAATTGCTGATGTAAGACTTTGTACATGCTGTCACTAAGAACCAAGTAATATGATATATATTATATAAGCATATATCTCTCTATATGCGTGTGTGAGTGAGTGGAAACATACACACACACATATAGACACGTGCCACATATACCATTAGGCAGAGTTCTACTAATTCTCATATTTGACATAATAACATGTGGGGGAAAGCTTTCATTATAGCTTATTTCTTCCTGTGATTGGTTAAAGTAGCCTAGCTTTTGAAAATGTATTTATGCTTTGGCTTTATCTATCTAGCCTAATCATTTAAACTCTTTCTTCCCCTCAGGGATTTGAGCAAATGGTAAAGGCCAATTGATATAGGGAACACAACCCCAATGGCTCTTATTGTGTGATGATCTTGTTTATAAGGCCAGCAGAAAGCATGTCGAGCAGAAGGCATCAGAGTGAGACAGCATATTGTGATCCCAATTCTTGCTTTGGAATCTTGCCTCTATTTACAGAGGGAGCATCTGGAAGTAGAAAATAGATACCTAGTTTTTTTTTTAAATATAAAATCTCGAGGGAATCATCTGTATAACAGATAGATTCTTACAGTAGAAATGTAAGAACCAGCATTTCAGTTTCCCACAGTGGGCCTCTGCATGTAATGGCCTATGTCATAAGTAGGAGAGGGGGGCTAGAAGGCTGAGGGACTGAATAGGCTACTGGGGGCCAACTTAGGGAAGTGAAGTGGCTCTCTCCAAATAAAAGAAAACACTTTTAAAAATCAGTAAAAACAGTTAAAAGATCTCTCCCTGTAGAGATGATTAGTAGAGAGAAAAGAAGCAACAATAGTATTAGATTGGAGTTCACTGGATGGAGTTCACTATATTACAATGATGTCTTATGAATGTATAATATCTAGGAAAGATTAACCTGAGCAAAATACTCCTTGATGACTAGTTGGGGACTTAGAGACATTATAATGCACACATTAAAATAAATGTGAATTTATTTTTACCCACGATAGTAAAATTGTGTGTGTGTGTGTGTGTGTGTGTGTGTGTGTGTGTATCACCTAAAGAACAAAAATGATCTTGTAATCCTCCAAATTAATCTTTTAAAACTATTATTGTTTTTTAAATATTTGTATTTACTGATTGTTTTTACGTGGAGACTTTGTTTTGTTTTGTTAGTATATTATTGTTATTTTTGTCAATAAAGGCACTGTGGCAGTTTTGTCTTTGAAAAGGGGAGAAGTTTTTGTTGTATATATGTCCCTAGCTCTGTGGTGCAGCATAGGGAAAATAGTTTGAATATGTTGAAAGAATGAAAGGGAAGGGAGAACCGAACTCTAATGAAAAGAGTCAAAGAATGAAAAGTTGCTCACAAGGAGGCCTGGGACTTGGCTCTTCAGAGGACGAAGGAGAAAGCTGACAATGAACAAGAGCCCACTTTTGTCACCATCTGTTAGTGGTTATTTCCCTTCTCTCAACTTGGCATGTTTTTCTTCTCCTGCCTGGGCCAGTGGAGAGAATTCCATTGTTGGGCCTATCTACCACTCTCTCTTTCATTTAGGACTGTGACCTGATTTCCCTTAGGGAACCACTCCTCTCTACTCTCAGCTTATGCGGTTTAGATGGGACTGAACTCACAGCCAGTCCCAGGGGTCAAACATATGACCTACATTTAGTCATAGGGACTGGTATAGAAATGGGTCAACCAGCCAGAAACACAGAAGTTGGTTCTAAGACTTCTCCTGGAACCAGTGGGTTTCAGGCCTTCTCTTTCTATTGAGGTCCTTTAACCTGATAGCTTTGAAAACTGTATGAGGAGAGAGTCCTTCAGATGAAAAAGAATCAGAGCCAAGTTATAAAAACTGTAAGATGAACAAATTCCTGATATATTGTTTACTAAATATTTCAGTACAGTGAGCCATTTACCTGCTTGGTTTGTTTAAGAAAGCGTTGTATTTTTGTTACTTGTAATCCCCAAATTATGTTAATATATCATAGAACACACACACACACACACACACACACACACACATATATATGTATGTATGTATGTGTGTGTGTGTATATATATATATATATATATACACACACACACACACACACACACACATATACATATATATAGTCACTTTTAAACGGGTCTGGACAAGTTGTACATGCCACTCCCACATGCTGACAGCACCAGCCCTGTTTGTACCCACTGATGTCAGGAAGAGACTGGGGCCAGTGCCAGCAGTGTGTGCAAGCAGCAACTGCTACCCCGATCACCCCTCAGGAGCAGGGGGAGATGGAGAAGCCCTCAGGGGTGATCAGGGCCAGCAGCTGCCACTTGCACCCACTGATGGCACCAAGTGATTGGGATCTGGGATCTGCGCTGGGTACTGGCAGCGGGTGCAAGCGGGGCCAGTGCTGGCAGTGGGTGCAAGCGCTAGGCAGATCGCGACATGTGGGAGCAAAGTATTTTCAGTAACCACCAGAGGCTCGCCCCAATGACAGAGACTGGTGCCCCATCGGCCTGGAACCTCTGCCCACCTGCTCCACCATCCTCCATGGCTGATGCCCGCCATGTTCCACGCACACTCCCTGGTGGCCAGCACACATCATACTGACTGGTTGTTTGGTTGTTCTGCCGTTCAGTCTATTTGCATGTTAGCCTTTTATTATATAGGATATGTAATATAAGGTTAAAATTATAGGAATCTGTTCTTAGATAAGCAAGCAAGCAAACAAACAAAAACCACCCAAACCCAAATAAAAATATTAACCCCTTCCCTGGCAGAAATGTGTATACTCGTTTTCACAAAATGTTCTTTTTCAGTCGTCGACGAGTATACTAAGAAAATATGGTAAAAAAATATGGTTTATAGGAAGATGAGTTACAAACTGTTTTCATAACCAGCATCAAAAATACTATATAGAACCAAAATAAAAAAATTAGTCTGAAAAAGAAACGTTTTTAACAAAAAAATTGTTGGGGAAGGGGTTAAAGGCACTGGAGGGTAACAGAAAGCAAGGAGATTCAGGAAGGAAATGAACACTTGGATGAAGGGAAGACATAGGGAGAATTTCTTAATTTTGAAGTTTTTAGTCAGAGGGTTTCAGTGTATGCCATATAAGATGACTAAAGTATGCTAAAAATCCCAAATCTTTCTTACTGAAGGCAATCACAACTTCTGGAAAATGAGGAGAATATCTCAGAAAACATGGAGTTAGAGATAGGGAGCCTTAAATTCCATGGATAAATTGTGCTGAAATCTCTGACTGACCCATGAACTGTGCATTTGTGGGGTAGACTTCAAGCAGCTGGGGTAGAATCAAGGCACTGAACTGAGATTTGAGCTGCCATCCAGGAGAGTTTGCAATTTGATTCCAACCAAATTTATCACTAAAACAACAACAACAACAAAAATACCTTTCAAGGGAATACAATAGAATCCGG
The DNA here is from genome assembly GCF_000327345.1 of Myotis davidii. Taxonomy (NCBI): domain Eukaryota; kingdom Metazoa; phylum Chordata; class Mammalia; order Chiroptera; family Vespertilionidae; genus Myotis; species Myotis davidii. The sequence goes on along the minus strand of NW_006292604.1, from coordinate 671,936 downwards.
GATTTTTGCAAAATAATAAACCTACAACATAAAATTTGACCTTCAAATAAAATTAATGTAAAAATATAGATTTTTGAAGATATGGATTTTTGAATTCATAAAGACTTTAAAGTAGCTATTTTACTATGTAAAGGATAGTATGCTTGTAATGAATAAAAAATTAACAGAGAAACCTAAATTGCAAACAAGAACTCAGGGAAATTATGATGAAGAAGTAAGAATAGGATTCCATAAAATAACTAAAGGATATAAGCAAATTGGGTAGAAAACTCAATATCTCTTATAGGGACTGGGAAACACATATTTTTTAAGTAACTTTAATTATGATCAGTATATTCAGGTGATTAGCTTATATTTGTTATATTCTTCATTTAATGCATAGAGAGCCTCAGTCATTGAGCATATTAGTCTGTAAATGCACTTCTAAGTTCTTTGTTACCACAGGGTAAACTTCACAAAGAAATACTAGCAAAGTTAATTTACGTCAGAACTTACTTTAATTTTTGTTATTTTTAAGTTGATTTATATCAATTTTACAATAGAGTAGAAGATAGATAAGTAAATATTTTAAAGTAACACTAGAAGAGCTAATTTAAAATGTCCAAAACTATGGATGGACATAAGTGATGATGTAGTTTCTCTCTCATACAGTATATAAAGCTCTTTTGCAATGTTTCAGAAAAAAATGAATTTTAACAATTCCATGGGAAAGGTAAAGTATCATGGTTATAAACGTATAGGCATTAGAGTCAAAGTTATAGATTTAAGTCCTGGATTTATTATTTATCAGCTACTAGTATATGAACTTGGGCACATTTCTCAGGTTTTCTTTATATAACTCATTCTCAAAATGAGAATTTTGACTATAAACCTTATCAGGTTTTTTTCCTGCTTCAATGCTCATTATTTCTCATGTTACTAGCTACATTAACTGGTACTAGATGCTGTGTATATTATCATCTCTCATGATATACACTATAGACAATTATTTGGGAATATCTTATTGGCCAGTGTTAAAAATTATGTCATTCTTTAAAAAAGAGGTCAAATTGAAAATAAAATAAGGAAAATGTATGTTTTTTTAAAAATCAGAGTATACATAGCAAGCCACTTCCCTTGTATAATTATTAATAAATTATTCTTTGTGAAAAATCTCACTTTCTTAATTGCTAAAGAATTTTGGCAAAAGAGAATCCAGTTTCAACACGGGGATTTGCAAATGTATATACATTTTGTCTACGTTTCAATTATTGAGAGGACATAGTTCAGTTTGTATACTTCGCCATAATAATAATAACCAAAATCTCACATGTTTCCTTTTGTTTTTGAATAGATGCCTTCCTTTTTATCTACTACATAAAAAAAAAAACTTATAAATATCCTGGTTCCATTTTCTCTACAACATGCTCTTGGCTAGTTCTCTAGGGGTTTCCCCGATGTGCCGCTACTTTGGAATGACTTACAATAGTCTTTTCTCTGTGCCAGAAACTTCATTTGCTGCTACTCCTCCATCTGGTGTGGGAGTAGAGAGCTGTTCTGTTCAAGAACACTCATCAAAGGAAAAGCCAAAATACTCCTTCCTCCCCCCACACCCAGAAATTTAAAAGAGAATTATAACCTAATGAAACATACAAGCTGCTTGAAATTTTCAAAATTCTAGCCATAGTGTTGAAATGACATGCCTTCAATTATGTATGAATCATCATTTTTATAGAGGAAGAAAGGAGACACATGAAAGAGTATAGTACTTTCTCTGTAGTGATCTAATAGCTCAGCAACTCCCACATCCTGTTGGTTTCTGCATTAGAACTCTAAGAAAACACAATGGATCATTTATCTCCACTTTCACATTGGATGATTGTCAATAGACCCTTGAGGATTTCTGGGGTATTGTAAATGGAGACATAGGTGGCAATGAAATTGTCTTAATCATTAAAAGGGAAGCAAAGATTGAAATTTGACTCAAAGGAATGAATATTTCAATAGATCCCTTGACTCCATAAATCTATGTTCATTGGCTGGCTGAACTCTAGACAGAATGTTAGTAAGTTTTTATCTCATCATGAGAATGCATTACTTACAAAGAACATAAAAGCATGCAGAGTAATTTTTAGAATATTTTTATGGTCATGAGAAACCATCTGTCTGTCATAAAATCAAATAGCTTCAAATATTTAATATACATACACATGTGCATACATACACACACAGAGACACATACAATATTAACTATCTATATATCAGTCAAGCACGATATGATTGGATTATATGTCATGATTTTTCATGTTTCATTATTCAAGTATATTTTCTGCTCAATGATAGAAAAATATTATTAAAATAGAAATGAAATAATTAGCTCATAGAATGGAACCAAAACTATAATCTTAAATATAATGATATAAGTATAATAACTATGAACATATAATTATAAAATTATAAATGTATGTAGGAATTATAATTATAAAAGTATATTACATTATACTGATTTTTAAAATAATAGTTTTACTTTTCTGATTATGAAAATGATTCATGCTTATTACCAAATTATTCCAATAATACAGAATCATAAAATATAAGGTGAAAACCCCAATAATCTTATTTTTAAAATCCTTACCCAAGGATATTTTTCCCATTGATTTTCAAAGAGAGTGGAAGGGAATAAGGAGAAAGAGAGAGAAGGAGAGAGAGAAAGAGAGAGAGAGAGAGAGAGAGAGAGAGAGAGAGAGAGAGAGAAACATCAATGCACTGTTAATAACATGATTCAAGATTCAAGATGGTGGCAGACTAGGTGGATGTTGCACTCACCTCCTCCCAGGACCAAACTGGCATTACAACTAAAATATAGAACAATCAACCCAAGCAAACAGCTGAAGGCTAGCTGAATAGAAGTCTTATAATCAGGAATTTACAGAAGAAAAATCTCATTCACAGCCACTCACCTTGGGCTCCTACTGTATTAAGTGCTGAATATATGAATATAAATAAATCTTAACTGGAATTAAGCAAACCTCGCTTAAAAATCATTTCTCACTTTACTTAAAGTATTTACTTTGCCTTAGTTGTCTAACACAACCTGAAGAGAAGCACAGTATTTAATTTTGATCTTTTATTGGTGTTCTGTGGAGATTGCTTACAAGGCTAAGACACTGTCTGCAGCCCTCTGTCTTCATGGAAATATATTGCCCTCCCTGGAGTTAATAACGTGTAGAAATGGGCCTGCCTCAGTATCTTTGCCAGGCTCAGTCATAGCCGAGCTTTGACTGTAGAAAGTGTGGCCTTTGTGTGAACTTGGTGGTGGGTTCAGACAATGGAAGCTGGTGGCCTGCATTAATTATGCTCCTCACAGTAGGTGAGTGGTGAATCTTCATGACTGTAGGAGAACGCCTCTCACCTTTGTGTTGGTTGTATCCTGAAAGGATGCGAAGGTCAGTAAATTCAAGACAAAGAGGATTAAGCCCAAGCATCAGTGGGGAATTGGAGTTTTAGTAGAATCCAATGAAAAGGAGGAGAAACCAGGAACTCTAAGATTGAACTCCAATATGATTATTTATATGCGCAGTATTTTCCTATTCTGGAGATGTCTGCTGAAGACATTTATGATGGGCCCCATTCAAACTTTTATGGGTGAACTTTACAGAGGATGGAATTCAATAGGAATTGATAGATGCCAGTGAAAGGGCAGCTTTTAATGTGTTCCTTCTGAACACAAACTAGACCTAACTAACTTACTGAAGAATAATTCTAATGTAAACATTCTTTCTCTTGCCTTCTGGTGGAAACAAGTTCTCTTTTCATTCTATTAGTTGTGGTTTTGGAGGCATGAAAGTGGGAGTAGGGTAAGAAAGAGAGCAAAATGCCCTATGCCGGTTCTGGGGCGTAAGGGAAGCTATTTGTCCCTGGTGGCAGTAGTACATGGATGCACAATCAAGTCTTGAGTGGTTCTTTACTGTTACAAAGAGAAGAGTGATAGCTACTATTTATTCTGAACGTGCTATCCAAGCACGATTTCCCTGTTGAGCTGAAGTCACTGCCATAACATAAACACCAAGACCCCGTGTTATATTCACAGACTTAATTATTTAAGAAAACACCAAAACATCTGTGTTATGCCATTTCACATAATATTAATTTATGATGACAGCTTCTGCAGTGACAACATTTTTCTTGTTGTTATACTTGCATACTATGCCCCATGGTGATTATTGTAGACATTATTTCACACGGGGTGGTCCACAGTCATTTAACACCTTACATCACATTGAGATCTCTGGTTAAGGACTCATTAATTAGGTGGACAGAAGATAAATGTATCTGTAACAATGGCAAGGAGCCAGGCTTACTACTCTCAGGTGTTTGGAGAAGTTGCTAGAACCCAGTCTATCTTCAGAGAATGAGTAACATGGGTTCAAAAGGGGAAAATGCTGACATGAAAGAATGCTATTTTAAATAATCATTAAAAATGAGACGATTTACTTATTTAGGTGAAATTCTTTTAAATAAATCTCCCAATAGAGTTCCTAAGCACCAGTGTTGGAGTATTGCCACATTTGTGATGATACAGCTTCCTGGAGAGTCCACTAAATGTTTAGGGGGCATCCTTTATTAGGGCCATTTTATTATATTTCAGGATCTAACAGCAATGAAGGTGCTCATAAAATATACTAGAACTGGCATTCATTTGGAGAAAATTAGAGGGCCTTTTATGTCTAGGAAATTAAATTCTTTGAACAAGAAATGGTTTTACTCACATGTTTCTCTTTACTGAGTTTTTTTTGTATATCTCAAGTAATATAAATTTTTTTAACTGTCAATGTATGTGATGTTCTGAATCAGTTTTTGTTTGAAGATCAGGACAGCTATGATTTGATTCATTTTCTATGAAATGTGTGGGGATTTTTTCAGATGTCTCTCCAAGATAGACTTTTTCCAATATATAGGGTATCTTGTACAGAAGTTGTGATTATGAAAAAAAAAGTAAAAAAACGTCAGATTACAATATCGGTTGGAATTATCTGCAAAAATAGAATTGGGGGGAATTTGTGAATTTGTGTATATTACAAACATATCCTAAGTCACAAACCTTACTGGAACAAGTTTCAGAAAATCAAGTTAAGTCGACTAAAAAAGTCAGCTATTGGGAACATTACACCCCTAAAAAGACTGGCATTGCATAGCAGAACATGCACAAAGATACCAGAAAAAATGGGGGGATAAAAATGATTTTTAGTAGTATATTCTTCTTTGTCTTACATTTAGATATAAACCAACATAATGCTATTTAATGCTATTGTGATCAGACATTTATTCTTAAACTAAAGGCCTGGTGCACAAAATTCATGCACTCAGGAGGGGGGGTCCCTCAGCTCAGATTGCGACAGGGTGCAGACCAGGCCAAGAGACCCTGCCAGTGCAGGATTGGGGCCAGGGAGGGACACGGGAGTTTGGCCAGCCGGGAAGGGCTCCAGGGCATATCTGGCTCGTCTCATTCAGTCCTGATCGGCCAAACCCTAGTAGCAAGCTAACCTACCGGGCAGAGCATCTGCCTTCTGGTGGTCAGTACATATTATAGAGACTGGTTGACTGGTTGACTGTCTGTCCCCTGGTGGTCAGTGCATGTCATAGTGATCGGTTATTCTGTTGTTCGGTCAATTTGCATATTAGCTTTTTATTATATAGTATATCCAGTGAAGAAGTGATATAAAAAAGTCACGATGTTTAAAATTTCTCTCTCCCTCTCCTTTTAAAATGCAACTTTTAAAAAAAGAAATATTTCTCTTTTTAAATAACTCTGCTTTTTCCTTTTGAAGACTCTCAGCTTTTTAGTCTGCCAATTTTATTCTTTGTACTGCATGACATTGTGTCATTTTTTTTATTCCTACCAGAAGATAGGCCCTGGATTAAATTGTTTTTGGCTAATAAAGCACATTTTGAAATCAAATTAAGCTAAGAGATGTTCCTCAGATACTTTCTGCTTTAGAAACTAAGGAAGCAGTAGTGTTGTGAAAGCTCATAGAGAATTCTGGGGATCAATAGGAAGAAAAAGTTCAAGGTTAAGATAAACAAGAACTGGTTTCCTTTTGAGGGGTACAAAGACACTACAGCCTTGTCATAGATTAACTTAGATATTTAGTGAACTCCCACTAGGTTTCAGGCACTGTGTAAGCATATGTGTTTTGTAGTAATAAAATATGCCTTTAATGTTAATAGTGTAGATGAATGAATGACATAATAACTAGTAAATAAAAAAGATTTCCCATTTGTTAATTGGGGCCTTCAGATAAATTCTTTCTATAAATATTTTAGAAGTTGGATTGTTAATGAAATTTAAACCTATTTCTCATTACCATTTAAGAATCACATGTTATTCATTATTTTCCTGAAATCACTTTCTATCTTAAGTATCATTATGAAGTATGACATATTGTTAGTTTACAAAATCATAGTAACTTAAAAAATAGAGTTAAGATCCTCTGATGAATTTGCTGTGACATTCTTACTAGAGTGACTTTGTTTGAACCTGTTTTGTTTTATATAATTGAAAACATATTTGCTTTAGTATCAACCCAGGACAACACATTTGAAGAATGGTTTTCCCTTGGTTACATAAATAGCTGTATGGACAGATAGAAATGCACCATCCGGCTTGGTTTAATAGGTGAACTAGTTACTAGATATTTTCAATCTTTGACCAGAGTACAATGTCCCATGATCGATATTTAAATGTCTAATAGATTTCAATTATTCATAAGTACAATGGTTACTTTTCCCCAACATGGTTATCTCTTATTTAATGGAATGGATTAATTTATTATAAGAGAAATCTCCATGCTTTATTTCTACTCCATTTAACTTCATTTCCTCCATTGTTGAGCTCACACTGCTTTTTTGTTCTTCTTGTTTAAATATAGCCAAAGTAGGGATGTGTATAGTTTTTTTTTTTAAGTAAATGAACTGAATAGCTTACCAACATTACTGTTGGAAGTAACTCAGACCTTTTTCTTAGCTTTCATGTCATATTATTCTCTTTAACTCATTTTATAGTCTTTCTTTTGCTGAGCTATGGACTTAAGTGTTACTGATATTCAAATCAATTTCTCCTTTGCAAGGGTGTCTTACTTTTTCTTGATCAGCATTGCTGGGGTCCAGCCCCAGCAGGTCCAGGGGTCCCCAAAGGTGTGGATGGAGTCAGTGAAGAAGGAATGACACAGAGGCAGCGTTCAGGTGATCATCATAGCCGGGTTCTCTTGTCAGGGTCTCCAGCCAGGTTCTGTAGCCAGTTTTCCAGCCAAGTTCTGTCTAGGTTCTCCTGCCAGGTTCAGTCACCAGGTTCTAGTTAGGTTCTCTTGCCATGTTCTATCCAGGTTCTGTCACCAGGTTCTCTCGCTAGGTTCTGTCTCTAGGTTCTGTTGCCAGTTTCTGTCCAGGATCTTTTGCCATGTTCTGTCTCTAGGTTCTGTGTCTAGGTTCTGTGTCTAGGTCCTTGGACCTGTTGTCTTGTTACATCTGTATTTATACCAGTTGATTCCAATCCTATCAATCTCTATTCCAAAGGTTAGGGTGTGTCTTATCTCCATTCCAGGGAGTAAAGATTGTGTAGCTTAAGTGTGATTGTTTGTAGTTAAAGTGATTAACTACCCTCCTGGCACTTAGTTAAGGGGTTTTATTTGCTCCCTAACTTCAGGGGAAAATCTCTACCTGGGGAAACAACCTCTCTCGGAGAGGTGACCTTGGTTAAAACTCATAGCTCTAAGAAGGGGAGACAACATATTAAGAACAGTATGCCATATATGCCAGGTCCCTTGAAATAGCAAGGATGGACCGGCTTCCGGCAAATTCCCCCTTTTTTATTTTTTAAATGATAGCGCATGTAAATCAGTGGCCACCTCTCGGATTGGGTTGTTTAAGACTCAGAAGAAGACTGGCAAGCAATGACAATAAGCATAGCTATAAAAATAGTGGATGGAGCGCACAAGGAGCCCCGTTCCTGTAGAAGGTTGCTGGCCTCTTCAGTCAAGAGATTTCAGCTGGCCTCAAGTTGTTGGTTTGATTGTCTTTGTTGGTCTGGCTACCGGTCAGCGTCACTGGCGATGGGCTTCCCGAAGCGTCAACGAGATGAAGGGCTGCATCAAAGGGTCCATCAGGGCTGTGCTTGATGGTGGTGTCGGTGTTTGAGGAGGAGTAAGCTGTACCCTCTGGGTCAGCTGATATGGAAGGTGGAGGGTAGTAGAGAGATAAAAGAAGAGAAAGCAAAAGAACTACAAGGCA
>NW_006292604.1:662162-662544 GCF_000327345.1 Myotis davidii | reverse complement strand
ATTTAAAAAAAAGGAAAAAGGAAAGGAGATGTGGGGCAAAGCTGGGACATGTGGAAAGACAAAAAGGAGGTCATATGATCCTCCCAATGGACAGATTGTTCCAGCTCAGGGCTGCACATCTGCTGCAGACGGGCACTGGTCAGATGTGCTATGGTGAGGCGGAGACCGAGGGTGGTGAGACATAAGGTCGGACTAGATGGTCTGGAATCCACACAGGTGAGTCTGCGTCCTGTGGAAATATACAAGCATATCCTCAGATGCTGGGGTCCAACCCCAGCAAGTCCAGGGGTCCCCAAAGGTGTAGACGGAGTTGGCGAAGAAGGAATGACACGGAGACAGCATTCAGTTGATCAGCAGCCTAGCCAGGATCTCTAGCCAGGAT
>NW_006292604.1:659932-662069 GCF_000327345.1 Myotis davidii | reverse complement strand
GGTTAAAACTCATAGCTCTAAGAAGGGGAGCAAACATATTAAGAACAGTATGCCATATATGCCAGGTCCCTTGAAACAGCAAGGATGGACTGGCTCCCGGCACAGCATAACATTCAATTGCCTTATAACACCTCTACTTATATACATTAAACTGGTTTGACTTCCACATGTCTAAAACTAAAGCCATTGCTTTCCCTCAAATGTATCAAAATTCTATTTCTTTCAGTATTTCCCATTTTGATTGGTATCCCAACCATAATCCCTGGTCACAAAGCTAAACTACTAGAAACCATTTATCTTAGTAAGGATGTCACTGTATAAATTAGTTTACATAATTGATAAAACAAACTTAATGACTTAATTCAATATAATTTATTTCTCACTCTCATCATAGTAAAAAACAGGTATTTCTGGTTAGTATCCCTCCTGCAATATTGACTCAGAAATGCAGATTTTTTTGTATCTTTGGTCTCCAACTTATTACTTTCTCCCTCTGGACAATTATGATGGGCATTTGATTGGTCTATAAAATGAAATAATAGTAGTGTAAAAATTTCAGGTTTATTTTAAGGAATAAAGATGACCCATACAACCTTCCTTGCATATAAACAGTATTTAATAAATAGTAATTATTCATTACCACCAGATTCCTCATCATTTGGTTCCGAGGCAGACCAAGAGAAGCCTAGAGATGTGCATTTTTCATGACCTTTAGATCCACAATACCTGTTGTATATGAGTTAAAGTTTCTTTTGATAGTGTCACAACCCAGGGACACTGCGGTGAAAGGGAGAACTCTTTTGCTATACATCTATCTCCAAACAATAGAAGGCTGCCATGCAAGGCCACACAGGCCCTCCATTGGCGCTGCAAGGGAAGCTTCTATGTAGCAAGAGGGTTGGGTTCAGCTAGGTTGCAAGGGCTCCTAGTTGTATTGGCTAGTTTGCATAATTTTGCAGGCTCTGGGGAACAGAGGCTCCTAGTGTTCTGGTACCTGGCCTGAGGCAATTAGACAGCTGCACTGTGCGTCCAGTGTGAGGGCCTGATAAGGGGAGTTGTTGGCATGTGGATTTCATCAGCTGTTCAAGAAGGAGAATTGGCTGCCCTCTAGTCAGCGGTTCAAACTGGACCAAGGGGAAAAAATTCTGCTTCAATGCCTTTTGGAGACCTTGGTAAAAATAAGTACTTGTTTTATCTTTGTTAAATAGATTGGAATTAATATCCTAGGAAATATTATCTGACATTATTTCTTAGATCTTGTGCTTAGTTAGTATTAATGTTTAGTTTTGGCTATACTGATGCCAATGGTCAATTTAAATCATTATTTCAATGGCTTTTATGACAAATCTATAAAGAGATAGAAATATATTGCATCAATCTGTTTAATTTTTAACAACCTTTCAAAACTCAGGACATTTTTGAAAATAGTGAATTTTCAGATCTGACCATACCTTGACTCTTGTTTTTTTTTGTATCATTTTACACATTGTCTCCAGATTACCACCTCCATCGTGTAATGGAGGAAGCATCATTTGCAAAGTTATCCTTCAAGTTTATCAAATCCAAAAGTATTTATACTGTCTTAATTTACCACGCATTTTTTATTTTAGTCGTCATTAGCAATGCAAACATGGTCACTTTCTGGTTTCAACATTGAGAAATGTATTGGACATTCAAGAGGAAAACTAAGGGCTATTTTATTTTTTTGTTAATCCTCACCCTAGGATACTTTTCCATTGATTTTTGGAGAGAGTAGAAGGGAGAGGGAGAAACAGAGCGAGAGAAACATTGATGTGAGAGAGACACATCGATTGGTTGCCTCCCGCACATGCCCTGATCTTAACAACCTTTCAAAACTCAGGACATTTTTGAAAATAGTGAATTTTCAGATCTGACCATACCTTGACTCTTGTTTTTTTTTGTATCATTTTACACATTGTCTCCAGATTACCACCTCCATCGTGTAATGGAGGAAGCATCATTTGCAAAGTTATCCTTCAAGTTTCACAAATCCAAAAGTATTTATACTGTCTTAATTTACCACGCATTTTTTATTTTAGTCGTCATTAGCAATGCAAACATGGTCACTTTCTGGTTTCAACATTGAGAAATGTATTGGACATTCAAGGAAAACTCA
>NW_006292604.1:647501-659825 GCF_000327345.1 Myotis davidii | reverse complement strand
AGAAACAGAGCGAGAGAAACATTGATGTGAGAGAGACACATCGATTGGTTGCCTCCCGCACATGCCCTGATCAGGGCAGGGGATAGAGCCTGTCACTGAGGTACATGCGCTTGACAGAATCAAACCCAGGACACTTCAGTACACAGGCCAGTGCTCTATTCACTGAACCAAACTGGCTATGGCCAGAGTTATTTTGTTTTACTGTGCACCATGCATCCATGCTTTGACCGGTTTTTCTTCTTAATCATTTGGGATGCTTTGCACAATCCCATCTGCTTGACAGAGTTAGCATGGTGCTCTCCTTGGAATCATATGTATTCTTATTATGTCTTCCTCATCTTGAAAACAGAGAGAAGAAACAATTTTCATCTCTCCTAATGGCAGGCACCTGCTTCAACGGTTTGGTTTGGATCACGCAATTCAGTCATTTTCAGTATTATTATAAGCTTACATTGGGAATAATGCTGGAAAAGACACAATTTCATTTAAAGCACTTGCTTTGGGTTTCACCTTTGCATTCTCCTATTCATTTTCCCATTGCGCCCAGCTCTTTCTCCTGGGTCTTCATCAACTTTTTTCTTGCTAGTTTTCACTACTGAGTTACGTACATGAGAAGGAATATTCTATAGATTTACTTGGTTCTCTGTTCTATTAATGCGGAGATTGAATGAATAGATTTGGGGTTAGACTATGGCCAAGAAAACCATGATACTACTCAATTTATAAAAATCATAGCAGCCTAGTTAGCACTAATGTCACCTGTCATTGATATGATACTTTTATATGAGCTCCTTATACATACATCAATTCATTTGACTTTTATAAAACCTTGTGAGCTAAGCAGGTTAGTATAGTTATTCCCATTTCGTATATCATGACTGAGGCTGAGAGAGATTAAAAGAACTGCTGAAAGGTCATAGTGTTGTTTCTGCTAGCATGTTGTGTGTTGTTGTTTTTTTCTGACGCACAAAATCATGCCAACATTTTCAATATCTTAAGACATCTGAAGTACTTTAGCATAAGTAATTTTGAAATAATATGTTCCAGTAAATGAAAGAAATAGCTAAATTAGAAATTCACAATTCAACTTAATTCTTAATATTACTTAGTAAAAAAAGGAAAATTATTTTTTAAAGCTATTTTCCTAGTATCTATGATTTAGAGTAATTACATTATAAAATATAATTCTATCCCACCTGGTGTCTCTCAGTGGTTAAATGTTGACCTATGTACCAGGTGGTCATGGTTTGATTCCCAGTCAGGGCACATGCCCAGGTTGCAGGCTAAATCCCCAGTGTGAGGTGTGCAGGAGGCAAACAATTAATGATTCTCTCTCATCATTGATGTTTCTCTCTCCATTTTTCTCTGAAATCAATAAAAATACTATATTTAAAATGAAAAGATATAAAATTCTACATTTGAGGTCCCAGTCCCATAAGTACCAATCTTATATATTTCTATTAAAAAAGAGATGCCTAGCCAGTGTGGCTCAATGGTTGTGCATCCGTCTATGAACCAGAAGGTCATGGTTGGATTCCTGGTCAGGGCACTTGCCCGGGGTTGTGTGCTCAATCCCCAGTAAGAGGCATGCAGAAGGCAGCCGATCAGTGATTCTCATCTTTGATGTTTCTATCTCTCTCTTCCTCTTCCTTCCTCTCTGAAATCAATAAGAATATATTTTGAAAAAAGAGAACATAAAGAAATAAAAACATAATGCCATTTCTTGTAATTCATATTTCCCATCAATGAATGTAACTTATTGATACTAGTATATGTTTACTTCTACATTTTTATGATGCTATAATTTATTTATATAATTGATAAAATATTCTGTTTCAACATACCTGTCCTTTATACAATTATAATCACATACAGCCATAATTTTTAAACATAAAATTTAATAGGACTTTTAGAATTTTAAAAGTTAATACTAGAGTAGAAAACTTGGTAGTAGTAAACTCTTGAAAAAGAAGAATAACCTTAGCCAATTTGGAGATAAAATTTTCTTGGCCATCTTTTCCACAGAACAAACTCAAATTTTTCAATGCAATCTAGGTAGTAAAATGCATGTGGAAAAGTTAGCATTATTTGTTGTGCAAAGTCATTTGACAAATATGTATTGATTAGCTACAATGTAACAGTCTTTGCTTAGACCCTCAGTGATGTATTAAGCCATCACTCCAACAAATAAGATTATACACGATAATGGATTAGTAATTAGCTGTGTCAGTAACTTCCAAAGAAAGGTCAGTAGTTTATTTCAAATATTGTTTTTACCAATGTTTATAATACTATCAAGATAGCATTATGCAAAGTGAAATAAGCCAGTCAGAGAAAGGCAGATATCATATCATTTCACTTATATGTGGAATCTAATGAACAAAATAAATAAACAAAATAGAAAAAGTAGCATAGGTCCAGAGAACAGACTGGCAGCTATCAGAAGGGAAGAGGTTTGGGGGAGGAAGATGAAGGGAATAAACCAAAACCCCAAAACTCATAGAAACAGACAACAGTATGGTGATTACCAGAAGGAAAGTGTGGGGAGGTAGAAGAGGGTAAAGGGGATAAAGGGTGAGAGAAGGAGACTTGTCTTGATGTAGTGAACACACAATATACAGATGATGTATCACAGAATTGTACACTTGAAACGTATATAATTTTATTGACCAATGTCACCCCAGTAAATGCAATAAAAATAAAAGAGAGAGAAAAAGAAGAGAGTTCTTGAAAATCTGGCTACTTGGCACCGTGACGTTTGCTATGATCTTCATGGAACTTTCTTGTAATTTCATTAAATACAAAATTTCAACCCAGGAGAATTTCCTACCTATGCCACATCACCTCAGTGTAGAAAAATTATTTCATATTTTAGAAAAATCCCCCTTATCCAAATTGTAATATTTATTCTAGTCTGTGACACAAGACAACAGACAACTAATATTCCCAAACACAAAGGCCTTTTTCTTTTAAGGATATTAGTCAGCTCAGGCTGCCCTAGCAAAGTACCACAGACTGGATGGCTTAAACAACAGAAATTTATTTTGGCACGATTCTTGGGGCTAAAATCCAAGATCAAGGTGTCAGCAGGGTTGGTTTCTCCTGAGGTCTCTCTCCTTGGCTTATAGATGGCTGTCATCTTTTTGTATCTTCACCTGGACTTCCCTCTGGTCACATCTATGTCCTTTTTTTCTTCTTATATGGTACCAGCCATATTGGATTAGAGCCCACTCCAATAACCCCATTTTAACTTAATTAGCTCTTTAACGGCATTTGAATACAGACACATTCTAAGGTACTGGATATCAGGGCTCCCACACTGTGAGCAACTGTTTTGAAGAAAAGCAATTCAGCCCATAAATGATGCTGCTATCTACCAATCATGATATACACCATGGATGTAAACAGGAAACACAAACATCATTCTTATTTCCCCAAGTCAATGAAACTCATTTATACTTTGGCAACATAAAGCAACATGTTTCCATTTGGAAACGTGAAACATTGCCATCGTGGAATTCTATAATTTATAGTGATTGTGTTGTATATTGATGGTACATCTGTACATAATTCTTTGGTGGGTTTTTATCTATTTTGCACTGTATACCATGCAAGCCAGCCTTGTTTTCAGATACTTTGAGAAATAAGTCATGGGTATTTAGAAAAGCCACTGTCTCTCTCTATCTAAGCACTTTTCCCTGGGAAAGCTGATTCCCTCTTGTTTTCTTAGAAGAATCAAAATAATAAATAGATATTTAAAACTCCCTGACCACTTAAAAACATATGTGTGTATTTGTGTATGTGTATGTGCACTTTTGACTAGGATTTTCCTTATATAAGGAACTTAGCTAGTCTGCTTTCTACTCTCGTCTCATTAAAATGACAGAGCTGGGCTGTTTAACCACTCCCTTTGAAAGACTAACAATTTTCTGCCTGACTATATTTAGAAATTGACAATTTTCTAAATGAGGCCTCTAATCTGAAGGTAGTTCATGAAGTACTCTTCTTGCTTATTTTAAATATTTTCCTATTATCTATTCCATCTTTTTAATGTGTTTATTGAGAGTTGCACAATTTTTTCACAGTTTATTCCCATATCTGATATTTCTTCCCATAAGTTTAAGAATGTAAACTTCTGTTTAAGTATGTTTTTATCTGTTGAAATAAGTAGGAAAATTCATTTGTTCTTTTATTTCCCCTCCCAGATTTTAATTATTTCAACTATTTTTCCTTATATTTTGGATCCTATTTTTTTCAAATTATTTTTAACAGTGAGAAAAAATGTCCAAACTGCTTAATCGTTCACGTTATTAACCAAAACACATTTACACAAAGGTGAGGACAATAAACTTTCAAGCATATTGGGAGTGGCATTTGTTTTGCATGTTTGCTGCTTGTTTGGGTTGTGTTTTATTACCACATTATTCCTAGATTAATAAATTGAAGAAGATATAAATGTATCTGAGGGGCACAAGATCTAGACTTCACATTAATTATTTTCTGGGAAATCTCCCAACATTTATAACATTCATAGGAGTTCTATCCAAATCCTTACTTCCCCAAAGCACCCCTACTATATAATGAATATCCACTATGATCATTTCTAATTCTAAAGATTTTACGACACTTCATATTTTTATCAGATAGATGAGCTCTCATCAATGAATTGCTCAGGAAAGCCATTCTGCAGTGTGAAGCATCCACAGAGCCACGATAAGTTTCCTGCATTCTTGCCTTTTACGACACTTCATATTTTTATCAGATAGATGAGTTCTCATCAATGAATTGCTCAGGAAAGCATTCTGCAGTGTGAAGCATCTGCAGAGCCACAATAAGTTTCCTGCATTCTTGCCTCTTCAGCAGAGCTCCTGAGACAGGAATCCCTATGGGCTGTCTTTTTGTCAGTTGACATTTTCATGCTCCCTAGAGTATTGCTCAGTTCTGGAAGGGCTCCTGGCATCCTTGGATTTTCATACTAGCTCTTCTCATTTCCATAGTTATTATGACAAATTTAATATTAGGAGTTAGAAAATTTTCATCAGCTCCTCCAATTAGATAATCTTAGCAATGCACTATATGAACTTCAGACTTCTCTTGTTATGGGCTTACTAAATTGAATTCTCTGATACAGAAATGTCTATTAAAAATGGAAAGTTGAAAGGTCAGGAAAAATTCCAGCAAGCTGCCCTTGCGAGATGCTACAATACAGGGCTTTTACAGCCTGAGCAACAAAATCAAGGCAATGGCATTTATATAACAATTTAAGTTTGACAAAAAATCGTTTTGTCATTATTTCCTCCCACAGCTGAAGGACTACATCTCATATCACTGAAGGAAACTATTATGGCACTGTCAATAGTCAGGAAGAGATGAGGTTTGAGACAATGTTCTCTGGCTCTTTTGAATGCCAGAAAAATGAAGCAAGGTATGTGAGAGAGATCTACGTATGGTGAATGATCTTTATAAAGAATTATCCACTTTGTTGTCTTAGAAATTGTCTGAAAAACATAATCACAGTAACCATATTAAGACCCTAACGTGTTTAGTAAGATATTCCTTCTTAATTTCTCACTCATGGAGTAGCCCAACTGATGTTATGAGAACAAACTTAGGCCGGTTTTCACAAATAATGCCTTCCTGTCTGAGATCGAAAGACAATATTCCAAGGGTAGTATTAAATTACCAGCATGGCTCAGTGCACTGCTCAACTTTCAATTTGTTGTCAAATGAAATTGGTATAGTGTCAAAACCCATCAAACCCCTAACACAACAATTTCTCCCTGGAGAAACATACTGTAAGTATTACAAGGCACTTTTAAGGTTTATTGATTTGGAGATAGGAAGAACAGCAAGACGTGAGACATGACAGAGATGGAGTACATTTCTTAGACAAGCATAATAAACATGCTCCCGAGTCAGGGATCATATAAATATGAAAACAGAGCAACACAATTGTCATATGTTCTGCTTTCATAGCTGTACTTGCGCCGGATTATAAATATCCAAAAGACTCATATATTGCTTTTCAAGCTGTGTTGGTGGCAATATAATATTTGCTTTATCTCTGATAGGAAAATAAGAATGATAGTTTTTAAAAAGTCTAGGGACCCTGAAGATAAATTATGGGACAGCTTAAGGACTCTGATATCATGATTTCAAGTTCAGAAGAATTCAGCAAATTGGCCTGGCAATTTCCCATATTTGTTTAATCCCTATTTAGTATTTTCCTATAGTGCTGGACCTTTTTAATATATTTCTGGATAAAGGTGACTATTGATTTTTCCCAGGGAGAATTAACAATATAATTATGCTTGTTTACAATACTAAAAATTGTGCCAATCGTGTGCTCTTCTTAAATGCTCTCCATTCAAGAATATGCAACTTTTCTACACTGTTGAAGTAGTCTCAACTCAAAATTATTTATCAAAACTGGCAAATGAGACAGCAACTTAAAACCTTTCTTAACTGATGGTAACCACTTCCTAATTCAAGGATACCCATAGCACATTTTGCATTATGTTTGAATATTATGAATTTTATCTTCTTTATAATAAATCTAAATGTTTAATAGATATATTGTAAAGAAAATAAAATTCATTTTTTATTGATTTGTAAAAGACTTTCAACATTGAATATAATAGCCCTTATAATAGAGAATTGTTAGCCATATCAATGATCTTTTCTATGATTTCTGGGTTTAGTTTTTATTTAGGAAGACTTCAGATTTATTCTATTATTATCAGTATATCAGTGAATCATATATATAAGCCGTGTGTGTGTATATATATGTGTGTGTGTGTGTGTGTGTGTGTGTATATATATGCTGGATTAATAGAATAATAAATTAGGAGTATGGTTGAGACAAACATATCAGAAAAAAAGGGTAACATTCTTTAAGATAAAGAATTTGGGCAAAGGAGTTAGAAAATATGATGAATCCAACTGGCGTGTAAACACAATATGAAAATGCTAGGGGCAAAAAGCATCAGTCATATGTGAAAGATTCAAATTTAAGCAATAGAATTTATTTCAGAGAGAGAGCAGGGAATGGTCCCATTCACTTCCCACCCCAACACCAGAAAAGCCGACCTCAAACCCACTGACATTTACATTGCTACTTCTTGGCCAGGAAGAAACTGCTAAGAAGAGTTTCAAACAACATCTGATAAAAGAGACTCTACAAAGTTTTGTTTTGTTGTATTTCAGAGAGATAAGGCTGAAGTTGCAGCCTGAGTGACTTGGGGGATGTTTTGGAGGGGTGGGGCACAAGTAGGATTTGGTAAAACAGGCCAGGCTGAAGTTACTTTCAAGTTTTGAACTTTTCAAGCCAGTAATTTTCTGGAACATTCTGTGATTTTGTGTGTCCAAAGCCAATTGTGGCCTCAGAGCTTGTTCCTGTGAGTTTATAGCCTGTAAGTTTTCACTTCATTTCTCAGCCCTGAAAGATATGCTGCTGCAGGAGAGATTAGGTGTTGAGATCTCTCAGCAATGCGGTTTGTGAGGAGGTACTGCATCAGACACTGCTGAGAATTCACCCTGCCCTTTGGGTCACATGAGTTCATCCGGAGCTGTGGACAATCCCCCACAGCCTCAAAGCTTCCCACATTAAGCACCCACCTGCCTTCATCTTCTCTACCTGAGGACCTGCAAGGTCTCCATGACCCCAGGACAAACCTCCGTCAATGTGTGCGTGGAGTCCCAGCTTCTAAGCTGTAGTGGCGCAATTCAGACCTGAGTTCTACAGCTTCTCAGTCCGTCTCGGGATGAGCAACATTGCTACCCAAGATATGAGCACAGCCATCTGGCCTTTCATCCTTTCCGGTACATCTACACCACCTCTTTCTGTATTCTTTTAATTACACATGACTTTAAAAATAATGCAATCTCCCTACCTTACATAGGCAAGTTACTTCACTTTGTAACTTAGTTTTTGAATATTTAAAAGGGAATTAAATATAGTACTTATGCCAGACAGTCATTGTAATTGTTAAATTAGTAAATAAAATGCTTAGATTCGTATCTGTTAACTAATAATAATAATTATATGAGCAGTTATTATTGCTACCATTTTCATAGTTACTGTGATTACTATTATTATTCAAGTTTCCTACATATACGTTGATTCTAAAAAAAAAATTCCTATTTCTTCAACCAGAAATATAATTCAACCAACCTTTAACCATTCACTATTAACTATTTAAAAATGTGCTCAAAATATTTCTTTAAAAAATGTTGTGTTTAATCCCAACCTGATTGATTGTCATTTTCTCAATACATGATGATTTTTAAAAACTATTATTTACAGAATAAAATTTTTTATCATATAAGTACATTCTTTGATTAATTATCCCAAAATGCATGTAACTGTAAATCCAATACCCAGATCAAGAAACAAAATATTGCCAACACCCCTCCTTTTGCCATCAACTGTAACAACATCCTTCAAGGGTAACTACGAACTTTCTAAAGGATATATTGGTTTTTGCCTATTATATACTTTATGCTAATTAAATAATTGCTATGCCATTCTTTTGTGTCCAGATTCTCTCATTCAATATTGTGTTTGAGAGATTTATCTATATCATTGGTGCTTTCTGAACTACGTTATCTTATATTTCAAACTTATTAAAAGCTTTATAAGTCAGGATGAAGACTTTTAGTTGAATCCTCTCAAACACTTAACATTCACCATATCTTGACAGATGCTCAGTAAAGTTTTCTGAATAAATATTTTGACTCCATGTTCCTCAAAGCAATAATACTTCACAAAGATTTTTTTTACCTTCCTGCATTACTACACTAACCTAGTCTTTATATTTCTCCTCTATAAATTACCATTGTCATATCCTCCAAGTCTCCTACTCTTTTGCAAATATTTTTATATCATGATGAATATCTATTTATTTATTTCCAATAAGCATTTTACATTTCATTTCCAATTATAGTGTACATTCAACATAATTTAAATTCTATATTTATAAAATAAAAATATTCAAAACTAACATTAAATATAGACAACCTATCATAACAACTGGTCTCATGCTCTTACTGGATTCTATGTTAATTTTAACTTGGCCAAAGATATTTTCACATTTCAATCAGATTAACTTTCAGGTATTATTGAGTCACCTTTTGTGTCATCGCTCTCTTTCCCATTACTGGATCAAATATGTGTACATCATGTTTTTGTATTATAGCATTATTCATCATCTTTAATTGAAATTTCTAGCTGGTTGATTAAGAGATATAGGGGAAATTGGTATTTGTTTAACAGGCCATTTCTTATAGATGATTCCACTTTCCTTTTTAGGAGCACTTTCAAAAGTTTATTCAAATTTTGGATTATAGATTTGATAAATTTCTGAACAAGTTTTTATCAGTTACTTCCTAAAATATTTTTTACAAGATACTGTTGAATTTTATGAAGAAAAATCAAGGGGAGCTAAAGATAGGAGTGAAAAAAAATTCCACAAAACAGACTACAGTTTTTAAAGAAAATGAAAACCATCTGGCTGAAGGACAATTATTTGTTCACTCTTTTTTTCTCTCTCAAAGAAAAGACATAAATGTTTAAAGTAAATGGAAGCTATTTTAGTTTACTGTGAGTGTAATAAACACACTACCCACAAGTCTGTTATAGCACTGATGAAGAAGTTAGTTCAAAGTGACAGTGGGGAAATCACCATTAAGATTTCATAACTCTGCTACCAAACTAACATCCCAACACCTGGTGAACTTGCATATTTGAGGAAAGGTAGAAAGAACTTATAAAAAGAAAACAGAAAACCTTCTGATTGCTTGCAGGTGTAGGAACTACACTATGAAAACTATGTGATTTTAAAAGTGCACAGAATTCTTAGAGATTAGGTCGTCATTATTTAAATCATTGGGAATATTCTAGAAGCTCAAAAATTTACTCAAGAAGTTGAGAAAAATATTTCTTCTTTGAATTATTCATACTGGTTATTTTAGCCGTACTTTCAGAAACATATCAATTTTGAGCCAAAGTATTAAATCACAAACCAGACAATGTTTTTGTGCTTGTTTATGAATTCTAGACAAGAAATTTTTTTTAGAGACACATCAATTGGTTGCCTCCTGCACGCAACCGGCCAGAGGGAACGGGCAACCAAGGCATGTGCCCTTGACCGGAATTGAACCTGGCACCCTTCAGTCCATGGGCCAACACTCTATCCAATGAGCCAAACCAGCTAGGGCTAATGTTTATTTTATTAATGAGAAAAAATCAATGTTTGGGGCTCTTTTGCTCATATCTAGATATTTCTACAATCATTAGAACACTGGCATTAGTTACCTTCTGAAAGTGATCCATATCAATTAAGCTTTGCCACGTTTATATTGAATCTGAAATTCAAAATAATTATTTCTCATTTCTAATGTATTTATGCTTTTTTATGTATGCGAGGTAATTGATACCTGTCTTATTTGAGATAGCTTTGAAATGCACACAGACTTGAACTTCAAGGAGTTTCTATTAACAACTTATTTTCTTCCAAGTCAATATTTCAAAAACAAAAAGATCTCTTCTCTTTAAATACTAACTGCTTTTTGAATGTCAAATATAGTGAACTTTGTATTTGTTGAGACCTTTCTAATCAGATGCCTACAAAAATTTACCCTGGCTTCAAATTCTTCATTTTAACTATATCATTCCATTTCTTACATATCTACTACCTTTCCATGTTTGAAAACACTTTGAGAGTATTTCTTTTTGCAGACAGAGAAAGCAATGAAAATAATCACTGCTAAACAGTGTGAAAAACTTATTTGAAGAGTCTAACAAGAAATGTAAAAGGAAGATACAACCAACTTGTTTGCAAAATTTTCTCTGTAGCTTAGAGAACGTTTTTAGATTTGAGACATCACCCCATGAATCAATATATTTAGTTATGTCAATAAACTGTACAATAAATGATTGTGTTGTGCAGCTTACTCACGGCAATTCCACTTCTCACTCTTAAAAGAGAGAGCTTTGCCTAAACCGGTTTGGCTCAGTGGATAGAGCGTCGGCCTGCGGACTGAAGGGTCCCGGGTTCGATTCCGGTCAAGGGCATGTACCTGGGTTGCGGGCACGTCCCCGGTGGGGGGCATGCAGGGGGCAGCTGATCGATGTTTCTCTCTCATCGATGTTTCTGGCTCTCTGTCTCTCTCCCTTCCTCTTTGTAAAAAACAATGGAGAAAATGGAGTATATTTAAAAGAGAGAGAGAGAGAGAGAGAGAGAGAGAGAGAGAGAGAGAGAGAGCTTTAGGGTTTTTGAGTTTTAAAACAAAGGCTGTTCCCATGCAATACTCTATTATAACTCTGCATTATGACTTGGTATGATGATACAGTGAAATTTGTTTTACATGTTAAATCTCTGATTAAACATTTGAACTTGGTGCTCAAATCTATTGTCTTGGCTCACTCGATTTCATAATGATGTGTGAGTTTGCTGTGAATTACAATAGAATCTCATGCATTATGGGATTATTCTTATTCAGGGGAAGGTTTTTTCTTTCTTTAAATTAACAAATACTTTGCCGAATACATCCCAGTACATGGAGGCAACCATAGGGACAGCGCAGCTGCTCTTCTGCTTTATCAAGATGATCACCTCTATACTGAGATTTGCGTAACCTGAGTTGACTGAATGTGGTTGATAACGGAGGTGGAGCTTGGAAGAATCTAGCATATATCAGAAATCCAGGCACCCAATAAAAATATCCAGCCTTATAAAATCATCATTTTCTTTTCACTACTTTCCGTTTCTTTTTCAAGGACCAGTGAAATGGTTGGGAAGTTCCAACCAAATGGCTTTTTTGATCATTAAATTTAAACAACTTAGTATGATGCCAGGCATATAATAAAAATAACACAATAAAATTATTATTTTTATAATTGTTTCATATTGTGACTGTTTTATCACAGCTTTAAAACTCTTTTAAATCATTTGGTTAACTACTTTTTCAAAGGAATCTGATTCTAGAAGAAGGGTGTTATCATGTGTGCATTATCCTCATAATGCCAAGTGTATTTTTGGTACATTATAGATATTTTATAAACATTTGTGCAAGTGAATAATGACCCCAACATTGATTTATGTCTACTAGATTCTAGTGATAGAATTAGAAAGATTTATATTCCCTGAAAAAGAACTTGTTTTAGCATGGATCTGTGGTCCTAGGAATAACTACCAACATTAAAAAATAATAATAAGGCTATCTTTTAGAACTAAACATTGTCTCACCATTGACAGGTTGCTTTTTTCAGGATATATTATATTTGAAAGATAATTAACATAAATTTGTTATTCTACTCATTAG
>NW_006292604.1:629040-646266 GCF_000327345.1 Myotis davidii | reverse complement strand
ATCCCCAGTGGGGGATGTGCAGGAGGCAGCTGATCGATGTCTCTCTCTCATCGATGTTTCTAACTCTCTATCTCTCTCCCTTCCTCTCTGTAAAAAATCAATAAAATATATTAAAAAAAAAGAAGTATTATCCTATAGTTGCTGAGTGCATATATGCTAGGCATTACACTAAGTGTAATCTGAATAGGCCTGTTTGGGTTCCAATGTCCCATATCTACGCATATATAGGAAATAAAACATGAAAAGCATTTTTGAAAGGTCACTTTTAAAATGGTCTATGCCTAAACCATAGACATTTCACACAGGACCTCTCTTTGTTTTGAGCCCTGAATTCCAGGTGTTGTGTCCCAGGAGAAGGAGATTGTAAAAAAACTGTGCTTAGCTGTTTTAGCATCTTAGTAAGTGCTTCCTGTTTGCTGTGCCGCCCTGTCATCCACATACACAGCATTTGGCAAATGCTTAGAGGGATAATTGCAGGCAATGTGTTACAGTCCTCTCTGATTTCTTTTTCTTGGGATCCTGGTCCCTCAAGGCCTCCTTTTCTGGACATCTGGTTGTTTTCCAATGCCCTCCTTAAAAAAAAAAAATCTAGCTTTCATAATTTTTCTTGGTTGGAGACTTAGCTTGCACAAGCTGTTCCAAATAGCCTGTAGCAGTCAACTGGATATATAATTTTTAAAAACTAAACATATAGATTTTGTACATCAGTGCAGGGCATTTAAAATTGGGCTTCCTGGTGAGATTCTGATTTTGTAGAGCCAATGGCAAGGTAAGAGCAGTCATTCTGATTATTGTTCTGGACTCTGGAAAAATAATTTTATCCTTGGTTACTCAAGTTTTCTTATAAGGTAGTTGTTTCTAAATTTAAAACACTGCAGACCTTTAGGGAAAGTCCTCATGGCTGAGGAAGAAATCTACTCTTTACCCTCGAAAATCTGCAATGTCTCTATTGCAGGGGTCTTTTTCTCTAGACAGAATGGTCCCTGTAGTCACTATCCTCCCTGTAGATTGAAATTCCTCAAAGGGATATCATTGATCTGGAACCTAGGACAGAAATTCATTACCTTCAGCTTATACAGATGCCCATTTTTTCTTTTAGTGCCTACATTTTTATATTAACAATTTACTTTATATAAATTCTTTGCTATCAGCTTCTAATTTTGGTAATGTTTCTGAGAGTGGAAGGGGCAATGCATTTCACAATAGTTTGCTTCATGAAGCAGATTCCTAGAATACATTGAAATCAAAGGGGGGTTGTACATATTTTAATCTATAGAAGTAATTTAATCATATATATGCATATATGAAAATATGTCATGTAAAATATATAATACAAATGAGACATATATTTAATATATCTATCAATAAATATGAAACATTATATATGTACATATATATGTGTGCATAGCATTCTAGGAATCCTATCCACATTGCATATTTACTTGTAATAAATTTTCTCATAATTTTTTCTATAAATCTATTACAATTCTATTTTATAGAAGCCACACTGGCTCAGAAACACACACAAGGAAAGCCAGTCCATTTCTAAACACTGTTTTCCAGATATATGTATATAATGCTAATACTAGTATTCTAGAATGAGATAATGTGTTTACAGTGTTAAGTATTTGTAAGATTTTTTAATATATGCAAACATTTGAAGTTCTTTGCTTGAAAATGCCATCCATGATTTATCAAAATTGTATTCAAGAAATATTCATGGATATCACATGCTTAAATAGGGTTTTAAATGTATAATGCCTATGATCATTGAGCAAAATCATAGTCCACTATCTGCTGCTCATGCCTGATTTGCAAGCCAAATGAAAATTAAGGCCTCTCAGAGGAAGCCAACAACACTCAGAGTCTGTACATTTGGTTCAGACCCAAATAAAAATTGCAAAAGATGGGATGAAACAGGAAAAGTACTGCAGCACAGGAAAAGTGTTTATTAAAACCCTGCAAATATAAAAAGTATTGGAGAACTTGGTGTGACCTTTATAAATATAATAAAAAAAGTTTTTTAAAAGATGAAAAAAGAAAATTTTGCTAGTGTGCTCTATGAAAACAATCAACTATTAGTCATCAAATTGAAAAATACAATAAATAAAATTAAGAATTCTATATAGCATACAGCAAAAGAAAAACCATACACTAGAAGGTAAGACTGAAGCAACTCTATAAATTTAAGCATGGTGAAAAGAGAAACATAATTTGACAATATAAAAATATAGGAATGTGCATTAGAAATATATGGGCTATAGTGAAAAGGTCTAACATGTAATTGGAGTCCTACAAAAAGAGGAAAAAGACAATGGAACAGAAGCAATATTTAAAAGATAATGTCAGAGAATTTCTAAAACTGATAAAAGATACCACTCTATACATTCAAGAAACTCAGTGACCCACAAGAAGAATAAACATAAAGAAAATTACATCAGGTACAGCACTGTGAAACTATTGAAACCCAAGACACGAAGATAAACTTGATAGTACACAGAGGTTAAAGGCATGCTACCTTCAATGGGCAACAATGGAATTGATAGCTATTTTTTCAAAGATATGGTGTTAGTGAACCTCAAGTCTATTAACTCTGAGTAACAGTGTACAACACATATCAATGTTTTCCCAGAGGGTGTGGTAGCTGAAAGCTGGGTTCTTTGTTCATTGTCAGTTTCTCAGATTTATGTACCTACTTTTGAATATGATTTCCTTTTTTATGCAGATTAGAACACACATCCTCATCACTTTACACATATTGTCTTAATATTTAAGCCCATTCCCTATCTTAATTAAGGGATTCATTCTCCCCTCTCAATCCCACTGGAGTGGATACACTGTTGATGTCTCCTGCAACTGCCTATACTTTGAATAAAAAAGAACTTAGAATTACTTCTCTTAAAGCAGTGGTTCTCAACCTTCCTAATGCCACAACCCTTTAATACAGTTCCTCATGTTGTGGTGACCCCCAACCATAAAATTATTCTCGTTGCTACTTCATAACTGTAAGTTTGCTACTGTTATGAATCGTAATGTAAATATCTGATATGCAGGATGTATTTTCATTGTTACAAATTGAACATAATTAAAGCATAGTGATTAATCACAAAAACAATATGTAATTATATATGTGTTTTCTGATGGTCTTAGGCGACCCCTGTGAAAGGGTCGTTCGACCCCCAAAGTGGTTGCGACCCACAGGTTGAGAACCACTGTTAAGGCTCCTGTATCTTTCAACCTTTAAATTACTGCACTGAGCACTCTTCCATAGAGAAGGAGCTTCATAGATATATAGTGGGGAAATGAACTGACATAGGTTCGTCTTTAAGAGAGCTTGCAGCCGTGTGTGTGTGTGTGTGTGTGTGTGTGTGTGTGTGTGTGTGTTTACATGTGTACTGGAGGTAAAGAATGTGAGTTTGTTCACAGTTCTTAATGATTCCAAACTAAAACACTGATGTTAAGAAGTTAGCTCCTTTTCAAATTTTACCATCATGATGAAGAGATTCCTACCTGGATTTAAATTTTAAAAAGCTAATTTTATAGGAAAGCAATTTGGAAATCATGTCCTAATTACAAATGCAATTGTAAAATACAATCTTTCTATATAGAAGTTTCATGTTTAAATTTTACAAATTCCTATAATCCCAGAGCAACTCACCCTTGTCAGTCTAGCCTTTTCTGAAACCCTAGGTCAGTGGTCAGCAAACTCATTAGTCAACAGAGCCAAATATCAACAGTACAATGATTGAAACTTCTTTTGAGAGCCAAATTTTTTAAACTTAAATATATAGGTAGGTACATTGTTATTAACTTAATTAGGGTACTCGTAAGGCTTAGGAAGAGCCACACTCAAGGGGCTAAAGAGCCGCATGTGGCTCGCGAGCCGCAGTTTGCCGACCACGGCCCTAGGTAGATGTGTTCACTGCTTCTTTTGTATTTCCCTTAGGGCTCTTCCTTAAGGCTCCCTTGTTTCATGCATGTCACCATCTTATTTAGCTACTTGATTATTAATTCCTAGGGTATAGTTCCTAAAGCAGCGACATTTGTGATTTATTCATCTTTTCA
Organism: Myotis davidii; assembly: GCF_000327345.1. Classification (NCBI taxonomy): domain Eukaryota; kingdom Metazoa; phylum Chordata; class Mammalia; order Chiroptera; family Vespertilionidae; genus Myotis; species Myotis davidii. The sequence goes on along the minus strand of NW_006292604.1, from coordinate 642,201 downwards.
TTTCATACAGTAGCTAGCTCAATTTTTTGCACATTACAATGACAATTATGCAATTAAATTTGGATTTTCTTTTGATAATATACAAAAGAGTAACAAAAGTACTAATTTCAATTAAAAAATTAGTATATACATATGACCTCCTCAACTTGTTTGCCTTATCCTTTTCATTGGAGAGAAGTTCACTATAAAAATTATGATCATGCAAAAAAAATATAACTGTAAATTTATTCTTAAAAACAAATCAGTGCAGACTGTGGTGGCATACACTTTAAACTTTCAAACAAAAATAACTTCAAAAGCTACTAGTAAGCAACATTATTTTATTTTATGGCACATAGCACTGCATTGTATAAAATATCATAAAACTCTACATATTTACCTGACAGCTGGGTTATAGCCACTGTGGGGACTGTAATCTCAAATTCACAAAACATACTTCATAGTTCAACCTTTATACTGCACTGGGGTAGGGTTTTGTACACAATAATTATCTTTTATTTTTGTTTCATTTCAAAAAATATGTCACTCACTTCCAAACTAAAATTTCTCCTATGCAGATGGCAATAAATTTTCCCCTTGTATCTTTTGGTTGTTTGTTTTACAATGAATATGGGCAGGATCATCACTGGTTGTGTAAAGGTATTCTGAGGCCCTGGTTTACTTCCTATTTGTCTAGTGACGTGCAATATAGCATCTAGAAGTGCTTTAGCTCCTGTTAGCAAACATACTGTCATTACAAAGTAATGATGGCATCCCCATTTTAAAAATGAAATAACAAGATAGTGTATTTGAGGTTTCTTTTTTAATACAGAATTATTAGAAAATTATGAACCCAGAACCAAATTAGACTCAATTATGTGATGGTAAAGTTAAATTAACAAAAGGTATCTATTATTTTTCATTTTTCTACCTCTTTTCTCCTGTCTCCAGTCTCTCTAATTTCGTAGTGTCCGCTGATACTTTATTCTCAGCTAAGTTTAAAATGGTTAATGATGGTTTAAATATTAATCCTGGGAGGAAAAACTATTTTCATAAGGATTACACCTTTTAAATTAAAAAAAATGATAGTGTTTATTTATTTGCTAAATTAGAGCAGCTATACCTAAGTGAAACATTTGTATTAAAGTCTATTAACTAAGTGCCTTTGATGTTCAACATTCAACATTTGTTTAAGAATTTCTACGAAGGAGGCATGGTGCTAGACCTAGCAAAAATAATAGTGAGCAAAGCAGAGCTGGTTCTGCCCTTACAGAGTTCATAATCTGGGATAAGTTCAATAATCAAATAACCAAATTAATCAGATAATCACCAATTTACACACATTCACACACACACACACACACACACGCGCGCCCAGGCAAACTGTTCTAAATGCTATGACGGCCAATGGAGGGTGATATAAAATCGCACAAACAGGGGGCCTAACCTGGGTCTGATAGGACAAGGAGGTTATCTGAGAGTGTCTCCTGAAGTTGTAGGATTAGATGCTTACTGATATTAAACGATAAGGCTAGTCTTATTCATATGACATTAAGAATGAAGAAAAATAAAATCACTTGAAAAGATAAACTTGTCAAATAAAAGAAGAAAAATATTGTGATCAAGTCAAATGAGAGGAACATAAAAAGAACACTTCATTCTCAAAATTGTTTGAGAGGCGATTAATATCATGGTATTACATAACACTGGTTTTAAATCCTGATTTTGAGCCATGTGCCATATTTTTGTTTTATTTAGTTTTCTTTTTGTTATTGTTTTTTTATAATAAGTTTAATTAGACCAGTGAACAAATACTCAGAAAGAGGTGACCCAGGGGATGGAGGACTCAACAGGCCTCCTTAGAAACGCAGATCATTAGAGAAGTCATCTTTATTGGGCAGGGAAAGGATAGATCTAAAGATTTTTCAGTATTGTGTAAAATGTTGGAGTAGGGTCTGAACTGATATTTCATAAAGTGTTATCATAAAAGATGGTTACCAATTCAGAATAAGTTAAGAAAGTCATGTTGATTTTATACCCAATTCTCTAATCATCCTAATTGTAGAGTCATAATAAACAAATACTCATTAAGACATTGGAGTATATCAAAGTGCAAAGTACTTGGAAATTTCTGCAGTAAAAGAAAACCTTTAATTTTCTTTAAGTTTTTTTTAAATATATTTTATTGATTTATTTACAGAGAGGAAGGGAGAGAGATAGAGAGTTAGAAATATCGATCAGCTGCCTCCTGCACATCTCCTACTGGGGATGTGCCCACAACCCAGGTACATGCCCTTGACTGGAATCAAACCTGGGACCTTTCAGTCCGCAGGCCGACACTGAGCCAAACCAGTTTTGGCAATTTTCTTTAAGTTTTTATAAAGCTGTTTACAAAGCTAAGGTAATATACGTTTGTTCTTTAATATTTATATCCAGCAGAATTATTTTATTGGCTGTAACATGATTTTGAGATGTTGACCTAACCCAATCATATCAATTGACAGATGAAAATTACATAATCCTTGGAAGTTAATTTTCTAAAATATACATATGTAGTGGTATATCCACCACTAGAAACAAGATGTCCTTACTTCCATAATCTCATCTGTCTCTTATACTGTTTTAACACATATTAGTAATATATTTTGTGTTGATCATTGAGATACTGATTTTAATGGATTATTCATCTATATTTGAATGGAATAAACAAGCTTATATCAACATATACTCATAATATATACCATAGATATAATTACTATTATGTTAAATTAATAAGTTTTCATAATTATTCATGGCATCATTTGGATGTCTTTTCATATATTGGGGGAAAAAGAGAGTCAAACTGATAATTCTTTTCTCATTAAGGCTACATGTCAAGCTGTGAAATGTGGTTAATGGACTTTCATCATATTACTGTCATCCTGGCTTTCTGAAAGCTTTTATGATTTTATGAATATATGATGCAGTGTAATTGGTTCCCAAGGTAGTCATAAATGTGGGCACTATAAAACAACAACCAGTTACACTCACATTTATTTTCATTTGACCATTTGGTGTCAACGGAGGGTGCATAGATAGAATTTGACATTTAAAGGAATGAAAAGGCAAAAGTGAAAACCACAATGAACCTGAATATTCTATCAAGTAACTTTTCAAAATAATGTCATACCTAATTATCATTGGTACCAATATCTAGTAAAATTGATTGCAATTATTGCACACCTATCTTTATAAGAGTATTGTTGTATTGTCAGAGAATAGTAAAAGGTTTTGCCTAAACTTGGAAGAATTTATTGGGCAGATGGAAAAATATTGTAACTATTCCCTCACTTTGGGCACTGGAAGATAGTTTAAAAAACAAAAAGTAAAAAAAAATCCCACAAAAAAACCAAAACCCCAAAATACAAATAAGCTTACTTAACGGTAGCAGAAAAATTACTTTGGGTCTGAATAAGGGTGTAGTTTCACGTTCCTCATTTTCTACCATATCAGTGTTTCTTTGAACTGATTTTTTTTTTATCACCAAGCTCTGGGCCCTGATAACACCATTATATAATACTGCAAACAAGCACTAAATGGTCTCCTACATGTTTATAGTTAACTGACTTATACCACTGCATGTTTGATTGCTGAAAACCAGGTTTACTTAGAAATGTTTAAGTAATATTAGTTTATAGTCTGTCTTCATAAAGAACACCGTGGCACTTTTTATCGCCTTTCCTCTTTTCTTCATCCCTCTGCATTCTATCAAATATACCTTTTCATCAGATTCCCCATATACTAGAATTACTACTGACTCTTAGTTTCTTATCACAGCAAACCCAAATCCTGCCTGAATTTCAAGACGCTCCACATACATCCTCCATGTTAGTCTGTATCTAGCTTTGCTCTCCAACACATCCACTTGCGTCGATCAAGTTGTCCATTTAATATTCTCAGCTGAAATTTGTACTTCGTTTCTTTGTCCCCATGTTTATGCTTTGCATGTCCATCACTTAGGGCAGAAACATTCTCATCCCCTTTAATTTCTCTAATTCTTACTTCCTTCCAAATTGTGTTCCTTTGAAATCTCTTCTGATCATTCTGGCATTTATTTATCTTAGCATTTCTAACATTTCATAGCATTTTTGGCCCTTCAAACTAAATCCCCCTTTAAGAATATGCTGTTAACTTTGCTAATTAGTTAATGCGCTTTGTTTTTACCTCTCCAGGCATATTTGTATTGTTTTAAAGCTTGGGTCTGTGTCTTACAATTCTTTTATTTATTTTTTACACATTTCCCTTGCATCTAGCACAATAATAAGCAAATGATATGTGCTCAAAATCCTTGTTGACAGACTGATTGAAATAATTGCCTGTCATCGAGTGGTTTTTGTCATTCGCTCACAGAATCAAGTTTGAGAGATCCAGCTAAATGTCTGTTATCAACCTCCCAAAAGCTGATGTAGACAGAAGCCCTCATCCAGAGTTAGACAACTCATTAACTCGAAAGGGACGGCCACATATTAAAAATTCTCTTTATGGACTATGATGAATTGCATTACACTGGATTCATTCTTTTGTGTTCAAACTATATTTATGATATATCTTAAAATAACATTACTTTTTAAATATATTAAAAAGCTGTCACTTATTTTCCTAGCGTTGTCACCTTAGTTTACTATTAAAAAGTTTAAAAAAGAAAATCACATAACTTTAGCCCAAAGCATTTTCTACATAATGCAGAAGTGGAATAATTTTTAGGGAAACTAAAAAATTATAAGCTATTGAGACAATGATAATATTGTTAAAGTAAATGTCTACATAATAAATTGTCTTAAATGGATTTTTAGCACTATTCTATTTTCTAAATATACTTCCATTTCTTTATATATTTGACTTTAAAATTTATATTAAATTATATGTATTTGAGAGAGAGAGAATAATGTGCATTTTAAATGAAGGGCATATCACAAAACCTGGCCATATCTTTTGGACTATGTGGATAAAAGTAATACATCTAAATTTTTATAATGAAATGTTATGCTTCATAAATATCTTTTCATTTTAATGTAAAACAGCATAATCAAGATGTACCTTTCATTTAACTTTGAATATTTTTTAGTCACTTATTTTCACTTGTCAAAGATTTGCCTTCTCACTTATTTAACCTTTATTGATCCTTTTAATCCCCAGCTGTTTTATTTTTACTCTGGGAATAGTGTTCAGTTTTTTTGCCCTTTAGCTTTCCCTAGACACTTCATTACTCTGTAAAGAAAAAGGCAGCACATTTCCCACAGCTTTGAGACGCTGCTTATTTTCTTCCGACACTTTGTATTTTTATGATCCTCCATCTCTTCTCCCTCCCACAACACAGTCTATACTCACTCTGCATTTGCCTTGATAGACTCTAGAAAATTATGCATAACACACACACACACACACACACACGCACACACACATACACACTCACTTAACAAATGAGTAAAAAAAATTGTTCTTGTTTAATAGTAATTCTCAACTATTACTAATACTTTTTTTTTTTTTACTTGGGCTTCATTGAATTCTCTTTAAAGGAGAAAGGGAATTATGACCCTCTACGATGGTACTTTTGTCAGATTGTTTCCTTTGAGGAAACTCACAGAAAAGGAGGGTGGTGAATGGAAAAATTAGAATTTGTGTTCAAACTTTCACTCTGGCAGATTGTCATACTCTTGATGAGCAAGCATTTGGCTTTTCAAATAAGGTTATCTTATGTTCTGTTTTCTGTTGATTAAGAAAAGCCAGAGCCCTTAGCTGCTTGGCATTTGCTTTAAAAGCTGAAGCTTCAATAAAACTTGTGATTTGGCTGATTTGATTGTGTGTAGATCATAGACGTTATATAATGAACTGAGTGTTTTCATTACAGAAAGTGTAACTGGGATTCAGATGTGCAAATGGGGGATTCAAGTTGTAAGGTTTGCTAGTACTTCCTCTTCAAGTGATATGGGTCAGCCCAGCTTGATGCTATTTTTGCTTTTGGTGGTGATCCAAGAATATAAAAAGGGAACATCTGGATTTCTGTCAATTCCAGCCATGCTGAAAAGCTCTCTATAGTGTGTGTTTGTTTTTATAGATTCATACACATTCTCCAAATGTTATTTTCCAAGGCAGCCACATTTCAAAACTGTGAACTTTATCTCATTATGTGCTAAAACTAAACAAAATGCCTTTTAAACTCCCATGTGGAGTCCTAGTCCTGTGATTCAAGTCACTTTTCAAAACACATGTTTCATGCTTGATGTAACATGAATTCCCCTTTTCCCTGGGAATCATGACTTGACTTTGAGAAACACTCTAAAAATGTCTGTATTCCCTGCATAATGATAATTAACAATTCTTAGGTGGGTTGTTTTTTATAGTCTTTGGGATAAAAAAAAAAGCGCCTTTTTAAAAATTAAATATAATAGCTCTTTGAAACAGCTGGCATTTCTGAAATTTAAAGTAACAGTTACAGTCACAGAAGGGGGCTGGAAAAATAAGAAGATATAATTGTCTAATTATTTAGTCAGTTGATCAGAAATCCAAACTATAATGAGAAGTTTCCATTTAGGAAAATTTTCTAAAGTCTCAAATTCTTGGTGATATTCTTTAAAGATTTTCATTTATCTTTAAACAAAAACAATCATTTAAGATGAGTGTTTGTCACCAATATGACTGCATCTTCTCCAAAAACTGAACAGAAATTACAAGATTGATAATGAAGTCACATCCAAGGACTGTCATTGGTTCCCTATTGAGTAGGTCAGTGAGAAACAGAAGAGACTAAGTTTAAATGTTTTGTAACTCACTTCCAAGTCCCTAGACCTGTGTGTTGCCAGCTTAAATTTTTAAATACTTTAACATGAACTTAAATCACATTTTAGGTTTTCAATTTAGATTAGAAATCTAGGGAGGGCTTGGTTTTAAATCTGTGTAACACAACCTCACTACTAACTTCATTACTAGCTGTTGGTAAGTGATATGTAAGTATAACGTTTCCTGATGTATCTGAATACTTTTTCCATTACCTTAAACAAGTTTGCTAACGAATATGACCACTAGCACTGGAACATATCTAAAACTGTGTCTTGGCTACCTCTCCTAAAAACCAACTTCACTGTAAATGTTTATTATTCTTATTTTTCCTTCCATTCAAAGTACTCTGTGATCATTAACTTTTATGTTATTTTTTAATTAGTTAGGTTGTTAGGTGTTTCTAAGAGGAGGAAAATATCTCAATGACACTGAAACTGGGATTATGAGGTTCTGACTATCAACACTACACCTGCCCCATACCAACCACATATGGTAACAGAGATCCATTGGAATCCTGTGTAACATCTTGGCCTGTTTGGTCCACAATCTGTGGCCAAACATATGGCGAGTGGCTTTGTAGAAGAGTCTTCAAACTGGCGGGCTGCTGTTGATGTCTCTGGGCTCACATGCCTCTTTACGTCTGTGCAGTTCCAAATTGGAGCCTGCGCCTTGTCTACTTGTGTTGAAATGTGAGGAGGTCCAGATTTTTTAGAGCTTCTAAGCCTCCCGGACAAGTATAATTATCAGCACTCCAAAGAGTGAGGAATATAAGCCAAATGCAAACAAATTAGGGAGTGAGAGCAGAAGAGCTGCAGCTGTTGGGTCAAGCTGGGTGCAAAATGGTTTAGCATTTTCAGAAATTGGAGAACAATGTCACCACGGTGAACTTTCTGTGATAAAATGAACTTGTTCTTTAGCACTTTTCTTTCTAGTCCCGGAGGAAATCAGTTCAAGAGGATAATAGCTTTTAGATAAGTATACGTAGATGTAGCAAAGATGGGTGGGCAGACATGGTAAGACTTCTAAATAGGTAAACATTATATGACATTTTTGGTAATTGTAAATTTTCGTAGAGATAGACAGGCATAATTGATAATAATTACAAATAATTGTTTTAAAGTTTATATTCTGGGGCCAGAATTAGGAAGCCTACTTAATCAGAATAAGAAAGAATTGAAAATTCTACCAGAATTAGAAAGCCTGTTTGACCTTTTCCCTCAATTATAGTGTTTATTTTATCACTTCCCTTCTGAATGCATATTTTCTGATTTCATGTTTCTTTTTATTATTGTATGAATTGATACTAGTTAGTCTTGCTCTTTTCTCGAAACATTGCTTGCATGGAATTACATGCAAATGAAGGACTTCAGTCAAACTTCCATTTCCATATTGCACACCTTCAATTCTCTACTTTGGAGCCATATTTTGTTCTATGATGTCTCTGATAGTCTCTATTCTATAGTGACTAGGCTTGCTGGAGTCCTGTAGAACCAGCCAGGCAATGAATGAAACAGAGGAAGGGGAAGGATCGTGGTGAACTGGAGACCATGTTCTTCCTCTAAAGGAAGCTCCACTACTGGCCCCAGCTCAGGTATTTGGTGGTGTTCGGCGGACAAGAAGACCTGCGCACTCAAAAATCTGGTTTACTATAAAGACGATGTATGATTTTTTAAATGCTGATAAATTATTTTCTGTTTTAAAGAATATTGATAGTCTTACTAAAGTGTTGCCAATACAGTGTTATGAATGAAGCTGTCTGAAGGCCACATTTAGCCTAATGGCCATCCATTTACAAACTTTGCTCTAAGACAAACAATCTTTACCAGAACAGATTCTCACAAAGCATTCAGTGGTTGAGTTTGCCCTAAGGAGATTTGGCAAATGTCTCTCCTATGGCCTCAGCTTCCCTTCATAGATTCTTTCTAGGAGCTATCCTAGACACCTCCTGCACACCTATCCTTGGGATTCAAGGAGAAGCCTAATCCCATCAATTATACCTTCAAATACTCTTAAATCTCTACTGTCCACTCCATCTCCATTACAATTGTTTTCCATTAGGCTATCATCACCCCCTGATTGGAACCTCACCTAGTGATGTTTTTCTAACAATATCTTACCCTGCCCTCTACTTCCTGTCTTAGGTGGAATTATTATTCCCGTGTTTTCTCAGCACCCCCTCTTTCAGACTTTTATCATGTCCATTTACCCTCTATTTCTTACTATTATTAAAAACAGCAGCAGGTATAAAGCTCATTCTACCAACTCAGTACAAGAAATCCATAGAAGTTAATTTCTTGAGTTTCTTGCTCGAGCTCCCACTACCATTCAACCTCAGGTATCTTGGAGCTCTTTTGTCCCAACTTAGTTGCCAAGTTTCTGGAGGACTCTAATGTAGTGCAGAGGTGTGGTAAGCATCCCCAGCTGACACTTCCTTGTTTGATGTCTATATGGCCCGTAGGTGTGTCTCCTCTGTGCTTCTGTGCTAAGCTTGGGCCATAAGTATACTAGAGGGTAGGAGCCCGAGTGGGATTCCAGAATTGGTCCAGCACTCTAGACCAATGTTTCTTTATCTTTTTCCCCTAGTCATTTTCTCTGTACAGCTATGCTGCCTGCCTATATTCTGCTGTGACTCTTTGGGAGGCCACAAAGTATCTTAATATGTATATATATATTTTTTTACTTCTAAAGAACCAGTTTTTTCTCTCTTGGAGCAATGTCACCCTTGTTGACAATGCGTGCCCCAGACACACTAGGCAGCTACCCTTTCTGGACTTCTGCCATGTCCTTGAATCACTGCAGGGAAGAGGGCCCAGGATGCTGAGGTCATAGAACTAGATACATTTTCCCAGCTCACCCCAGCCAGGATGACCTCTTCCTGGAGTTAACTAAACACCTTGTGCCTGCAAGCTGCTTCCCTTCTTCTGTCAAATCACCTTGTTTTTCTGACAATGTCATTTGATAAATCATTAAAATGAGATGCTAAAGTATTTGCACAAAAGTTCTGCTTAAAATTTTTAAAGCAAGAGAAATCAAATCATCAAACTTTCCCAATGGGAGAGAAAAAATATCTGCCTTTCATTTTTTGTATAGTAAAGAGGAAGAACTGTTTGAAAATTGTACGTCTTGGCCAAATGTACGTCTGTCTCCCTCTACTCTGCTATATTAGCTCAGAGAGGGAAGAAATAATTTTTTCATCTTTGTAATTCTAAACCTCTATAAAATTCCTGTCACATTGTAAGTGTGCAATGTTCTTGAATAAATAAATGCGCTAGGCCAAGGGTCAATGTATTAGTCTACTTGGGTTGCCAAACAGAAAACCACAGATTGAGTGGCTTAAACAACAGAATTGTGTTTTCTCACAGTTTTGGAGACTGAAAGTCCAAGATCAAGGAGCGAGCAAGGTTGAATTCTGGTGAGGCTTCTCATTAGCTTATAGACAAAGGAGTGAGTCAGAAACCTCGAACAGAAAGCATGAGGTTTGCGTGAGACAGAGGCAAGGTTAGATTTAGTCTCTAAATCTAATGTGTAGAGTGACCTTGGACAAGTTCCTTATTTTTCTTCTCTTTCCTTAGCTCAAAAATGGAGATGGTGTTGTTGTTATGGAAATCAGATGAAAATACATACAGAAAACATTTATCACTATATCTGGCACATAGAAAGTAGCAAATATATGTATAAAAAATGTTTGACAATCTGTAGAGCATAGCTTCCTTGAAGTAATAGAATGTTCCAAGATAAAGTATTTTAGGACCAGGCAAAGCAAAGATATGATTTCTATGAATATATTTGTACCAGTAGTTGTGAAGTTAATGAAAATCTCTGCTCTCTCCTTTCCCCAAAGTAAGTCAATAATTTTAAGTGAACCCCAAGTTCAATTTCTTCCACTGCCAGTTCTACTTTAAAGTAAAACGTGCTATGAAAAGACACTTTTACTTTCTGCTACCACACATTTTCAAGCCATCATCACCTGTCACCTCGACAATACAGTCTTCTTTTGCAGAAGGTTTAGTATTAGCTCTATGCTTTTCCTTTTACTCAATTCTGACTTAAAGAAATACATTTCAAAGGTATAAATCAGTTCATTGATCCTTTAAGATCTTCTCCAGCTTTTGCACTTCACATCAAACCGAAACTTCTTACCCTGGCTCACAAGGTCTTGATTTCAATCCTGACTATCTATCTACTGTCATCTCTTGTCCCCACCTCTGCTTGTCTCCCTGCTCCAGCCACACAAACTCCTTGACTTATGTTCAAGTGCATCATGGTGTCTCCTCCCTTCGGGGTTTTGCAGAGGATCTTCCCCTACACCCGCAACACTAAGTTCTGATCCTCCAGGACTCAACTTAGAAGTCACTTCACTTGGAGAAGACTTTCCTTCCTTCCTTTTAAAGTAGGTCCTCTATTGCTTATTTCAAATTCTGTACTCTTTATGTTCCTTTTTCATTTATCATAGATTGCATTTTATTTATGTTAAATAATTTACCGTTCTACACTTTGTTTCCCCAGGAGGCTATAAACTCCATAAAGAAAGAGTCCACATATGTATAGTTTACAACCCTACATCTAGAATCTATCACCATGCCATGCAAAAACGAATTATTCAGTAAATATTTGTTAGATGAATGCACGAAGGAATAAACGAATGAATGAACCATAAGAAATAGGTTAGGATCTGATTTCCTTAATAATTTATCAAACTTTTCTTAGACTTGCGGGAGATGGAGGTGGAGTATAATAAATGTTTTACAATGTCTTCAGTTTCATTTCAAATGTTGATTTAAAAATTAATAAAAATACATGCACAGTGGTATAAAAGAATGACTCTAGGCATTTCATTCCTTGAGGGCTTGTTTTCTTTATTGATAAAAATGTGCCTTGTACACAGTAAATAGTTGACAAATTCTGATTGAATTACAGATTGTCACAAAGATAATAGTCTAAAAATACAAGATGGTTTTGTTTACTTCTTATTCTCAGCTCTTTTTTTAATGTGACTTCATATTATTTGGATAAGATAGTGATTTAATTTTTTAAGAACTGGAATAGGAATTGTGTTGAAGCAACATGTTTTAATATCAAAATAATTCTAAAAATCCCAACTTCTTATGGCTAAAAGCACTTTTATCATTGTTGTCACATTTATTATTTAAAGCAAAACCCTGTGGAACAAGTTTTATTATCTTAAATAAAAAATGAGGCTCAGGAAAGTGTTTAAAAACTTGTTCAAAATCACATATAAGAGATAGGGCCAGGAGTAAAACTCCAATCAGACTTTTTTTCCCCTTTTTTTATTGTTTAAAGTATTACATATAGTAGTACTTGAAACCCCAGGTTTATTCTTCTACATGACCGCTTCCCTGCCCTATATAAATACATACCTCTCCTTATAAATGCATGTCATTTATGTATCACCAAAGAGAATTCCACCATCATTTTAAAATTAATAGTTTGCTTTGTCGAAGCTCTGACACATTTCCTAAAGCCAGTGCATGTCTTAACAGATTTTCTATGGGGCTATCAGATAACAGCCATCATGCGCATAGTAGTTTGGGGAAAGTATAATGGCCTTCAGCTATTTTGAGTAATATAGAAGACAGAAGATAAATATGAGACTTAGGCAATGTGCTTGATGCGCATAAGTTATATTAATTTTGCTTCCCCAAGTGGTTGTTGTTTCATGCTATGTGTAAATCACTAAAGCAAGTGCTGTAGCTCATCAGAGGAAACATGAAGAGTGCCAAGTGCTCACCACCGACCCAGAAAAAAAAATCGTGAATACACGGTATTTCCAAATAAAACCATGTGTCAGTGTATGGAGATTTGAAAAAAAAATTGCAATCTACTGGGAATAGGGTACTGCTGTGGAGATTCAAGAGAGGGAGATATTAATATGGACTGTGATAGATGATGGATGTGGAATTAGAGTTTTAGTCTAAGTATATGTGGAATCTGTCCAGGCAGACCAGAGAGAGTTAATAGTCTATGCTGGGGCCAAATTTGAGTATATCTTGTTAGGGGCTGCAGAAAACTTATTTTAGAGTATCTCTTAAGTAAGTTGGGGTAACAACCAAATCAATTATAGAGCACTATGTGATAATATATACTACTAAGTCACATGGAGGCTTCATCATATCAAGTTATTCAATTTGAGTGACTCTAGAATTAGGAACTAATGTTAAAATGTTGCGCCCAGCCAGTATGGCTCAGTGGCTGAGCATCAACCAACCTATGAGCCAGGAGGTCACAGCTTGATTGCAGTCAGGGTGTATACCTGGGTAGTGGTCTCCATCCCCAGTAGGGAGGTGTGTAAGAGCAGCTGATCTAGGATTCTCTCATCATTGATGTTCGTATCTCTCCTCTCTCCTA
>NW_006292604.1:626362-629016 GCF_000327345.1 Myotis davidii | reverse complement strand
TTTCCCTCTCCTATCCTCTATGAAATCAATAAAAATATATTTTTTAAAATGTTGTGTTACTCATATATATTTAATAGGTACATATTCCTGTAAAATGTTGCATTTTCTAATGTTGGCTTTCATTTCAGGTAGTCATAGGGACTCCAGGATAAACTCCAAGAGTTTATATTTGAGTCCCCAAAGTTATGAGGCCGCAATAGGAGACATAAATGCCCAGAGGACAAATATGTTCAGTAACTACCTACCTATAAAATTAACCATCCCAGTGATTTCAATGTATTTGTGAATCTGTACCTTGCTGAAGGTGGACTATTTGTACGCTACCGAAAACACAGTGAGAAAATCATGCTAATTGGCTCCTAATTTTTCAAAATGCCAATTTGAAAGTCATGCAAAATTTCAGGGGGCCAATGAAAACAGACAATTGTTCAGATCACACACAGACTTTCAGTACACTATGCAAATACATGTGTAATCCTCTATGTGTGTACATACAGAATATACATACAACTACAATTTATACATTCTGGATTCTCAGGGTATTAAAATATAATAGTCACAGTTTCCTAAGTGACAAAAGGTTTATGATATTAATAATATGTTATAAATAGGAATATCCACCTACCTACCATATGAAGTTGTTTTATGCATTCAATGAAATAATATATGTAACCTCTTTAGAAAGTGAAAGAATTTGAACAGCGCAAGCTATGAAGCAACCTGTTATGTCATATTACATAATAATCAATTATTTGTTAAATGCCCGTGGGAGCAAGAGAAGACATAAGAATTTATTCCTTACATATGTCCAAGGAGTCTTCTATATAGATAGTGAAAAAATAATTTGCTGATCTGATTAATCTTATTTTATAATAGAATCACACTGTATCCTACTAGCCTTAAAATATATTTTTCATCCCCAACTATCCCAATAAGAAAAACAATACTGTGTGTGTGAGCACATATGTGTCTCTGTGTTAGTGTACTAGTATATATATGTGTGCATCTGTGTAAACTTAGTCTATGCAATCTGAGCTATCTTTAACATTTTATCATTAATGGGATGGTTTAAAGCTACATTATCTTCTGGGTACTACCTATGTGTTTAAAAATATAATTTAAAAAATTTTTTTATAACAAGGTATGAGCTTGTTTCTATTCTTACCTTTATTTTACATATGTCACAACTGAGGCACATAAAGGTTAAGAAACTTACATAAGGTCGCAGAAGTAAAAGGAAGGAAAGTCAAATGCAGGCTCCTGGCTCCAGCGCCAGTTCTCTTAATCACCAGCCAGCGCTCTGAAGGAATGGTTTACTCTGAAAAGTGGCATGATGAATTAAATCCCACTATCTCCTTCTGCTACAGATTACATTTAGAACCCAGTGCTACTCTAAGAGACTGCTTGAATCTCAAAAGTTGTTGGCAAGTTTTCTGAGTTCACTTCGAGGCCTGGTGTATGATAAGTTTCTTTATAATGAGTCTAATACGTTTCCCTTTACTTAGGTGATGCCTACAGGGAATTATTATGACCCTGTTCCCAAGACTGATCTTTCTATTTAGCTTCATAAATTGCTTGACGTCAGCAGGACATAAATACAATCTGCAGGCTCTGTGGAAGCCAAAATCCTGAATAAATTTCCAACGGCCTTTTAGAAAATAATGAACTACAAACTTGGCTTCTCTTTGGTATTTGTAGGCAGGGACTAAACACAGGGCCTTCTACCAACTCGGTGGTAGATAATCTCATAGTCTTTTCAGCGCCATTCCAGAATCACAGTAAGAAATCTCAACTTTCTGGGAGAGACCCAGTGATTCTGTGTCTGGGAGTGTAATGAAAGGCTCAGAGACGCGCCTGTTTTCTGCTGGTGTTGTGCGCTGTCCAGTGGCTCTCTCACTGTCAGCACACTCCTCATGCCACCAGTATCTTCACCCTCAACAAGTAACATCTACTTCCCCCAGAGAAGTGAAGACACTCAGGGTGACTTCATTTCATTTCCTGCCTCTATCTCTAAACATTTTTTGCCTACAGCCAATTTAGCACCTCTATGCTCATCAGGGAGGTTTCAAGTGTGGCTACAACTTCCCCATGTGCTAAAGATTCCATTCCTTCCTACTTTCTTATAATTTGCCCATCAAATTCCTCCTTTTCTAGTTTTCAGCACGTGCCTTTTCATTGATTTCTTTCCTTTAGTACATAAACCTATTTCTTTTACCTCCAAAAAGCAAACTCCTCACTTGATCACATAGTCTCCTCTGCCTATCTCTGCTCTCTTTTGCTTATGGTTCTGGAAAGTTTGTCATTTTCTGTCATTATTTCCTTTCTTCCCATCGAACTTTGATTTCCCTGTGGCCTGGATTTTCTCCTGAAATCCTCGGCAAAACAACTCAGCATCCTGAGCTGTTTCATTTTTAAAGATATTCACATAAAAATGGCCCTTTCACAGCTGATTCTCACAGCCACTTGACCTGGAGGTCAAATCCCCCTTGGTATTAGCTACAACAATCAAGGCTTAACTAAAAGACTGCGCACAAAGACCACTAGGGGGTGCACCAAGAAAGCATAACAAAATGCGGAGACAAAGAAACAGGACAAAATTGTCAATGGAAGATATAGAGTTCAGAACCACACTTTTAAGGTCTCTCAAGAACTGT
>NW_006292604.1:617895-626351 GCF_000327345.1 Myotis davidii | reverse complement strand
AGAGAGAGGGCAAGATATTGAAAACCTATTTGAAGAAATAATGACAGAAAACTTCCCCCACCTGGTGACTTCATTCTTATATATTACTAGAGAGCCGGTGCACAAAATTTGTGCACAGGTAGGGTCCCTAGGCCTGGCTAGCAATCAAGGCTGATCTGTGGGGTGACTGGTGGGGCAACTGGGGGGCCCATGCTGGTACCTGGCTTGGCTTGCCTGGGGTCTGCAGGCTGGGAGCAGCTCCTGTGTTGAGTGTCTGCCCCCTGGTGGTCAGTGCACTTCATAGCGACTGGTTGTTACTTGGTCATTCTGCCGTTGGGTCGATTTGCATATTAGCCTTTTATTATATAGGATAGCTCCCCTGCTGAAACATCCTTGGCTCTTATTCCTCCAAATGAATATGTTTCAAGAGCAAACTGTGCTATTGTGCTTGGCACATGTTGTATGCACTGTCTGGAACTCCCTTACTTCACCTGCACCCAGCCATCTAATGAATTCCTCATCATTCTTGAAATTTTATATTATTCATCTCATCTGTGAATCAATACTAGTGAAGTATTATGCTGCTTTTGCAAGTGATTCAAGTCCTTTACTCTGACATATTTATGGACTACAAGGTGCTTTACATTGAGTGTAAGAAGTTTTTAATTATTTTATTTGGTAGTATTTTGTTTAAATCTATATCCATCCACTGTTTGCAATTCCTTAAAGAAAATCATTATAATTATATAATATACTAGAGGCCTGGTGCACAAATTTATGCATGGGTGGGGTCCCTTGGCCTGACCGGTGATTGGTGCCCATTGGGGCCATCTCACCCAGTCCCAATTGGGGCCAGCTGGCTGAGGGGACGGGCCGCGATCAGCCAGGGGGAGGGACCATGGGAGATTGGTAGGCTGTGAGAGGTTTGCTTTGGGAGTGCACTGACCACCAGGGGGCAGCTCTTGTGTTGAGCATCTGCCCCCTGGTGGTCAGTGCACATCATAGCTACTGGCCAATTGGCCGGTTGTCTGTTCGTAATGGTCGCTTAGGCTTTTATATATATAGATAATACAATACTAAATATACTATAGCATTGAAATTGAGGCTTGTATCCAGTTGATGCAGAGTGAAATCTTAGAATCATAACTTGGGAGATTTTTAACTTGAACAAAACTTTAAACTTAGTATATGTCCATTCTTCTCTGTATACTGGTAAAAAATTTAAAAAAAATGTTTAATTCATAGAGTTGCTGTGAGGATTAAAGAGAAAAAAACTCTAAATATTTAGCAAGTACCAGATATGTAATAAGAATTAACTTTTATTAGTTAAATTTAACAGTGACTCTTAATTTATAAGATTATAAGCAATATCTGTTTGTTTATAAATACTATCTCCAGCCTTTCCTTTTCCTTACAATTTATCTGTTGAAGAAGTTGTACTTTGTTGATCTCATGCTCATGGTCTTATTCACATGGCCCTTTTCTCTGTAAAAGGCCAGCTGGATCCAGAGATTTGGCATTACTATTCACAAAATTTGGCAAGATTTTTGAAAGCATATACTATCTGGTCATCTCTTGTTTTGTGATGTTAGTATCCATTGATGCTGATGCCTATATCTGTTAATTCATTGAAAGTTGAAAAATGATGGTATTTTCACTACAGGACTTCTATTTCTATTTAATAATGGGGATACTATTATAAAGAGAGACATCTCACCATCACTTATGTATTCAGTGATTCCCATGGCACAGTTCATATGGGAAAAGAAGTATAATTTCCTCTCATTTTATAAATCTGTTTTTATCATCCTCTTAAGGTGATCAGTAATTTTTAAACTGAAATTATGAACCCATGGATTTAACATATTTAATGAGTTTAAGTCCTTTGACAACATTTATTTGCAAAGATATATGCACCCCTATGTTCACTGCAGCATTATGCATGATGGCCAAGACATGAAAACAACCTAAGTGTCCTTTGAAGGATGATTAGACAGACATATATATATATATATATATATATATATACAAAGGAATACTACTCAGCCACAAAAAATATGAAAAACCACCATTTGTGATTCATGGATGGACCTTGAAAATATCATGCTAAGAAAAATAAGTCAGTCAGAAAAAGTTAAGGACCATATGATTTCACTCATATGTGGGATAGAAAACTGAAAGTAATAAATGAACAAACAGAAACAGACACCAGTATGGTAGTTACCAGAGAAAAGGGTGGTGTTGGTATAATAAAAGGTAAAGGGGGCCAAATATATGGTGATCACCTAGAACCTCAGAATGCCAGAGATCTTGGAGGTTCTGAAAACTTGTGAAAAGGTGACTTGATTGTGGTGGTGGGCATGCAATGCAATATGCAGCATGTATCATAGAAATGTACACTTGAAAACTACATAATCTTTTTAACCAATGTCACCCCAATAAATTTAATCAAAAAAATTAGAGAGCCTTTATTTTACCTCTTCTCAATGACATTTGAGCCTTTCCTTCTAAACTAAGAATCCTAGTTATCGAGAGCATACACAAATGCTTGCTTGTTCAATCCTCAAATTACACACAGGATTAGCACAATGATGAATAATCATACTATAATATAATTATGAAAACAATTTTTTTGCATAGAATCTCCCTTTTCTTCCCTTTTTAAAAATAATTGTACTATACCTAGGTTATCAGAGCACATAACCACTGTAGACTATGCGCCCTTCTTCTTAACCTCCATTTAGTGTTCTCTTAAACTCAGCACCACTTCCTGTGTTGATGGCTCTCTAGTTGTTCTGCTCATCTGAAGCATACTTTCTAGTCAACTTCTGAGGAAGTAATCAGTGTACAATATTCCCCACCTTTCATACCAATAGTAATTCTTTCAATGTCCTTTATGCTTGAAAGTTAATTTTGCTGGATATAAAATCCTTGGCTTACATTTTCTTCCATTGGTCTTCTTTAATATGTTTTTTATTTTCTTCTGGCATAACATATTTTCTGTCCAAAAGTCTAATGAAAAATTATGGAGTTTTTGGATGTCCAAAGAAGGATTTTTTTAAACTTTTTTTGAAAGACCAATAATTATATTAGAATGTCTTAACGCTCTCAAGCAGTGTGCTCTATCAACATGTAAATTAAAATTTTTTATTTCAGGGAAGTTTGCTTGAATTATGGTTTTAGTGATTGGCCTGCTTTAGTGTTCCACTGGGACTCCTTCTGTCCTTATGTTGACCAGCTTTTATTATTTTAATATCTTTTGATCTGCTTTTGGAATATATCTTTAGAATATGCATTTGTTATCTTGAGAGGAGTTATTCTCTTTTATCTTACTGTAATTTTATATAAGTCATGACCCATATTTCTCTATTATTTTTGTGTGAAAATTGTTTTCCTGGACTTTTAAAATTAGATAGTATTCTAACTTCACAGAGTATGTATTTTCAATTTTGGTAGTAATATAAAAATATATGGTAGCTTGTTTTCTCTGATTTCCTGGCTCTGTTCCCTTCCAATACTTTCATGAAACCTTTGTTTTACATCACTTCTGTACCTTGTTTAGTTTTTTATTTCATTCACTGCCTTCTCCCTTTCTTCAAAAGGAATCCTGATAGGTTCATTTTATTTGAGGCCCATGGAGCCCAACTTTTCTAGGCAATTCAGTCCTTCCTACCATCAGTGTTGCATCTTCATATTTCACTTTGATTCTGAGACTTCTGTCCCTTCCTTTGTGATTGCAATGGGCCCACTGGATAATCCAGGAAGATCTCTCATCACAGCATCTGCAACTTAATCATATCTGCAAGATCCTTTTGACATATAAAGTCATGTATTCACAGGTTCTGGGGATTAGGATACAGATATCTTGGATGGATCCACTCTTATTCTGTCTACTACAGTGAATATATTCAGTAATATTTATAAAAAGAAAAAGATGTTGTCACCATCTTCCCCAAACCTTCTCCTGAACTATTATTGTTTTCTCACTATAACTGAATACTAATGCTAGACAGAAATTTTGAAAGATGAATCTGGAATATTATCAATTCTATCATGCCTCCCTTAAGTAAAAATGTTTGTCTGGCTTAATGTGTGCTACTTTATTCTATCATATTTTACACAAGAAAATATTTTAAGCAAAGAGAAGTGAGATGCTAGGAATTGTTGGTATTGGTGTGTGTGTATGTTTAAGAATCCTTGACTATAACATGGTATGGTACTTCACCATAAATAGACACATATAAATGAAGTAAGAAAAATCGCTAAATCTAGCAAATCACTAAATCATGACAATAAAAAAATCATTATTTCACCTACCTGTGTGTTATAGTCAAGCAGCAATGGCAAAGCTATGTCTCTTGTGTCTGGTCTGAATTAAAGCTCTTCTGAAGAAAGATGTGGAAGTCATTCAAGCTTGCATATGCTTTAATTTCTTTTATTAAGGCCTGCACATAGTCAATGTAGCTAGAAGGCAATATACAGGCTTCCAGAAACTACACAGTGTATCAGCTGGTTCCAATTACCCTCACTACAGTGTGACCATATGCATAAATGTTCAGCTCTTTGTTTAAGTTCATTAATTTTTTAAAAAGTGAACTTTTATAAAATATTGAGAAAGTCTGTAGTCCTTGCATACATTTGTTTCTACTAACTTTAAACCTAGTTATACAGATAAAGCAGTTCAAATAAGACAAAGAATCTAAGCTGGCCGAAGAAAAATCGTTTAAAAATTTAAATTATAATAAAATAAAATAGCTTTCTTAAAATTCATTTTTCAGAATAAACATTTTCAAGAAACACTGATTTTTAAGATAATTATTTAACAGCTAAATCCAGCAACCTTGCATTAAACATAGGTAACTTATATCAGCTGAGTGAAACTAATGTGATTTGGCATTTCTGACTCCAATGACCTTTACCAAATCATAAGTTGTCTCTTAAATACATCATATTGAACTAGAGATATCTAATATACATGCTGAGTTGACCTTTTTAATAGAGATCTGAAGTTGAAAATCACACTTTTCTCATATTTTTTACTTGAAGTTAAAAGTAGGCTTTTAATACTACAGCTGTCTCATTTAATTTGAATTCTAAAGTATTTTTATGAATATGCTAAAGGCCCATTCATATTATCTGCAGTAATGAGTGAAATGTAGCTAGTACAGTTAAGGAGGTATTCACATGAAAACTTATTATCTAATAGGTATCTCAATTGAATATACCTTAATTTCTTAAGTGGAGAAGTATCAACTTGTTCAGTTTAGAAATATGCATCAACTCTTTAAATTAGTGACAAAATAACAACAAAATGCATCTCCTAATTAACTAAATGGCATTATGGATAAATAAAGCAGATATAATGTGCTGCAGTGAAAAGAGAATGTCTACAATATTTAAAAACAAACCGATGTGAATAAGAACAGAGGGTATGTTTATATAGGGTAGAAGTCCCACAATCCCCCTGTCTTATAAGTATTTATGATTTAAACAAATATGTTTTCTAGGAAAGAAAGAAAGACTATTTAAGTAGGTGTTTAGGGGCCTAAATCTGTAGCTACAACTATATTTTATAGAAGTAGTGGTGGATGGGTACTGTTTAAAGAGTCTCTAATGTTAATTATGATTTATTAGTTCGCATAGTCTGGAAAAGGAGAAACATAATAATTAGGCCTTCTTTCCAGAACATTTTTAGTTACTATTAATTTGGAGGCCAGGAAGTGAAAATAAATTACTGCAAGGCAAGTAGATTCCCATTTGCGTAGTTTGGGCTTTGTCCATTTACACAGTTTCAATCAGCCTAATAGAGCATATTAATATGCTTACTTTTTGTATAAAACTTTGTTAAACTGAATAAAGAGTATTTATCAATGTCCTACTATCCAAATTTTATTAGAACATTACACTGACCTTTAATTATTAACAGAACAGAAAATTATAGTCTAAATGGCACTAATCTATTCTGGGAATTCTATTTAAAGAGGTTTCAACAACCTAGCTGCACCACACTCTGGATTGTGATGGAACATACTTCTCCACTCTTCGATATCTAGAGTACCTAGCTTGTTTGGAAGTATCACGTACAATGCCATTCACAAGACTGGAAATATTTCTGTAACATTGACTTTTTCTTTAGCTTTCCTACCTAAAAGGCATTATCGTCTATATTATAAAAACCCAGTGGCCCTAACACCGTAACAACCAAAGACCAGCGCGGGTGGGCAGGGCTGTGAGCACAGTGAGGCCTCGCGTGTGGGCGAGGCCTCGCATGTGGGCGGGGCCACGCGATTTCGTGCGCTGGGCTTCTAGTTTAATATAAGTTTCATATTGTGGGGTATTAACAATCATTTATGCTCTTTGAACATTTAGCTGTCCTAAACCTAAACGGTAGCTGGGATCCTCCAGCTCTATGATTCCATGACCCAGAAACCTCAGTGCAACTCTGAAAGCTGAAAAGGCTCTTCAATCATCAACTGCATCTTTCATCAGACAGCAGAAGGGTGAGCATTAATGATCGATTTAAGATTCACTGTCAGAAATATTCCAGGTTGATAGAAAAGCACCTAATATTTCATATTGGTATATTTCAGTAATAGATGACGACTCAACTTCAACTAATGTGTCAAGCACAATATTTAATATTCTTCTGGGAAGATTACTTCAAATTATAAATCAAAATCCAAATAAACAACTGTGCTTCACTGGAAGAGTCATAAATAACTGTCAAATCTCCGTGAATGGGTTATTATACAGATGTCAAATATTGCTGGATGGGGGGATTTTCACATTTGTTATTGCCATTTTCAAATCTGTTCATGCTTAGAAGTCTCTCAGTGTGATCAATACACATCTTAATAGGGTGGCCAAGATTGTCGGGAAAGATATCGTTTTTCTTTTTTCCTCATCACTATTCTCATCTACATTCTTTGTTATAAAGTTTTCTATATGAAATATATTTCAGACTTCAACTACTTATATCCTAAAGGGAAAAAAAACACACACACCTACACACAACTTTTGAAGTAGCTGTAGTTGTCGATCGAGAGGGCATGGGGCCCGAAGTTGCCCACATGTTGTCTCTTCTCCTGAACAGTAAGGTGGGGTTCCATTCATGAGGAGGGCCCAACATCCGCAGCCTCTCTATAGCTCTGTGCTGTCATTGCATTTTACTGCAAAGCAGAGAAGGTGTGCACTTATATTCTAAAATAAGTTACTGTCTTAAGAAAAGCTCTCTGCATTAGAATTATTGAATTGTCCAATTTACACAGTGCTGATCTTCATCACTTCCTTCTAATTAACTTTAATCATGCTACCACGGGACAATCAAACCATTATTTATACGAGGAAATGTCAATAGTGGTATAGAAAAAGTGGCGTTTTTATAAAATACTTCAACATTTTATAGAAAACTCATGGAGGGTGAATTCTCTCTTCTCTTCTCTCTTCTCTCTCTCTCTCTCTCTCTCTCTCTCTCTCTCTCTCTCTCTTATGTGCACGCTCTCTTTCTGTCTGTCTAAAGAGGATTTAGAAATGACCCATAATGAAGCAGAAATTCAAAAATCACATGAAACATGTCACACCTCCTCCCTCATACTGGAGACGTATGTTATGGTATCCATCCATCTTTGTTATAATTTTCATTTCACCCAAGTCTCCACAGTCTCTCTTGGGTTGGATGGTGGTAGAAACTTAGCTAGCTGAGCTTCTGTAAGATTCTCAGAGTTCAAACCGGCAGAAGAGCCTTCTTAGAAATCAATAAGAGCGACAGCTTGGTGCTTCAGTGAACTTCCAAAGGGGTTATTTTCTAGTCTTCCTCTCAGGCTGTGTATTTGGGTCTATTCTGTGCTGCATTCACATCCCTGTTTTTCTTTCCACACGGGGAAATCCACTGTCCACAGACTACTTGTTGGAAGAATGAGGCCTTTCCAATACACCTAAAATAATTACACATGGAGAGGAAACGTGGAGGTTTGAAAGTATAGAGGGAGAACATTGGCAAAGACTTCCGGACAAATATTTAGTATTAATAACCTCCAAGATACAAAAGTTGAATGTGGTATGTTATTAAACTCCTAGAAGAGTTGCTTTTTTTCAGCTTTGATCTCAATTATTTTGAGGCAGAATCAACGGCTAAGGTTAAACATTTCCCTAGTGCAAAAACTTCTCATGCTAGGAAATATCTTTCCTCAGGCCAACTCAACTCCAAAAAAGAAAAGAGAAAAAAAATCGCCACAGCAGGGAAGCTTTTACTGGGATTTTTCCCTAGAATAAAAAAAATTCATTAACAGGAATTAACTTGCCCTGAGCCAATTCCAGGATGGATTGTTCCTTTTTTTAATATATGAAACTGTGCGTTAACTCAACCCAGGATTTTCAAGGTTGGTAAGGTCTCCTTTTAACCACTGCCCTGCAGGCCATGATAATGAAGACACTTCTGAGGAAAAGAGGAGATGGGATAATTATGCTTCTAATTAAGT
>NW_006292604.1:604424-617796 GCF_000327345.1 Myotis davidii | reverse complement strand
CTCTCTCCTCCTCCTCTTAATTCCTCTCCTTTCTCTTCCCACACTGCAGAAGCAGCTGATGCTTTTTCTTGTTGTTGTTGTTGGATATGAAATGGAAAAGAGGATCTGAGGGAAAGTATATAGATAGTATCAATTTTTCCAGCTGCTTATGGTCCCGAGCATTCCGTGACCGAGAGCAGAGGTGAGGTGGGCTGGGTTAATTCCTCTGCTAAATCTCCCAAAATCCATGCGGCAGCAGGCCTGTGACCACTTCTGGGGCTCTAGGTGAGAATCTGTTTTCTGACTTCTGCAGGTTATTGGCACACCAGTTCCATGCAGTTGTAGGACTGCCTGTCAGTGTGGCCTGCTCTCAGCTTTTAGAGGTTGCCACACATTCCTTTGCTCATGTGGCCTTGTCTTCAGACATGGGTAATCTTTCTTATGCCTATACTCTCCTGCCTCTCTTTCTGCCACCTCACTCTCATTGACTCTTCTGTCTTCCTCTTCCACCATTTTTTTTTTTCAGGGTGGAGAAGGGTGGAAAGTTGAGTCTGAAGGAGCAAAATGGGAGATAAGCTAGCATATGGTGTTACCTCCTTCAAATATTTGTTACAAGGAAGAAAAAACATTTAAAAATCTATGTAAATATCTTTCCATGATAGAGGCACACATGAATACATGGGCCCAACTGATAGCTCAGAATTATCTTCTTAATTTAAAGTACGCTGATTAGCAACTTTAATTCTATCTGCAAATCCCCTTTCTCATCTAAGATAACATATTCACAGGTATGAGAGCACGGTATAAAACATAAACTGATGAACAAAAACAGATCCAGAGACAGAGAAGCATCGATCAGACCGTCAAACCTCAGGGGGAAGGTACGGGAGGGTGAGGGTAAGGGGGAGAGATCAACCAAAGGACTTGTATGTGTGCATATAAGCCTAACCAATGGACACAGACAACAGGGCAGGTTGGTGAGGGCATGAGTGGGGGTGGGGTGGAGGATTATGGGAGGGATGAGGACACATATGTAATATCTTAATCAATAAAGAAATTTAAAAAAATAAAAAAATTACAAAAAAAGAGCAGGGTATGAAGATCATAGTGACCAAAAGCCTGCCTACTGCACTAATCGTGTGCTGTCAGTTTAATGATGGAGTATATGCTTTAGGAACCAGGTGGGTAGCTGAGTTTGTAAACCCTAATGAAAAACTGAGAGGCTGGATATATCTGTTCACAAGTCTAGAACTAACAGAATACCTAAAAACAGAGCCAGAGTTTCATTTTCAAGACATTTTGCTTTTGTCCAATTCAACATATGAATAATCACTAGAGTTCCTCACATTTCACTCAGTGGTGCACGACTGACATGGTTTTGGTCTGAAAAATGTTAACGTCATGTTATTGGTTATCCATTACAACTCTAGAAAAGCCTTAACCTAGGTTTCAGGAGTAGTCACTTTGGGCAACATTTCTTTCCATATCCCCCCCAACTGAATTGGTTACAATATGAAGTACTAGTATATAAATAAAACTAATAATCTGCTTTATATAAGCTAGAGATCAATTGAACTTTGGAAAATAGTTGTCAAAAGCTCTGTGGGAGCTTTAGAATAATCAGTATTAAGCTAATTTTTTTTCAGAGTATCCATTATTTACTGTGTGTTTTTTATTAAGGCATTAAATTGTTCAGATTTTTTATAAGTATTTTAATGACCACATAAATCTCTCCAATAATGTAATATTTTCTAATCCAGTGCCTTATTCTGGTGCATTTTAAATTGTTCCATTTTTTAAAATTTCAAAATGCAGACTATATTAAAGTCTCCTTTTCAGCCATTATAGTTATTTTTAACCTCTTTGAATACTTTGTATTCCTTCATTATGATATATTTTAAGCTATGAGATAACTTGCTCCAAGTGAAATGAGAGAGACTTTCTAATTGTTTTCCAAAAAGAAATCATTAACATTATCACCAGTGATATAGCAGAATATGAATCTCACTATGTCTTACCAATATACCACTATCATATTTTTTGAATTTTGAAAAAAAGTGTCTTTATTTAAATATGGTCAACTTTATATGCAAAAAGTTCCTGTTCTTTAATCTTGTTTTCATGTTTTTGTTTGTTTTCTAACCGGGGTTCTCAGAATAGAGACAAGAGTAGATGGTTTCCTTGAGGAATTTTATATAAATATCTTCCCTAGACTAAAAATAGCTATTCATCCCAAAGGAAGTTGGTTAATTTAGGTTAAATGACTAAATTAAATCTTTGTCAAAGCTTGAATTTTTAAAGAACTATTCTTAATATTTAAAAAGTGTGCTTTTTTAAAAAAATTAACCTTACTCTGCACAATGATGTTGGAAGAAATTACGTAATGTCCCTAAAAAGCTTTTGATTTCTATGATGGAAACAATTACATAAAAGTATACTAAATTTAAACCTAGTAAGCCTAACTTCTTTTTCATTTGTGTTATTTTCCTCTCAAAGTCATAAAACATCTAAAGAGTAACTTTTGTAGAAAAAGAAGCAAAAATAAAAATATTGTTTTTTTCATTAATTCATTCATTTGTGCAGAAAACTTTTTTTACATATGAAACATAAACACAAATTGAATTGTTAACAACCATAGAAGATTAAATATACATTTCTAATGTACATTTAAACTGTTATTCTCAGTATCCTCATCACTTGCTTCTATAAAGTCAAGCATGGGTAGTTATCCTTAATTTTTTTTTCACCTTAGAATACTTTTAGATTTACAGAAAGATTTCAAAGGTAACACATAGAGTTCTCATATACTGAATACTACACAGTGTCCCCTATTAACAACTTACATTAGTGCGGTACATTTATAACAACTATTAACCAATATTGATAAATTATTAAATAAGTCCATACTTTATTTACATTTATTTAGTTTTGACCTACTGTCCTTTCTCTGTTCCAAGATCCTATTCAGGAAATCTCTGTACCTTTAGTTATCGTGTCTCTTCAGGCTCCACTTGATTAAGACAGTTTCTCAGACTTTTCTTGTTTTTGATAACCTTGACATTTTTAAGGAGTATCAGTCAGGTAGATAGAATGTTCATCAATTGGGATTTGACTGATTTTTTTTTTTATCATGATGAGACTAAGGTTATGGCTTTCGGGTAGGAAGACTACAGAGGCAAAATGCCATTATATCCCATCTTGTCAAGGCTAAATACTATAATATGAGTTATTACTATTGACATTATGATTACCTGACTGAAGTAGTATTGCTAGTATTTTCCACCTGTTAAGTTATTCTTTTCTTCTTCCCATACTGTACTCATTAGAAGAGGTGGCAGTTAACACTCCCCATACTTGAGAGCACAGTATCTACATAAGTTACTTAGAATTCCTCTGCAAGGGAGATTTCTCTCTTTCCCCCCATTTATTTATTTATTGATTATTTCCTCATCTTAATATAGATTCATGGATATTCATTTTATACTTTGGGCTATAAAGCGCTATTTATTTATTTTGCTGGTCAATTTCTTTGGCAATTGAGAACTCTTCCAGGTGGCACCTGTGTATTTTTTTTTTTTTTTTACAGAGAAGAAGGGAGAGGGACAGAGAGTCAGAAACATCGATGAGAGAGAAACATTGATCAGCTGCCTCCTGCACACCCCCCACTGGGGATGTGCCCGCAACCACGGTACATGCCCTTGACCAGAATCGAACCTGGGACCTTTCAGTTCGCAGTCCAATGCTCTATCCACCGAGCCAAACCGGTTCGGGCGGCACCTGTGTACTCCTGATATGCCCCCATCATTGTGAGGGTTTTGTTTTCTTAGCACTTCTTTATTTCTGGGCACTATGAGATGCAATAGGACATCTTGCATATTTCCTGGCCTAGACCTCAATTCAGTCATTTTTCCCAGTAGACATAGTGCCTTTTATTGAACAATGTGATATTAGAAACTAAGAGCTGAGTGCTAGGTGCCCTGGGATATTGTTGATATCTAAGTGTATCTACAGACAGAAACTCTTAGGAACATTCTCCCATGTATATCTTTAATTAAGTATAAAAAGTGTCCCTCTGACAGATGTTTCCAGCTCTGAGCAAATATATGATGTCAGTCCATAAGAGTGGTTTTATGATTTCTTTACACTGCCAGTTATGAATATATATTGGGCATCAAGTATATAAGGCCCCAATGTTGTCCTCTTCCTTTCTGAACCATCACATGGCTTATGAAAGGTAAGAAGGATTAGAATGAAGGGCTAAGGCTTGCTGACTAAATACCTAGCTCTCTCAGTTACTCCTCAGGCACCTCCCTCTGGTGCCAGATACAAGAACATCCACAATTTCTGGTGCTAGCCAAACCCACAGTCTACTCCACTTATTTTATCAAATAAAAATTGACTGAGCATTTACCTTGTTTCAAGCACTATCTAAGCACTTTGAATATAGCGTTGAACACAACAGAAAAGGCCCCTATGCCATTCTAATGGCGAAGATAGGTAAAAACAAAATAAAGAAACATGTAAAAGAATTTCAACTAGTGGGAGATATAATTTAAAAATAAAACAATGGTGTATTTTTATGTTCAGGAAAGGTGACATTTGGACTGAGACCTAAGTGACAGGAAGAATTCAACCAAATAAAAATTTTACCGATGAGAATTCTAGGAAATAAACAGAAAAAGTAAAAATAACTAGAGCCTTCTGGTGTGTTAAAGGGATAAAGGCTGGTGAGACCAAAGAAACATAAAAAGTGAAAAGTCACACAAAAGGGGACAGTTAGGTAAAAGGGGGCTGACTTTATATGTGACTTTAAGGAAGTTTGGAATCTACTCTAGAGGTGATTGGATGGTATTACGCAGAAAGATGTTATAATTTAATCTCAGGCTGCATGGTGAGGAAATTATGAGGACATATTTGTGGCTATAAAAATTTATCTGGCACTTATGGCATGCCACATACTATCCTAATGACTTTACATATATCATTTCAGTCATTACTTGAAACAACATTATGAGAGAGCTATTAATGATTCCGTTTATATTCTAGGACATTGAGGCTCAAAGAGATTGAGAAAATAAACGAAGACCATTTCATTAGTAAGTAGTGGAGCAAACACTTGAACCCTACTAAATTTGCAACTATTCCATAGGTTCAAATTAAAAATCAAACCTATGGGGTTAAGCAACTTAGAAATGTTATATATTAAAGAAATATTGCAGAGAGGATATATTTAAGGTGTGATTTCAAATAATATTAAGTTAATTTTCACTAGTAGTATCAGTGACACTTCAATCCTATCTTCAGTTTAAACAACTTTACTCACAAGGCCTGTTCGAGGGATATTTGCAAGAGGGAGAGAGTAACAAATTGTGTTTTCTGAAATTCTAACGAGAAACCTGAGTAAGCTAGTTTGGACCATATGGAGACTAGAACCAAGCATCAGAGTTCATCACACTTCTGCCTAGAGATAAAGAGGAAGAGAAAGCCATTTACTGGTTCCAGGGCTTGGGGCTGCCTACACTATGCCTTTTCAGGTTGAGAAAACAGGATTAGTGTTAACCACACAATGGTCAGCTCTTTGTAAGAGCCGTTATAGACTTTATTGGAGGAAAAGAAAGAATAATGATTTTGCCCATGTGCACTCTTTTTCTTTGAAAATTATATTCTTAGATAATGTGGTTGAGTCAGTACAGGACTCCTTTAGGGTGGGGGGACAGTTGTCTTTAATGCTGACTCATAGCAGTGAAGCTTGGGTGAACCTTCAACTTCCCATAGAGTTCAATACCATTTGTAGACTGACGGCACATTATTAACAGATTCAGAACCCCAAGATCATCATTGGAGACACTTGCTTAATTTCTTTAACCCATCATTCCAAAAAAGTTCTTTAAAGTTTAAAATACTTCCTTTTCTACATGTCATTTATTAACATTCTATAAAAAAAAAGGGGGGGGTGTTGTGTACGCACATAGGGAAATCTTGCCTTCTTTACTCAGGACAGACCCTAAAATTTTGTCTCTTAAAGTTAAAGGTAATTCTGGTTAAATGGTGCCTTCTCCAGCCAGTGCCAACCTTGGACGGACGGAAAGATAAATCCCATGGTTCCGCTTTTCCAGAGTAAAACTATTGTTTGTTGATGTTGATTAAGAAATATGATACATGTAGCATAAAAACTGATTAAATTGTCGGAATTTAGTAACAGCCGTAAGCATTGGAAAGGAATGGAGGGGTGTGGCCACTGTATGACCTCTGACACATCAGGGCTAGAAGAGAATTTTTGCTCTGGGATGTGAAGTGACGTGGGAGAGAACTGGGGAGAAGAAATTGCAGGCCCTTAGAAGATAGAGAGTGATGAGCTCACCTAAAACTTAAGGTGGAGAGTTGCCTCAATATCATAAAGCACAGAGAATTTTACTCAATTTCCTAAAGAGTAAAGGGATATTAAAACAAAACAAAACTGGGCAGGATAATACCGTTTTTGTTTGTAGTCAAACAAATTAAAACAACAAACACATACAAACAGCCTTCCCCAAGGCAGCTGGAATTGTATCTTTAACCATTTTTTTTAAATATATTTTATTGAGTTTTTACAGAGAGGAAAGGAGAGAGATAGAGAGTCAGAAACATCGATGAGAGAGAAACATCGACCAGCTGCCTCCTGCACACTCCCCACTGGGGATGTGCCCGCAACCAAGGTATATGCCCTTGACCGGAATCGAACCTGGGACCCTTCAGTCCGCAAGCCGATGCTCTATCCACTGAGCCAAACCGGTCTCGGCCTTTAACCATTTTTAGTATGGCAAACGGGAACAACGGATACCAGTAAAAACAAGATGTATGAAATGCTAAGCAAGTACAAGAAATTAAATTACAATAAACTGATAGTTGTGATATTATGAGGATGATGATAATCTGAAACAGATTTTATATTGTAAAGAGAAACTTAATTCTTGAATTTCTCATGTAAAGTTAGACTACCGTGAGCCTCCTGATATTTAGATCAAAGAAATATCATCCTAAGTTTATGACAGTCAGAAATTTAAAATAGTCTCATGTCCTCTTGCCTTATCTAAATAAAATACTGATATCCAAAAGTTATTTACATTTATGATGTAAATAAAATAGGGAGTGTTTTTTTGCCTGAGAATAAATAGATGTTTTATGTGGGAGAAGAGTTTAGAGAAGACTTGATTTATACTAAAAACTCAGATTTTATTTTGTTTTCCTTTGTTTTGTTTTCAAAATGTTCAAAATATGTTTTTTTAAATAATGACAGTAAACTCATAAGTATCTCATTAAAGATAAAAATAAAATTCTTCTGAAAATTATTTTTCTGTTCATTCTCTTTGTCCTCACACTATTTCTTTATCATTTTCTTTGATAACTAAGTATTAGGATAGGATAGTCTTATGACACCAAAGTGTATGGTTAATATCTCTTTTTTTTTCTTTTTTAAATTTATTTTCTGTATTGAATAAAGTGTCCTTATCTCCCATTGCCCCTGCCCCCACCCCGCTCATGCCCTATGTCAAAATATAGAGTGAGTGGCTGTCAATAGTTCAAGAGTTTTCTTTGCATTGAAGTTGAAGTTTAATGTTTTTTGTTCACCATTTTCCAAAAACACTGCAATAATTCTTGGCTTTTGACAAATAGAGTTTGGAATCTTATTTGATACTCAGTTCAGTACATTTCATTAAGATCTTACTTCTAGTTTCAATAGGACTTCCTTGAAGTGAGAGATCAATATCTTTATTCTCAGAAGTACATCTGTAAACAAATTGTCACATGCATACCCTCCATGGCACATCTACTCTGGTAACTTTGAGTGACATAGTAACATATATGGTTTCCATAGTATTCTCATTCTCTCTCTCTCTCTCTCTCTCTGTATACAATCACACACATGCATATATATACATATATTACATATTTATATATATATATGTATAAATATATATGTACTTTTTCAGAAAGTAGGTGAACTTCACTTTTATGATTTTTCAACAGATAGTTACAGGGTAATTATTAAGCATGACTTCATAGAAGTATTGTTTTTGATACTGAATGTTAACCAAGAAGCATGTAGACGAGTTGGGTGAATTGCTCTTTAATGAAACACTTGCAAGTTTTAATGCTATGTGCGTGAGAAAAAAAGAGCACTCTGAAATCAATAATATTGGTTTCTGTCAAATAAGAAAAATTAAAAGTGATGGCTAAAGAGGCAGGAGTAACAGGAGCAACAGATTTATCAAAGGAGACAGAATTACTTTTTGTTTATATTCCTCTATAAATATTTGAGAGCTTTCTGCATTAAAATGAAGTTCCAGGGTGGGCCAGAGGAAAATAACCAAACTTTGCAGATGTAATCGAAAGAGAAAGCGTATCTCTCTATATTAGGAAACGGTCTTGAGCGTATGCTTATAGTAAGGAGTCAATTGTGATTTGGAGTTTACATTAGCTGTACAACTGGAAAGCTGTGGAAATTCCAAGCAGAACGCAATGATGAGCTGTAAAGGATGTCGTGTGAGAAAAGAAACAGATCCCAAACTCTGACTGATTTGCTCCTTTGGGATAAGCCTTGTGCTATAAAAGGAAGCCATGCATTTAATGCCCGTGGAGGTCTGTTAATTTTTCTATACTTCGTGAATATGAATTTTGTCCCTTTCCTAGCCAGTCATTTAACAAACCCATGCTATTTGTCACAATAGGGACCAGACAAGTGAAAGTATGTAAATCTGCAACAGCAGTATGTCTGTAATTGTTATTTTATACAAGGGACATAACAATATGATTTTCTATTGTACATTTCTTTTTCTGTTTGCAAAGGATATCAAGATAGATTCTGGAAAAATATTGCTGATATTTGAAATTCTAAATGTAAATATTTTTAAATGCTATATTTTTCCTGCCAATTTATGTGGTACAAAACAGCTTTGATTTTTGTTGTTCTTCACAATAAGAATATGAGAGATGATAGAAAAGAATCCTTGGTTTAATATTATTTCTATATTAACAGTAAATGTATGCCCTGGCCGGTGTGGCTCAGTTGGTTGAGTGTCCTCCCCTACACCAAAGGATCACTGGTTCTCTTCTGGTCAAGGCACATGCCCAGGTTGTGGGTTCAGTCCCCCACTGGGTGTGTACAGAGGCAACTGATCAATGTTTTTCTTGATCACACAGACGTTTCTTTCTCTTTCTCCCTCTCACTTCCTCTCTCTTAAAAACAATCAATAAAAACATTTTTAAAATGTAAATATACATTTGATATACTTCTTCACAGTACTGTATGCTCAAGGATTTAATCAAATGGCATTATCTTTTTGCCCATGCCTTTACAAACAATATTAAGAGAGTGTTTATTCTTCTGGTCATTAATAGGGCACTCCAATTCCAGAGACTGAACTGGTTTCTGATTATTTAGTGATAAACTTAGGCAGGCATAGACCCTGACCTCAAAGAGCTTATAGTTTAATTGATAATAAAGATCTTTAAACAAAACGAACAAAACTAAATCTATGAATAGTGTCATGATGTAAACTAGTGGAAAGTTCAGCAAAGGAAAAGCTTGGGTGGTACACGGTAAAGTGAGGTAGAATATTCTGATCCATAGTCATTCTCCTGACATACAACATATTTCATTAAATCTGGGTAAGCACAAACCCAGTTATAGCATAAAACTATTACAAGCACTTGGGAAGATAATATATTCCACATGCATGTTGATTGTTTCAAGTTAAGGCTTTTGAAATATGAAGGACGATCACATAGTAATACGATGTTGGCATCTATTCTGAATCTTCTGAGGGCACAGAATAAAAAGCACATGCACACGCAGGAATCTGAACTTCATTTCACAGCAGAGGATTGCCTGGACTTCCTGTTCACATCCAAACACAATTAAGGTGTTGCTTGCCATCTATAAAGCTTTATTGTCTGAGTCTTCCTGACCGGAGGGACCACTTACTTGCCTTCCAGAGAGCAAACGGAGGAGCAGTTCTGCTGACAGTCCCCTGCTTCCCTTCTGAGAGGCTGACGTGGCAGGACCACTTCCAGCCAAGCGCTGGGATTCTGATGCTCCTTCCTTTGCCATGGCGGCCAATGGCCGG
The DNA here is from genome assembly GCF_000327345.1 of Myotis davidii. Classification (NCBI taxonomy): domain Eukaryota; kingdom Metazoa; phylum Chordata; class Mammalia; order Chiroptera; family Vespertilionidae; genus Myotis; species Myotis davidii. The sequence continues at coordinate 607,711 of NW_006292604.1, read as the reverse complement.
TCCGAGTGTGAGAAGACATAGCACCGCTGCCTAATACTGCTCATGAACAAAGGAAGTTTTATCTTTGGTGAATGGCATCTCTCGTAACTCTGAACATTGATAGGGAATAAGTATATGGAATATTATTTATAGAAATAGAATGTTGGTTAAGTAATTTCAGAAAGTTTAAATTAAATAGTTATTTCCCCCAAGAAACTCAAAACACAGTCAAGTAGAAATTTGCTAATAATCAATTCATTCTGGTCTTAGAAAATAAAAGTGTGATTCTAACCATCAACTCAGAAATCATGATTCACTGAGAAGGTGTTTTAAGTAAGATTTAAAAACAAACATATATAAATAACGAATGAAGAGGTACATCTCTTATGTATTTGTTCAACACCTAAAAATACTCATTCTAACCAGATTCTATTATGCTAATTAACCTGAAAAAGTGGTCAGGGAATTCTAGAATTAGACTTTAAATATAATACTATTTTATTGGATAAACTTGCTCCCAGCATTTCATGTCAAGTCCACTAACAAGAAGGAAATAAATAACTTTTTAAAGTAAAGAAATATAGAAATTGGCTTAGGTGTGTTTTAATTTTCCAAGTACATGATTTGTTTCTATTAAGTCACTGGGTCTTTCTGACTTTATCATATATAAAGTGATGAGAATACACAATACAATTTTGAATTTTGAAAATACAAGGTATAAGTTGTTCAAAATGAGCAGCAAATAATAGTATTTCTATGTCCTTTAAAATATTCAGAAACTGTGTGGTGTGGCATACATGCCGTACCAGTATTTCACTGTCCCCAAAGACTTTTAATTTTATTATATTTTTCCACATTTCTGATGACTCTTAGGACACTAATTCATGATTACCCTTATTGCCCAATTTTTAGAGCTTACACTAGTATAACACCTAGTGGCTGTTCTTTTTGTTGTTGTTTTTAAGTAAATACTATTTTTTTTAAAGTAGAGTACCTAAGTTTCAGTAGTACAGAAAAAAAGTCAATTTTGGTTTTATAGGAAGAGTTACTGCTATACTTAATTATCTCAACCATCTATGCTATCTCTCTTGAACACAATCAATTTATTTCATGTCTGTGGATATTGCTTTCAGTACTGTGAAGCATGACAGAATGAAATGAAACACTAGAAACAAAATGTAAAGGAGGTTAGGCCAGCGCTTTTCAACCTTTTTCATCTCATGGGGGCATACATAAATTAATTACTAAAATTCTGCAGCACAGTGGTTGAATAAAGAATAGAAATGATAGGTGGCCATGCATAAAACTTGTGTAATATTTATATGTTAGATTTGCTGCCTCAATCTATAACTTGGCTATACCTACAACAATTGTGAAATCTCATTTTCAACATGCCTATTTGTTAGAATGCAGCTTAAGAAATACACAAGTAGACATTTTTTTCCAAAGGAAAAACAATTCAATTACTGAGAGGTTGGATATATGGCATCATAACTACTGGCTGAAAGTGGGAGGAGGCATCTGGTGTCCTTCATTCTCTGTGCCATAGATTAGGCACAAAAGGTTGGAAGGAATCATGTCATATAGAGTGTGGTTCATAAGGTTTATATTAGAAATGAAAAGAAAGCCATTCTAGAAGATTATGTACTGAAAAGATATGCAAATACTTTAGGAAGGTCAATTTGTTTGGTAAATTAATTTTGAGAGAGCCAAATGGAGGGTGGGGAGGAGGGACCTGTTAAGTGGTAATTACAACTACTGAGATTTTTAAAAATAATGATGAATTGAACTATAACATTGATAGTAATAACATCAGCACACCCTGATGTGGGAGCTGAGGTAGAGAGGGGTTAAATATCTTATCCACAGATAGAGCGCTAGCGAGAGGCACAGCCAGGATTCATTGATAGAGTGCGTGAGTATGGAGCCTCCTATATAATATTGCTCTTAAGGCTAAAGATGGAGATATGTTGTAGATTCAAATGAGATTCCTAGGCAGGATTGGTAGGAATTGATTACTAAAAGGATGCAGTAAATGAGGGAGAGCCACAGAGTGATATGTAGACTTGGGAATCGTCAGTGTCTATTGTACAACTGATGTGGTGGAAGAGAAATGGACAGCATGTGTGGATTAATAAGACTATATTTTAAAATGGTTCCCTTGGGAAAGCCCAAGACTTAAAGTAGGCAGGGAAAAGGGAGCCTATCATAGTGATTAACACAGACACAATAATGTCACAAAAACCAAGGGAGGATAAAGTTTTGGGAGGGTTCTGTCAAGAGAGCCAAATCCTAGAGAACATATAATAAATACACAATGAAAACTGCCCACTGCTTTTTGATTTAATAATAATGACTTCCATTGGTGACCATGGAAAGAATGATTTCTGGGTGGTAGATGCTTGACCTAATTAAGTCCTAATTAGATCTAGCATAGACTTGAAACTGAACTTCACAAGTTATGTCTTGGAGAGTAGTAGGCTAGAAAAGGAGGGATGTAACTATGCATTTTGAGTTTATGCTAAGAATAGGTTTCACCTGGGAAAGCAAACTCAGTTTGGTTGGGAGAATGAAATACCAAGGCAGAGTAGGAAAGGATCTACTAGGCAATAATTTGAAAAAAGAATATAAATATAGATCTAAACAGAAGACAACTGACGGAGCCAAAGGAGGCATGACACCTGAATCATTTAAGAAACCTGAATTGCCGAAACCGGCTTGGCTCAGTGGATAGAGCGTCGGCCTGCGGACCGCAAGGTCCCGGGTTCGATTCCGTTCAAGGGCATGTACCTGGGTTGTGGGCACATCCCCAGTAGGAGATGTGCAGGAGGCAGCTGATCGATGTTTCTAACTATCTATCTCTCTCCCTTCCTCTCTGTAAAAAATCAATAAAATATATTTTAAAAAAATTAAAAAAAAGAAACCTGAATTGCTCAAATTTATACGATATGGGATTGATCACACTGTGTCTTCTCTCAGGGATTTATCACTTTTGAAAAATAAGTTCCTTTCCTTTTTCAGTCATTGTGCAATGTCACTTTGGAGTCTCCAAACAAGGTCTGTACTGACATATTTTTGGTGAAAATAGCACTAATTTCTCTGTGTGCGTATGTGTATGAGACAGAGAGAGAGAGAGAGAGAGAGAGAGAGAGAGAGAGAGAGAGAGAGAATGAAACATGGAAGTTAGGGCAAAGTGCTGCATTTTATGACACAGCTTTTAAAAATCAAGCCTGTTTCCAGAGTGAGGAGGGTTTGGAGCACACTGTTTTCTAAATACTCCAATTGGGTATGCCGCTTTACGACAGGGG
>NW_006292604.1:600482-604390 GCF_000327345.1 Myotis davidii | reverse complement strand
CAGGAATGTATGTAAACAGAGAAATGCGGCTCACAGGAAGGTGCACTTAAATCAAATCCCGAAGGCTGCTCCCACTCTGAGCGCCTTTCTGCATCTTGATTATTTGCAGATGCTTCACATGAAGCCAGAGATGAAACCCAATAGTGATCCTCCCCAAACAGCCAGGGCCGTTCCCAGGCAGCTCTGAGTGTCAACCCGCTAAACCAAACAAGGAGAAGGAAGTAGGAAATGTAATGCCATCCTGCTTCCAGACGCATGGGGTGTTTCTTTCTCTTTCAGGAACCAAACCTCAAGACTGAACTTCTAAAAGAGAGACTGAAAAATCAAATAGTACACCTGCCCGGAATCATCACGCCAAACGCGAAGGGTTAAGAGTTACGGGTGTGGGTTCTTTGACGTTATTATACAATCACAGGCCTGCTGCCTGCTGAGCTTCAGATCCTATTGTCTTGCCAGAAGTGCAGAGCTCTGCCTTTCTTGGCTGTAAAAATGCTAAGATGCCAAGGGCTACAAATTGTCTTATGTAAAGTCATGGGAACTTAATAGAACAAAATAGATACAGCAGGGGGGAAAAGGCACTTTGTCAGTCTCAGAATGCCTGTCTGCGTGAGTAAAGGAAAAATTTCTCTGATTCCTGCGATGCTGTCCAATACAAAGATGTAACCCCATTCTCCTGGAGGCCCAGAGCCGCTTTCTTTCCCCAAGCTAAGCAATTACGGGAAGTCGCAAGAAGGTACGGCGTTCTTGGAGATCTGCTGGCTGCCATGCTTTGTGTTCATGGAACAGTGAAGGAACAAACTGGGAGAGCATGCTGGAAAGGCCACAGGCAAGGACCACCGCCCCCCTCCCCCAGGAGCTCCCACTGCCCGAGCTGTATGGGATGGATCCTGTAGGTGCCCAGAGGGATGCAGTGGGGTGGGCAGTTTTGCTGAGACTGCTGTGGGAGGACTGCTGCTTGAGACTGCCCACCTGTGTCTGCAGGAAGAACAGAGGGAAAGTCTCAGGGGACTGCCACTGCCTCAATGGCGCTGCTGAGAAGTGAGCCCCCACCTCCCCACACGGAGCCTGCGGACAGAGGGCCAGGACAGTAGGCACCGAGTACTTGGGGAGGGAGAGGGGGGAGTGTTGCAGCTGTCAGGTAGGTAAGAAAGGATCTGTTTTCTCTCTCTTCTGCTTACTGATACCTGAGATGCTGGCATCAAGCAAAGGGAATAGGAAGAAGGGTCAGAGACCCAGTAAACTCACCCCATCTGGCGGCCATTACAACTATAGCTCGTGCTTAACTAGAAGAAAGGAAAGGATTTTTTACAATATTAAATGAAGTTTTAAAATGAACAAGGATGAGTTGTGCAGACCAAGAGGAGAATGGAAAACCTAAAGTGGCTGAAAAATAATATGATCGGCCCAAAGGATTATTAACAAATGTGGCTTGAGCCAGCAAGAATATGAACTTCAACATTGTATAGATGTGGGCAGTTACTGAAAAAAAAATAAAATCATTTCATATTTACAGTTTGGTCACCTAAGGCTGCTCAACACAATCATTCCACATAACAACTCAGTTTTGGATGCAAATATCAAAAAATTTCTATATGTGACACGGCACCAGAGTTAAGTTAGGGTTTTTCAAAATGCTGACACACCGAGCTCAAAAGGCTCACCGTCACTGCCCTATAATATTGAAACAGGCTTAGGGAGAAATTATTTTTCTGGGGTCACCCAGTTAGATACCAATCCAATTCTCCTCTTTCTTTGTCCAATATTTTGATTTCTTTTTCATTTCTTTTTCTTTTTCCCTGACAACCAACAAAGCATTCCTTGGACTGCATGTTACTGGATATGGATAGTTAATGAAGAGTGGGAGGCATTTTAAGAAGAGAGTATAGCTGTGTGATGCTGACATAGAGCTGGAGAAGGCGGAAGTCATTATAAATGACAGTGACTTAAGCGGGAGAGAGGTCATGCCGGGGCGTACTGGGAAAAACAGCTGGAGGAGAAGGTTTAAATTCTAAGTGTCATTCCCTAAACATGACTTAGGAGGCAAAGTGGGGTCATTGTGAAATCTTGAAAAAAGTTTATCTTTGGAATCAGAAATTTGGCAGCAAAATTTCTAAAGTCTGGGACTGGAGCCTCATTGAACAGGGAGGACTGGAAATGCTATTTGAGCCATCGGCATAGAGGAAATATTTAGAGCTCTGAAAAATGTATGAACTCTCTGAGGAAGTGAACTTACAGGGTCATCTGTAAATACAGAGTCACGGAGACACTTAGACATATGAGCTAGTAGGAGGGAGAGAGGAAATCAAAGTAGATAAAGAAAAACGTAAGAGTTGAAAAGGACTGTTTTGTGCAATGTCAGAGTAACAAATGAAGAGACCGCTCAAGGAGGAAGACATCAATTAAGTAGAAAATGATGAAAAGCTAAAACATATCTTTGAATTTTGTGAGGAAAGTCTTTGTGAGCTTCCAGACGCTACACGCAGTAGGCTCCAGCTTTTCCAATTGTTTCAATGGAGAAAAGAGTTAAATTATTCATTTATTCAATAAAAATTTATTAAGCAGCTACTATGTGCTAGGCATATTCTACTGATGCTTTTAATGTTATGTATGGCCAACTCCTTGGACAATCCCTTCATCCTTGACTTTCCCAGCATACTTCCTTATCTCTAGTAAGTGTGCAAAGACGCCACTGCAAGCTGCTGAGTAATGCCATCATCACTTCAAATCATTCAGCGCAAGAGCCCACAGACGGAATGACCTTTGGAGATTTCTCCCTTTGAGACTGCATCTTGGCTCCAGGTGGAAAAAAAAATTTAAGGGTCTTTATTAAATTGCTGTTCATTAGTTGGGAGAACAATTACTGTGGCCTGTAGGTGAGAAGTTTTCCTTTTTATATGTACATGTTCAGTAAGAATTTCAGAACACGGACCTCTGTTCTCTGTCTCCTATAATTTCTTATTTGGTTTGGGAAGATATGACAAAGCTACTAGAACAAGTGTCAAGAATATCCCTTTAAGTCCTGGAGCAAATACCTCTTGGATGCTTCTTAACCTCTGGGTCAGTGTTCTCAAGAGGCACTGACATTCTCTTGGAAAGAAAAGAATGAGAAGGCACAGTTTAAGATCATAGGGAAAGGATAATATACACATAAGTAAGATTATTTTACTAAAATTGTCTCTGGTCCAGACTTTTAGGGGACTAAGGCCAGGCTTCTCTGCCAAGGGAAGTCAACTGATTCATTTATTCTACAAATATATTTTGCATAACTACTAGGTTTTAGTTATTGGGGCTAAGTCAAGGGACAAGAGAGGCGAGGTTATTTTTTCTTATTTTATAATATGTGGAGTTATATAATAAATAAGTAGTTTTGCGTATTTTGAAGAAAAATAAAGATAGTTAGGCAGAAAAGAGTAAAGTGTGTATGTGAGAGAGTGAGACAGGTGATGACTGAAGTAGTGATGTTAGAACCTGGACTTGAATGAAGTGAGAAAATGAGCCAGGAAAATATATGAAGGAAAAGAAACAAAAACCAGCAAACGCTCTGCAGAGAGGATGAACCAGGAGCATGTTTGAGGAATGAGAGACATGGTGGGGAGGGAGTCCTAGAAATGTAGCCAGAGAGTCACCTAAAGTCATCATCATTAGGTCTTGGCTGATAATTGGGGCTTTATTCTAAGGGTTATGGAAGGCCACTAGAGGGCTTTGTAAAGAACACTATCTGATTATATTTTAAAATATGAGACAGCTACTTTGTATAAAGTAAATTGAAGGAATCGGTGAAGCAGCTCTTGCAGGTGTACAGGAGAGTGCATTAGAGAAAGATGGTAGCCATGAGGGACATTAGTGGTCCAAGTCAGGTGGGAGGGGGAGAGAAAGACAGGCAGGCTGAGAGGGGGGGAGGGGGGGGA
>NW_006292604.1:590930-600448 GCF_000327345.1 Myotis davidii | reverse complement strand
GAGGGGAGAAAGGGAGAGGGCAGTGGGATGGGGGGAGTATCCTTAATATAGAGGAGGTAGCTGAAATAGCTGGCATGGATTTTTTAAGAGCATGCCTTTAATTTTGTTAAACATTTTATTTATTGATTTTAGAGACCGAGAGAGGAAAGAAGAGACACACAGAGAGGAACTCACTCTGTTGTTTCACTTACTGATGCATTCATGTTTGACTCTTGTGTGTGTATCCTGACCAGGGATCAAACCTGAAACCTTGGTGTACAGGGACAATGCTCTAACCAACTGAGTTACCCTGCCAGGCCCCCACATGAATTATTGACAACCTGGTCTAAATTGCTTATAAGAAATTTCCTCTGGTAAACATGGGTGTTCCAGGTGCAAGGAGACACTGTATTATCTGAAATCTCTGATAGAAAACTTTTAAAATTGGGCATGCTAAGAGAATTGTGGTAGGATACAAGGCCATTTATAAACAGAATGGAATCTAGACGGGTCTAGGCTAGACTTCTTGGACAAGCACTGATTGTCTGCTCCACTTTCAACGTGGAAAGTCTTAGTTGAAACCCATTAGAGGGAACTGTGGACAGAAAAGGCCCAAATATGACAATTGAAAAAGAAAATATGAATATACATTTCCAATACTCTTAACCAGGTGTGCATTAAGAAAGCAAAGGAATTTTATGCAAGATATGAAGCCTAGAATTTCTGCACCAACAAGAAAAAATTCATACTTATCCTCCAGGATAAATTACTTCTGATTTGGAAATTAATGCTTGTACCTGGTAGCTTAATAGTACAGAGAGATTTAGTACATTTATATACCATCTTCACCATTTGGGAAACTTTTGGTTTCCAGTTCAGATTCTCCTAAAGAAAGAGAAGATGACAAGTGCAGAACACTTATTGTGGGACAACGCTATGCAGTCAAGTGGGCAGAACTTCACCTTCAAGGCACTGATTTTTCAATGTATTGCAAAGAAGTGTTGTATATCTACTCAATGCATAGCAACAGATGCCAGTGATGTAGCAGGAGTCCGTGTAGGTTCCTACCTTCCCGCACAGAATTCCAAGTCTTGGCGCCAGAGGCAGGTCCAGTTCACTGTGAGATCTTATGCTGGTTACTCAACTTCGACCTCAGTGTCTTCCTCTAAACAAACACACAAACATAGGTAACATTTACTATGGGTGATTGCTTTTGAAATTTTCATCTATCAATTCTATTCGGATAGACTTTTCATTCAATAACATTCAGCCTTATTTTGGTGATGACTTTCGACAAGCGTAGACAGTAGTGTGGCCACCACCACAGTGTGATTTAGGACATTTGCATCATCCTTACAACATGCCACGTTGTATTCGTTCCTCCCCTGAAGCCCAGAACCTGGCAAACTTGGATCTTCTTGCTGTCCCTATACTTCTGTCTGTTAAAATTTCATGACTAAAGGCATCCATACCTTACATACTCTTTGATGTCTGGCTTCCTTCACTTAGCAGAACGCATTAGAATTTACCCTCAGTGTTTTGTGTGGCAACTATTAAATTATTAAATGATTTTCAGACTAGTCATTTCCTATTGAGATTTAAGGAAAAATATCACATTCAGGAAGTAATATTTGGGGCTAATACACAGAGGTTCCAGTTAATGATAAAATGAGAAATTGCAAGAGTTAGACACTTTCTGGAAAATGAAGCTTCCTTCTGTTTAATTGGTGCACATGTTCTTTAGACTGATGCATCGAGTTGAATATCTCAATTCTATTTTCATTCTGTATGTGCAGATAATATCACCTTTAGAAATATACAATCTCCAAGGGTCAGTCTTTATTGTCGCAGACATGGCAATTTATGTTGTTGCAACTCCAGCAATCAAAAGTCTGTTAATGGGATCATAAAACTTGACACACCATTTTTTTCCCACACAGAGAAGAAAATTAGGAAGTTGAATTTCAATATAGAAATGGCACTCAGAAAAGTGACCACAGATAAATCTAGAAGCTATTTTCAGAAAGAGGTTTCATTTGCTATGCCTTATACACTAAAAGTATGTCTCTGAAATTAACTCATTTTTTATGTGATCAAAATCCAAAGCAATAATAAGGTTATAATTTCTCCTATCCCCAAGTCAAAGTCTATTCAATGCCTAGAATTGGGAGGCTAAATTTGGGAGGTCACTTGACTGATACTGCTTTTCTCATTCAAAAGGGAATGTACACTAGCTCAGAACTTGAAATTTGAATTTTGGTTTTGCTTCTGAGAAATAGTGATTAGGATTTACAGTTTGCAACCTCAACTCTTAAATGAATCGAGGATTTATTATTATTGAGATCAGTAGACTGCCTGCAAATGCAACCTTCGGCTCTCTGCTTATACTTAAGCATAACTTAGCTGAAAACAGCTTACTCAGAACTTGTGGAAATGCCATCACTTTTTTAAAGTAAAAATTTATTCAATCATACATTGACTGAATTTGTGTATACAATATTATTTTTCATGTTAGTTTTGTTGCTACTATGTTATTATTAAAAAGTCCAAATTTAGATTTTTAAAAAATGTATCTCTATTGTTGAAAGTATTACAGATTTTCCCTTTTTTCTCCCCATTGATTTCATCCACCCTGCTCCTCCCCTACCCCAGGCTTCAGTGCACTATTGTCTGTGTCCAGGGGTTATGCATATATGCATATAAGTTCTTTGGTTAATCTCTTCCTGCCCACTCCCCCTCCCCCGCCTCCTACCCTCTGAGATCCATCAGTCTCCACTACTGTGTAGATAAAAGCTCAGGAAGTATTGTAAAACACAGACACACACACACTCTACATATCATATACAGTAGGCTCCCCAAGACCCCCAGTCAATACCTGAAACCTGGGATAGTACCAAACCCTATATACACTATGTTTTTCCTACATGTAGGTACCTAGGCTAAGTTTAAATGTATGCGGCACAGTAAGACATTAAAAATAATAACATAATAAAATAGGACAATATACTACAATAAAAGTCATGTGAATATGGTCTCTCCCTCTCTTTTTCTCTCTCTCTTAAATGATCTAATGGAACTGTACTCACCTTTTCACCTAAAGGAAGCACTTTTCGGCTTTTGTTTGGCATATCCAGATTGCCAGCATCACTACTCTGGCACTTTGGGGTCATTATCAAGTAAAATAAGGGTGATCTGTACACAGGCACTGTGATACCAGATAGTGGATCTGATCATCTAGCTGGTTACTGAGTGACTAACGAATGGGGAGCATCTACAATGTGGAGACACTAGACAAAGGGAGGATTCACGTCCTGAGCGAGAGAGAGCAAGACGGTGTGAAGTTTGATCATGCTGCTGAGAACAATGTACAATTGAAAACTTATGAATGGCTTATTTCTGGGAGTTTCTATTTAATATTTTTGGATCATGGTTTACCACATAAATTTCTTAGGTAATTTCTATAACCAGTGGCATGAAAACATTATTTTTTGTGACTAAAGAATATATTTTACATCACAACCACATAAATATCTACATATTTAAATTAAGTTATACATAACTTAAGTAAAAGTTAAACAATAGTTTTGTTAAACTATACCTGTCCTTACCATGAGTAATACACTCTGTTATTTTTAGTCATCTATTAACATTTTTTTAAAAATGCTCTTCATAATTTACTGTATTGATTTCAACCCACTAATGGTTTGCAAGCCACATATTGGAAAACAGTGTGGTTTCATCCTGCAATGGCTTAGTATAATCAATGTCCACCTGCAAAATGTTGAATCTAGACTTTTTGAATATAATTTCCTTATAGTAGAAAACTCTGTCCTTAAGAGGAAATAAAAAAAAATATATATTAATTTTGCTTAACTTTTGTCACATTGACCAAAATTTTGCATCTAAACTGTTATATAAATATAGTATTACTAGAGGCCTGGTGCACGAAATTCTTGCACAGGTAGGGTCCCTAGTCCTGGCCGGCAATCAGGGCTGATCGGGGGCCTTCCGGCTGTCAGCCGGGGCCTCCCTTCCCCGGCTGCCAGCTGAGGGTCAGGGCCTTACTTCATTCTGCACTGCCTCCTGGTGGTAAGCATCCGTCATAGCAAGCGATCGAACTCCCGGTCTCCTGGTCGAACTCCGGAGGGGACACTTTGCGTATTAGCCTTTTTTATATATAGATTGGTGTAGGAATCAAGAGGCCTGACCTCTATTTTTGTCTTCTAGACAATTAGAAAAATGTCCTTGGGCACTTATTTTAAGTATTAGAAACTCAAGAATCCTCTCTCTTTCTCTCTCTCTTTGTGTGTATGTGTGCATTTAATAGTTATGCATATGCATGTCTGCATTTTTTGATATTTTTATCATGTGCTTGTGTTGTTTTGATAATAATAGAAAGAAAGTAAATTGAACTGGATTACTTTTACTTTTATGTTTAGGTTAAAAAACAAGTATTCTGTTAACTTGCCATCAGTAAGTTATAACCATGGAGTTATTCAGAGATAGAAAACTAGAACGAAAACTAGAAATAGAACAGGAAAGTAGAGAAAGCAGAATTTCCCAGCTCTGTAGGCTTCTTAATTGGTTCTTGTAAAATACTTGGGGCTCATATTTCTTTAGGATAACCAATCAGAACTACTTCATGGTACTAGTGGTGGCTAGGAAAATTGCAAGCCTTATAGGAATCCAACACATATCCCTGGACTGTGTGGCTCAGTGGATAGAGTGTTGGCCATACACCAAAGGATCTTGGGTTTTATTCCCAGTCAAGGGCACATACCTGGGTTGCAGGTTCAATCCATAACCCCTATTGGGGTACGTTTTGAAGACAAATTAAAAAATATTAATGGAAAAATATCTTCAGGTTAGGATTAACAATACTAACAAAAGAATTCAACACATAATCTCTGCTTAATATCTACCAATAGTCCCTAACCCTAACTCTATTTCTTAACTTATATATAAAAACAAACAGAAAATAAGACCCATGTTTCTATGCCTTAAGTGAGGTCTAGGACTTCTCTACATAAGACAGCAAAATGCGAAGTATTCATCACAATGCTTTCTTCCATTGCATTGATTTTTCAAAAACAAGTGTTGGCTAAGTGATACTAAAATGTGATACATCTTTAACAATCCTAATAATCATCCTAAAAAAGCATTCTGATTAATTAGTAAAATTTGATAGTATGTTTTTAACTGTCCTTTTCAACAAAGGTTATATCTAATTAAATGTAATGTAAAGCCACATAAACAAAATGTCTCTTCATCTGTCATGGCAAACCTTCACCACAAACCTTCACTTAACATTTTTTTGTCCAAAAGTTTTGATGTTACACTTTCAGATTTTCTTCTAAATTGTACTTTAGACATGATGAGTAAGATGTCTCTATTAAATTTGTGGATCCTTTTTCAGAACATATATTGTTAGACCATTTCAGTATACACGTACAGTGATACGAACTCCATGTTTCTGTGCTGTAAGTATTTCAGCCAGCTTTAGATATCAAAGATCCGCTTTATACTGATGTGAACTGAACCACAGGGGTGAAGAATAGCCCTTTGTGGGGCTAAATGAAGCTCAAAAGACATAGCTAAGCGGTTATGCTTCCCCCCGTCAGCAGATTTCATCTTCAGGACCATGAGATGGTCTTTCCCTGTACACCCTTCATTTCATGTGTCTGTTGGCGTGAAATAGGCTGTCTCAAAACGGGCTAGTAAAGTCCTTGGTAACTTTAAGATTATCTTTTTTTTCCCTCCCCCCTCAGGGTCTACAAATAATTGAACTAATAACACAATGACCTTCCTAGATTGGGGGCCACCCTCCCTACACCATTTCCCACACGTTTGAAGCAGAGAACCTGCACAGTAAGAACATTTTTTAAAAAGTCATCTCTATGTAGAAATCAGATTCTGCCCCCACATTATCATAGACTATTTGCAAACTTTCATATTTTAAGTATTTTCTCCTTTCTGTCCCTACCAGGGGCTCCAGTCCGTTCCCCTGACTCACCCCGAAGAATGGGTATACTGTAGGGGAGAGGGGGGACGGGGAGACTCTTCAGTGCTATGGGCACCAGGCCTACAGTGCTGTCCCTCACCCATAGCCGCGCCCCTAATCCCGCCCCCCTATGCATCTCAGCTCTGGGAGGGGGCAGAGGCTCTGGGCCAATGGAGCTTATTCAGGGTTGTGGCAGAGTCAGCCTAGATCCCATAATGGAACCACACCTTGAGCCTGGGGGCTTCTTGCTGAGGCAGGAGGTGCTGGTGTCAGCCACCCCCCAGGCACACCTCATGGAGCTCGCAGGGAATGGATGCGGGGATCCGGCTTCACGATGCCCTGAGGAATCAAGCTCTTGAGCACCACCGGCCTCAGCTTGGCCGCTTGACCGCGTCCCGGTGTCTTGGTGACGATTGTCCCCTTTAGAATGCCCGAGCCAGGCCCCGTGTCATACATAGAACATGGAACTGGCCGCACGCGAAGCTGGCTCAGCAACCGCCGCCAACGGGCCACCCGCTCCCCGCTCCAGGCCCAGGACCACAGCCCGGCGTCAGGGCCACGGGCTCCTGGCCAATCCCACGGCGCTTTGCCCTCACTGGGCCGGCCTGGGGCCCCGCCATTCTAAGACTGTTCGCACACATACCCAATCTCACAGTCCGCAAGAGTAGAGAAATTAAAGTCCAATTGGAAATGTATGTGGAAAATGTGTTCGTGTTTTGAGGGGGAAGTTTTGGATTATTGTCCTCACAGCAGTAGTTACGTAAAAGCTGTGTCACAGCATGAAAGTCCTAAAGTTAGGCACCTGCGTGTTGGGATTTTAGGGGTCACAGAAGAGGTATGTTTCTCTCTCTCTCCATCCCACTGTAAAAGAACTTATACTCACTTGTGAATGTCCTATATGTCATGTTTAGTCATGTTTCACTTGTAAAACCGTACCTCTCATTAAGAAAAAAATATTAGGCCGAAACCGGTTTGGCTCAGTGGATGGAGCGTCGGCCTGAGGACTGAAAGGTCCCGGGTTCGATTCCGGTCAAGGGCATGTACCTGGGTTGCGGGCACTTCCCCAGTGGGGGATGTGCAGGAGGCAGCTGATCAATGTTTCTCTCTCATCGATGTTTCTAGCTCTCTATCTCTCTCCCTTCCTCTCTGTGAAGAATCAATAAAATATATTTTTAAAAAAAGAAAAAGAAAAAAATATTAGAATAACCAAAGTGTGCATAGTATGTAATCATCACTAAACTAGATTTTTAGCCAAGGGGATAGCTAAGACCCAAAGTTTAGCTATGGATGGTGAACCTGATGATGATTCTATCAAGTGAATGGTGATGTGGGAAGTGAGAAGTTGTGGCAAAATTTCTAGATTGAGCTCCTCGAACTTCATTTAAACAAATCCCAGAATCTGTTAAACTTCCTGATTTCTTGCCAAAGACTTCTTTCAGATAAGAAAGGTATAAAAAAGACACAATCGCATTTGAGACTCCACAAGTCTAATGTGAAGCCAGGGAAAGTATTACTATAGGTGGAAAACTTCAAATGTTAAACGGGTTTCATTGCATGCTCTTATGACTATCAATTATAATAAAATAACAGTGATTATCAAATTGATCAATTAACGTAATGTTAGATTATTGTTATGTATCATTAAGTATGTATTGCCATATATCATACAGGATCATTAAGGAAAATAGAAACTACATTAGGTAATTTAAACAGAGATTGAAACCAAGGATTTGGAAGTTTAGAAAAACTCACTGAAAGGTTGGGGGTGAAAATTGGGGCCCCAATAGATGTCACTAGGTTGCAGTTTTGCTGCCTCAGCTTTGGTTCTTAGAGTCAGAAATTTGTTTCTTCTTCCTTAAGTTAAGAAACTGTCGAAAACGGGAGCAAAGAACATAACTGACAACTCGCCTCAAGGCTGGGTATTGAGAGGGAGGTGTAGTCCAACTGCCACAATAATATGTCCATCTGCCAAAGCCCTTGTGCCCACTGCCCTCTGCAGCTACAAGTGCCATAAGGTGGCAGTATGGTTGACATGTTTGTGCTTGGAATTTGAAAAACCAAAGATGCTTAAAAATATACTAGAAGAAAACTCACTAAACTATTAACAGTATCTCATCTATATTGTAAAAGTAAATGAGATTTTGGTCTTCGAAGTATGTTAAATTTTTAAATGGGATTGTATCATAGTAGCAATTTCATTTCTACTGATGTGTTACTTTCCTATTACTGCATAACAAACTAACACAAACTTAACTGCTTAAAATAACCAACTTATTATCTGAGAATTTTCATGAGTCAGAATTCTAGGTTCAGCCTAACCCAGTCCTCTACTCAGGGTCTCTCTCTCACAAGACTGCAATGCAGGTATCAGCCAGGATTGGATTTCATCTGGAGACTTGACTAGGGAAGTATCCACTTTCAAGCTCATCAGATTGCTGACATAATTCACATTCTTACAGATGTAAAACTAATGGGGTCTTCCTTCTTCAAGCCTTCTCTGAACTCAGGAAAAAGCTAATTCTGCTGTCAAAAGGTTTACCTGATGAGGTCAGACCCACCCAGGACAATCCGTATTTTTATTAACTGGAATCTTGCTGATTAGAGTCCTTTATTACATCTTTTAATCTTTCCATATCAAGTAACATTATCTAGGGAGTAATATCCCATTATATTGACAGGTCCTGCTCACACTCATTGATCACTGGGGACCATCTTAGAATTCTGCCTACCATAACTGTGAAAAAAGAAATCTTACTCTGCTGGGCATTTTCTGCCTCACCTTGTTGGGCACAGCCTTTCTAGCTTGTTCTTGCACTGGCTCCATCGGAGTATTAGAAGAGTAAGTTTCTGAGGCAGGAAGTGAGGGGGTCATGAGAGGTATTACTTTTCTCTACAGCAGAGTAATGATTGAATTGGTCTGACTTAATTCCAGAATCTTACAATACATCATCCCAGAACTAGAAGTTGCTACAGAAGGAATCTTGACATTTCCTATCATTTAATTTTTTTTTTTTAAAGCAAAACCAGAATATGGGTAGTCCACGGTCATAGCTAGTTAGATGGGTAGCCAGAATCTGAGCCTAGGTTTCTTGACCTCCTAATTCAGTAGTGTTTTTCATGATACCAACCTATTTTGGTCATGAGATTATTATGAATAGATTTGTTTATTAGCATTAAAACTGGTTTCCGATTTCAGCATAAGGAAGATGTACAATTCCAATCTTGTGCCTAATTTATTGTTTTAATTGTACTAATTTCCAAATGAGGCCTTGTGATGGTTCTGTTTATATTACACCAAGCAATGGGTATTTAGAGCATAGCAATGCAAAGAAAAGCAGATCAAAAATGATATAGAAGCACTGGTTACCGGATCTTCTTCCTCTTTTATCTCCATGGTGTGCTCTCATCTCTTTTAGGCTTTTACCCAATGTCACTTTATTATTTAAAATTATAACACTTTCCTAATTCATCTAATCTCCCTTTCTCCAAGGAATTGATCACCAATTTTGTTATTTTTGTTTGTCTAATATATATATAT
>NW_006292604.1:589842-590279 GCF_000327345.1 Myotis davidii | reverse complement strand
ACTAAAGGAAAGGATTTGAAAGTCATTTTTGTGGAGGAACAGCTACAGAACAGATGGTCCCTTTATGTGCCTTGTTGAGAGAGGCAGGACATATACTAAGTGGTAGGGGGAAAAGGGAAAAAGGGAAAAAGAAAATGGTAGCGAAAACAGGAAGAAGGGAAGTCTCTGTTTTCGTTATTAGCTAGTAATGAAAATAGAAGCTTTTATATATTTTGTTTCTTTTAAAATTTTCTTATCAAGATTTTATGTTCCTTGACATTTTCTTCACTGATTTTCACTTTTTTTTTTTTTAAGGGAGACTTCCTAGTCATTAAACAGTATTAAAAAATAATGGATTAGGTAAGTTGTTTTTTTAATGTCTAATATAAGATTGATTTAAGAAGCTTTGGCCTAAATATTGTTACTGTAAAGTGACAAAGCTCTGGGTATGTTTTGGT
>NW_006292604.1:570833-580753 GCF_000327345.1 Myotis davidii | reverse complement strand
TTACTGTCCAGAAAGTTGCATCAGAATTATTTCAACTTAATGTAGTACAGGCTTAGATCCGTCCTTTTCTAAAAATCAATGTGAGTTCTAGCCTTTTAGGTTCTTTTTCTGTATTTTATTTTATTTTTTGAGAAAGTGACATCAAATCCTATATATTACTCAGCACCTTCTAAATAATGCTAAACTACCTTTTCTTTAAATGTAGTAGTTAGCAAAAACAAACAACATGCGCGGGTACCAGCTTTCCCAGGAGAACTGATATAGTTTGCTCCTCATAATAATGAGTTACGTGATAAACAGAATGTATCTCCATCTCGGCCATGGCTGCCAGGACACGTAGAACTATTGTTATCTTCTTAGAGTGAGCAATTGACCTGTTTGCCTGAGATGATGTGTTTCTCGAGCCACAGGACTTCCAGTAGTAAAATTGGGCAATTTCAGGCTAAGAAGAATGGTTGCTCACACTACTTTTGATTATAAAAGGATTATATACTTGTCTTTGAAACTTTAAAAAGTACAAATTCATAAAAATGTAGTAAATGTCTTTTTATATATTTATAAAACTTATTAAAAAATAAAACGAGTTGTAGGCAAATAGTCCAAATGGCAAATTCTATTTGACGGGTTGGATTAAGGAACCAGAACTGAGGGTGAGAGAGAATGACTAAAGGAAAGGATTTGAAAGTCATTTTTGTGGAGGAACAGCTACAGAACAGATGGTCCCTTTATGTGCCTTGTTGAGAGAGGCAGGACATATACTAAGTGGTAGGGGGAAAAGGGAAAAAGGGAAAAAGAAAATGGTAGCGAAAACAGGAAGAAGGGAAGTCTCTATTTTCGTTATTAGCTAATAACGAAAATAGAAGCTTTTATATATTTTGTTTCTTTTAAAATTTTCTTATCAAGATTTTATGTTCCTTGACATTTTCTTCACTGATTTTCACTTTTTTTTTTTTTTAAGGGAGACTTCCTAGTCATTAAACAGTGTTAAAAAATAATGGATTAGGTAAGTTGTTTTTTTAATGTCTAATATAAGATTGATTTAAGAAGCTTTGGCCTAAATATTGTTACTGTAAAGTGACAAAGCTCTGGGTAGAAATGTTTTGGTTGGAAATGACGCAGAAAGAATTGCAGCCACTGCCACATGTTGCAAAGTACTCCCTTCACGCCCCTGCATCACCACTTTCGCATCCTTACTGCGCCAACAGATTGTTTTTCTGTCCCAGTAATTTTCAGTAACACCCACAGAATCCCAGCAGTGATTGTGTCTAACATAACACCTGGCAAAAAGTCAACTTAATGTGAACAAAACGGCATCTCAGAATGCATGCCTCCGAATTAAAATCGTTCTCCACATTCCGAAGGAGTAGGAAAGGAAATGAAGAAGCCCGTGGTTATGAAATTAAGAACTCATTAGCCACTAATTCCAAAGACAAAATAAATAAATAAAGCATACATATTTTATAACCCAGTCCCAGCTTCGCAAAGGAAAGCAAAATTATACAATTCTACCCAGAGAGCATCTGTGTGATAGCAGTGGTTTAATAATTAAAACCAGATTTTGTAGAGAAGTTTTTCCCCTAAGATTCAAGACATATTTGAGGAGTCTTTCCTATGTTGCAGAGACTGTGCTGGCTCCTTTCATTTACATTATTAAATCCCATCAAACATAGATGACTTTAATGTTTCTATCACTTTGTAGCATACCATTATTTTACACTCTACAATGTAAGTTTACCATTTGATTTAGTTTAGCAATTAATGCATGATTCATTTCTGAAAATAGCAGAAATATAAGAGAAGAGAAATGATGAAAGTTGCCAAAACATTTGCACTATTTTGCTCCGTTTTTAATTCAATAAATTGCTCTGTCACATGGAAAATTGGTCACCCAAATGTAGATTTTTCATGCACAGGACTTGATGCCCACAAATCCCATTATGAAACAGTAGGATCTACGTGGCCTCATTTAAAAAATGTGCCCCCTGTGGTTTGAGCTGAATTTTGTCATGTGTGCTGCTGAATGAATAGCCCCAGTGTTGGCTCCGTCTCCACAAGCTGACAGCCCGGCCTTGGCTCGGGTGCAATGCTTTTTTGTTTTGTTTTTAGGTAGAGTCCTTAATCACATTAGAAGCTAGTATAATCCCCCAGCCAATCAGACAGCTTGCTCCTGGAGTGGCCACTCTTCCTGGGCCACACTGCTTTATGAGTAATGGATTCCCATGACATTGATGAGAGGACATTATCCTCTCTACATGGT
Source organism: Myotis davidii (assembly GCF_000327345.1). Classification (NCBI taxonomy): domain Eukaryota; kingdom Metazoa; phylum Chordata; class Mammalia; order Chiroptera; family Vespertilionidae; genus Myotis; species Myotis davidii. Next base: position 578,496 of record NW_006292604.1, on the reverse strand, counting down.
TTCTTTTTGTCCAACAATTGATGCTGCCTTTCTGTACCAACCGAAGTCTAGAACACACGAGAGAGTGTTCAAAGAGTTGGAATAAAAGAAAACGTTTTCTCCATGCCTTTTCACAGAAGATATTGTTTTATTTGTTTTGTGCTCTGTGAAAGCAACTCTCTCAGTATCAACCCACTTTTCTTTTTGTTATGCTACGATAGAAAAAAATAACATTTTAAAAATGTACAAGCCACAAGCATATTGCTCTAAAGTGCCATGCCCTGTTCTGGCTATTTAGAAACCACAGTGGTTTTTAAAAACGACCCATGTTTTGAAAACTGGCTCTTCCTCTTTCTACCTGTGCAACTTTCAAAAAGTGATTCAAACTTTCTAAATAGGAGTTTACCCATCTGTAATGTGTAAAAAATAGTAACTACATTTTAGCATGTTTTGGGGAGTTAAAGAAATAAAGCAATTGAGTTCGTAGTGTGCCTGTCACATAGCTGCTGGTTCAATAGTTGTCGCTATTATTATTATAAGCCATTAGAAAAGTAATTTGCTTTCTTTACACAGCTAGAAAATTAACATAACATCCACATTTTTAATAATAATAATAATAATATTATAATAATAATATATTATGGTAAAGTAATTTTTTAAAGAAGGTAACACAAGCACACAAGCAAAGAAAATGTAGAATCCTATATTAATAAATATATATTAATTCTAGAAAATCTGTTCTAATAACATCTGCTGATACTTCTATGAATCCTCTAAAAATCTCATAATAACCAATACTTTTTAAAAATGTTGTTCATGAGGCACACTATTTAAGGACATATTAAGCAGAGAGATCTATTTCTGCATTTGCCCCCGACGCACATGGACCTATACTTAAGGGCCCTCTGTACAACTAACAGGTTGGAAAGATAAGGAAGCCATTCTTCCTGGAACTTCCCAAGGGAGCTCAAATTCTACCCATCAGGCATGAAGTCGAATTCTTTAAACACATGAAAACACCTGCAAAGGCTATGTCACATAAGACACTATTCTCTTTGTTCTCTGACAAATGTAAGACATCACACCTCTTTGGAGCAGCTCTGACACCACACATGCATGCAATTGGAGCAATCACCAACTCTGGCAGGTCAGACCCACGGTGGCCTCCACCACAGACGATGCAGGTATCTGAGACACAACTCTGACAGAAGCAGCAGGGATTCCTAAGAGCTTACGTTCATATCCCCTGAATCTATACAAATGAGCTCCACATAGAAATTTCATGGCCACTGGCATTTTTAAAAAGGTGATATGAATATTTCCTGGAGATATGAAATATTCCTGGCAGTATGAATATTTCTCTCTAAAGAGAGACCCAGACAGCCTCTTTCTGGTCCATTCTGAGAAGTAGGCACTGCCTAGGACTAGGGTGTAGAGCTGGTCATGCAGCAGATACACAGGCTTGACATATAAAGTGCAGAGAAATCAAACAGAAACACCCACCTTCATTCTATATCCTTTTTGTAAAGTCACCATTCCACCTCCAACACACACACACACACACACACACACACACACACACACACACGTATTCCAGAAAGAACCTTGAACCATCTCCTTTCTGAAAACAGGGTCTGGGTAAATCCTTTGGGAAGGTTGATTAGCAGAGATGTCCGGAGGGCACAAAGCCTCGCCCAGATGAAGACACAGTTGCTTAAAGTCAGGATCCTCACTTCTGTTCTAGCTCTAGCTCTTTTTTTTGCTCCCTCCCTCCCAAATAGGGCATACCTCCATGGCATGGCAGGTTCCGCTCCCAACCACCATGGTAATGAAGTGAGTGTTGCAATAAAGCGAGTCAATCTTTTTGCTGATGGAGGGTCTTGCCTTTGGTTTGTAAAAACCACAACACCTGTGAAGTGCAGTAAAGTGCGGTGTGTGACGTGCAAGTGGAAAGATGGCCAGATTTGGGCCCCGGGCAGTAACATTTGGAAATTGAGAACAGATTATACAGAATAATTATTAGGATCACAGAGAGATATGAAAGAAAAAGTTGTGGAGTTAAGTAGGCAAATGAGAAGAAGCCAATGAGTAAGGTTCTGAACAATTCTGGAGCTAACAGTGACCTTAATTAGGCAGCTTTATGTGTAATGTGGTGTGATTAATCTCAGGCTTTTGCATAGAATGGGATTATTTGCAATCAATTGACATAATAGATGAGACCATTTCATAAAAATTCAAGCACATCTGAATGCAAAGTTTTAGTTGTAAGTTATTATAGCTATTTTCCAAATGAAAGGCCCGGGGACATGAGAGAGGTTTAAATTAATAGGATATTAATTATTCTGTAGTTCAGTCATTTTCAACTTCTCTTCTCATTCAAAAGAGAAAAAGGAGAAGGCAGTGTCTGAGGTGTGAATGTTGAGAACTCCATTTGCCCAAGATAGCACATACTTCTAGATCTTTTAAATAGTATACAGCCACTGCCTCAGTAAGAGTCTTACAAAGTCTACTGCAGTTGCCTGAAGATTTCTCAAACTTCTGGAAATTGAGTTGTTGTTTTGTTTTGTTTTTTACAGGGTTTCTAAGACCCAATTGATAGATCTTTCAGATTCCTGGCCTGGAGTGAGACTCTTTCTCAGTCTTTTTCTCTCCAGATATTATCCAGGCTATATAATAAACTGCATTAATAACTCTAATGCTTGTCTGCCTTTGGCTACATGACTTTGTAGTCCCTCCTTCTAGAGAAGTGGTTCTCAACCTTGGCTGCACATTACAATCACCTGGGAATCTTTTTAAAATCCTGATTTCTGGGCCTCATCCTCTGGAAATTCTGTTTCTTTGTTATTAATGTTGTGGCCCCACCCCATAACAAAGAAACAGAATTTCTGGAGGATGAAGCCCAGAAATCAAGATTTTAAAAAGATTCCCAGGTGATTCTAATGTGCAGCCAAGGTTGAGAACCACTGTTCTAGAGGGATAGAGTATATACTGTTTCCTGTGACTTTGGGCTTGGCCATATGACTTGTTTTGGCAAATAGAATATGGCAGAAATGATGGTTGCCAGGCCTATGACCATGCCTCGAGAGACCTTGCAAGTTTCAAGTTGCTTTCCTAATCCTCTGCCTTTGCCAGGAGAAAAAAATTGCCTTGTATATCCAGCTCATCAAAGGGAGATGACAGACATGTGGAGAAGAGCTGCCCCAGATGAGCCCAATCTAGGTTAACCATCCCCAAGATGTCCCACAGATGCATGAGCTAAATCAATTCTTATGTGGTGTGTGCTGAGAACTTGTGGTCCGATGTTATGCAGGGTTATTGTAGCAATAGTTAACTGACACACTGACCCTCCAAAATTAATCACCTCTTCTGGCACCAATGAGAGTGAGGTCAGCGCCAAACCTTTCAGGCCTCCGTCCCCTTGGGCTCTGTATTTGTCTCTCTCTGCTCCCCACCCTACATCAACATGGTCACTCCCCCAGTCAATCTGCAGGATCCCTTTTTTTCAGCTGTGGTTAAAAGAAATCCATTTAAAAACAATAGTAGGGGGAAATACAAAGTCATCTTTAAGCTAAAGCAGCCGTGGGCAAACTACGGCCCACAGGCCGTTTGAAATGAATAAAAATAAAAATAAAAAAGACCGTACCCTTTTATGTAATGATGTTTACTTTGAATTTATATTAGCTCACACGAACACTCCATCCATGCTTTTGTTCCGGCCCTCCGGTCCAGTTTAAGAACCCATTGTGGCCCTCGAGTCAAAAAGTTTGCCCACCCCTGAGCTAAAGGATGGAAAAACTCATGGGTGGAAATATTCAACTCTGCTTGGACAATCCCTTTACTCCTGAACTATTGTGAGGCTTATATCCAGTGTGTAAGATTATTCAAATATATAGCCACTCAAACAAAACAAAGGGCTTAAATTTTTCCATTGTATTAGCAATCATGCCTCTTGCAATGATACAAATCAGGATGGGCTGGGAGCGACTAAATTGCACCCTCAGATGAGCACCCAGGTATCCTTGGAACTAGTCAGAACTGGGGTACTGAAGCGAGGCACCAAGTGTGTTCACTGGGAACCAAGTGACTCTTCCAAGCATCTTTGTCATCTTCCTTTGCTAAAATGCGGATCATAACTATTTTCTAAGTTGAGGGCTAACTGGGAAAAACACATTTGAGGCCTTTGGCAAGTTATAGGCAGCCTCCTTTTTTTTTTCTCCTAAACAAAGATGTTCATTTAAAAACAATAATGGGGAAAAATACAAAGCCATCTTTAAGCTAAAGAATGGAAAACTCATGGAAGCCTAATTATACCCCCCTTATTTTTGTTCAAACAGTGATATTATATTCAGGATCATTACTACTACGAAGCAGTCCAATTTATCAATAAGGTGCTTATTATTTTTTAATAAAACTTATTTATTGATTTGAGAGAGAGAGAGGAAGGGAGAGAGAAAAAGAAACATCAGTTTGTTGTTTCACTTATTCATGCCTTCATTGGTTGATTTTTGTGCCCTAATGGTTGATTGAACTTGCAACCTTGGCATGTCAGGATGATGCTCTAACCAACTGAGCTGCTTGGCCAGGGCACTGAGGCACTTATGTCAGATGGATCTATGTGAAACTCAGCCGTAGGAGCCCAGGCAATATAGAATTTTTTTGCCCCTATTCTACGTGTCTGTACTCAAAAAAAAAAAAATCCTGGTGTTTTTACTTTGATTTGGGCTTCAAATACACCTGAAAATTCAAAACAACACTCAGAAAAGCCTGTCAAATTTGTTTATTTCTAGTTTTAATGTTATCTCCTTAATTCTTTCCTAAGTTCATAAGAAATGGCCGAGAAGTTAATGCTGCATTTCTTGACCATCATCCCTTGAAAAATTCATGATCCTCAATTAGCCTTTGGACTCAAAGACGGAATTTTTCCCCCACAAAAACCCAAATTGGTGAGATTATCTTGAATACCCACTGTGGGCAAACAAAAATTACGTTCATTGTATAAAAATCAATAAATATTAGACTATTTTAGAAATACATGAATGTAATGTTGCTTGTTCTAATAGTGTAAAAGTATAGTAAAAGAAATGGGTTACCTTCTTTTTCCTCATAGCCTTTCCTAATAAGCCAAAAAATATGAATAACTGTGTTTCAGAATTTTCTCTGCTGCATAATCCTTCCTCAGATGCTTTCAGACACTAAAGAATTTACAAAGATTAACCTTTGGGAAAAGTTGTCTTTTCAGAAAAGAATAAACAAAAGGAAGAAAAAAAAACAAACCCCCAGCTTTGTGAAGTTTCCCAGAGAAGCTCCTTCTAATTTGCACTAATGGATATTCAGATCATATGGAAAATTAAACACCAAAATCAAAATTTTCAGAGCAGGAGAATTTATGCACACAAATCCTATTACCAGCTAAATGGGATTTATTGGGATCCCTAGTGACCTCTTTAGGAAATTTACCCCCTGCTGTTCAAGATGAATATATTATGTGAAGGAAACCCAAATACACAGCCCCACTGTTGGTTTTATCCCCAGTCCTTCAAGTGATCCCTCCATTATTCTAAAAGATGCTGGCAACCATATCAGTTTGCATATCTGACGGACAGTGCAAAATAACATCTATATTTTCTCTTTCAAGTTCTTCAGACTTGTTTTAAATATTTTCAAAGATTTCTTTTTTCCCTTCCTTTCTCCCTTCCCTTCTCTTCTTCATTTCTCTCTCTTTTCTTTCTTCTTCTTCTTCCTCCTTCTCTTCCCCCCTCCGCCCTCTCCTCCTTTTCCTTGTCCCTTTCCTCCTCCTGCTTCTTCCTCTTGAAGATAGAAAAGAAACGAAGCAAGCATTAAAAAGTTAATGTTCTCCTTTTGTCTCTCCTGGTGATATTACATTCCTCTTAGTACAATATTCCTTTCCCAAACACTATTCTCTCTGGGACTTGAGCACCAACTGCTCTCATGCAGTTCTCTGACTGGAGACAATATCACTCTCCAGATGGCCTCACCCCATCCTTCAAAAGGGTGCAATTCTACTTACCAGCCAATGAAAGTTCTATTTCCTCAAAGCATAAATCTTGAATTCTTTTTCAGGACATACCATCTGGGGGGGGGGGGGGGGAGGAGGTGGGAACAAACAACTAAATCAACCTAATACACAATTAGATTATCCCTCCTTAAACATGTGAGTTTGAAGTATGTTTATGCACCTAAAGAATTAAAGTGTTTGATAAAGAAGAAATACCAAACAAAAACCTAGACCATTCCATTTTGCTAAAAGGATGTATGACTATATTATGTTCTATGTGATGATGTTTCATGCCTAAATTTACTAGATAGAAACAATAATGCTTTGATACTGTTGTTAGTACTTGATAGTTTGCTTTGCCTAAATTATGATTAAATTTTAATAGAAGTTAAAATCTTAAACATTCTACAGATTACTTAAAATGACTTTAATTATTTTTAAAATTAAATAAAAAGTGTTCATTAGACCCAGGTGGTCAGTAGTTATAATAATTTTTTTCTGGCAAGCTAATGATCAAGCTGCATTTTTTTTTTTAATGAGAGTTTATGTCTTCTAAACTTAAACTTTCTAACAACTCTAGTAAAGGTGCACTTCCTTATCTTGACTTCTAATATTGACTGAAGAAAAGAAAGGGCTTGTAGGCTGATGGCTGCTATCCTTGGACCCTTCGGGATATGAAACACAGTAGGGCAAGGAGCCAAAATGAGAGGACAAAGATTCTGGGGTGACCTAAATTGTTTTTCTGAATATATTTGTGTTTCACAAATTTCTATATTTATTTCATATGGAACATATTACTCTTGAGTTTGGCATTTGAAAAACAAATGTTGCTGATCAAGATACCAACTAGTTTAGTTTAAGAGCTTTTCATTAAGACTTTTGGACCTACTCCATGGTTCATCCCAGGGCAGCAGCATCAACACTAGTGACAGCAAAACACAATAAAAAAAGGAAGCTTTGTTGTTTTATGAGCACTTGCCAAGCCAAAATTTCTATTGTTCACCTACATAACCAATTATCAAAACCACCATGTCAGTTCAACTACAGCACACATATGTTTTCCTTAATTGTAGGCCTATAATTACTTGCATTTAGCTCTTACTTTTATCTTAGAAAACAGCCATAGAAATTCTTCTTGGTTGTACACATATAAGTAGGACTCATTTATTCTGTTGAATAAAATGTGTCAATCCCATTAAATTAACCTGAAAGCCATACTGAGTAGCAGAGGTCTAGATATACTAGTCCTTTTGATCCTGTGTTAGCAAAACATATCTACCAGGTCCCCAGTCCCACTCATATATGTCAAGGACATTTAGTTGTACAGATAGCTCAGTTAAATCTCATTTACATGGCCTCTATTCATGAAACTCTCCCAACTCTGAACCATCAGTAGGAGGAATCAATTAAAATATTCAAATATTTTGGGCAACACTGCCTCTGTCCTGGCCCAATCTCTTCATTTCTGTTTTAAATTATAACCTTATTTTTCATGTGGCCCAAATATTAAGCTTCTTGATAGTCACGGCCATTAGTACCCTACTGCTCTGGCTTAAGGGAAGCAAACTGAGAGTCTAGCCTTAAAGTCATGTCCTTTACTTCTCCCCATTTCTCTTAATTATTTATACAAATAATTGACTTTTTAATTTATTTTTTTTGTTAAGACTA
>NW_006292604.1:569045-570800 GCF_000327345.1 Myotis davidii | reverse complement strand
AGTCCTTTGGTTGATCTCTTACCCCCCTCCGTCCTGCCCCCCAACCCTCCCTGGCCTTCCTGCTGCAGTTTGACAATCTGTTTGAGGCAGCTCTTCTTGATAATCACACCTTTTAGTATCCTACTGCTCTGGCTTAAGGGAAGCAAACTGAGAGTCTAGCCTTAAAGTCATGTCCTTTACTTCTCCCCATTTCTCTTAATTATTTATACAAATAATTGACTTTTTAATTTATTTTTTTTGTTAAGACTATTTTTTGAGCAATTTTAGGTTCACATCAAAATTTAGGGCAACGTAGAGATTTTCCATATAGCCTCTGCTGCTACACATGTACAGCGTCCCCATTACCAATATTACCCACCAGAGTAGTACATTTATTACAATTTATGAACCTATATTGACACATCATAATCACTTCAAAGTCCATAGTTTACATTACTGTTCACTCTTGATGTTGTATACATAATTATGGTATCATACAGAGTATTTTCATTGTCCTAAAATTCTTCTGTGCTCCACATATTCATCCTTTTCCTTGCCTGACCCCTGGCTACCAATGATCTTTTTACTCTCTCCATAGTTTTACATTACTGTTCACTCTTTTTTTTTATTTTTTTTATTGTTTTATTGCTTAAACTATTACAGGGTATTACATTTGTTTTCTTTTTTTTTCCCCCACCCTTGACAATCCCCCGGCCTCCCCTACTGTTCACTCTTGATATTGTATACATAATTATGGTATCATACAGAGTAATTTCATTGTCCTAAAATTCTTCTGTGCTCCAAATATTCATCCCTTTCCTTGCCTGACCCTGGTTACCAATGATCTTTTTACCCTGTCCATAGTTTTGCTTTTTCTAGTCATATAGTTAAAGCATACAGTATGTAGCCTTTTCAGATTGGCTCTAGTCACTTAGCATTAGACATTGAAGATTACTCCATGTATTTTCATGGCTTGGTAGCTCATTTCTTTTCAATGTTGAATAAAATTTCATTGTCTAGTTGTACCACAGTTTCTTATTCCATTCGACTACTGAAGAACATCTTGTTTGCCTCCAAGTTTTGGCAACTATGAACACAACTGCTAGAAACATTGTGTGTAGGATTTGCGTGGATATAAGTTTTGAACTACTTTGAGTAAAAAACAACAAAGAGTGCAATTTCTAGATCACACAGTAAGAACAAATTTAATTTTCTAAGAAATTGCCAAACTATCTCCCAGAGTGGGTGAACCATTTTAGATTTCTGCCAGCAATGAATTAGAGTTCCAATTCCTCCACATCCCCACCAGCATTTGCTGTTGCAGTGCTCAAGATTTTGGCCATTCCAACAGGTGTATAGTGATATCTCATTGTTGTTTTAATTTGCATTTGTTTGATAACATATGATCTAGAGCATCTTTTTATATGCTGATTTGACATCTGCTGGGAAATTTTCCGGAGGTGTGCTGGAACCAACCTCTATAGGAGGGTGGGCCTCCAAGACAGAAGAGAAGCTAACAGTCCTTGATCAGATGTGTGTTTTGCAAATACTTCAGTCTGTGGATTGTTTTCTCATATTTTTTTTTTATCACAATTGGACTTAAATTTTTATGCTCCAATGAATTTTCTATGAGAGATGGTATTTATGAAATAAACCCCACATATAGGTGGTGTACTATAGCAAACAAAACAGATGAACTTGATTTTCCTATTTTAAGAAATATTTTGAGGACCTACTATGTATCATGTTTAATGTTATTCTCTTGGGCAAGATGAA
>NW_006292604.1:560585-569013 GCF_000327345.1 Myotis davidii | reverse complement strand
TTTCAAAATTCTGGCACGCCGAGCTCAAAAGGTTCGCTGTCACTGGGCTAGTTTTTATGGAATATGGAGATGCTGCCTGAAGGTCGGCGCTGTGGGAAACGCAGTTCAGCTAAGGACTGAGAAGGATCACTGACTGGCAGGCTGAGAAAGTCCAAGGGACAAAAGCAGGACCAGGGAGGCCGGTTAGCAGCGTCCAGTGCAGGTGGGACAGAGGGACAGCGACTCTGCAGTGACCCCGCGGCTGCTGGGGGTGTGGGTGAGGCAGGGTGCCTCCCGGGCCTTCAGCCTGAGCTGTGCAATGACAGACCTGCTAGGGCAGTGGTTCTCAACCTTCCTGATGCCGCCACCCTGTAATACAGCTCCTCATGTGGTGCCCCCCAGCCATAAAATTACTTTTGTGGCTACTTCATAACTGTAATTTCCTACTGTTCTGAAGCGTCATGTAAATATCTGATATGCAGGATGTATTTTCATTGTTACAAATTGAGCATAATTAAAGCATAGTGATTAACCACAAAAACAATATGTAATTATATATGTGTTTTCCGATGGTCTTAGGGTGACCCCTGTGAAAGGGTCGTTCGACCCCCAAAGGGGTCACAACCCACAGGTTAAGAACCGCTGCTTTGGGGTTTATCCAAATAACTATTATTTTTAAAACTTTCATAGACTTGATAGGCTAGTTGAATTTACAACTGTTTGTATGTGTGTGTTTCAGTTTTCAAAGGTTAGTGAGTGCCACATGTAGAAAAGGAGTCAGACAAAGGCAAGCTAATTAGTAAGAAATAGCCTAGAGGAGACAAACCTGGACTGGGTCCTGGCTGCCAACCTAAAAAAGCAAATGTCATTCTCCCACAAAACTGCAGAACGTCCTTTTCGTTTGCTGAGGATCTCAGGATCAAAGGAGTCAGTGCTGCAAAGGTAAACAGAAATCCACTCAGCCACATTCAATGTTGTTTGTGTAGACCAGACTCAAATAACCACATGGCACAAGACCTGAAATCTTTAACTGGAGACCAATTGTGCCCCATTAAAGATGTCTAAATGAGACCGAACCACAAAAGAAAAGGTACATTCACACAAAGTTTATTTATAAGTCAACTGGAGGTCATTATTTTTATAGGAAGGGTTCCATACCTTGTCATTTTCTACTAACACTGGATGACTACTGAGTAATTTACAAGTAGAACAATAAGAATGAACAGTGCACTGGCAATAGTGCATAGTGCAGAGTTGTGTTTTTTGAAAACTTAATCAAAAATTTCAAACAAAACTACTCATACATGTGAATATACAAAATATGTCCTTTTCAAATGCTTTTTTTTGGTTATCGCATTATAAGATATTAGAAGAGCAGCTTCCTTTCACTACTTGAAGTCCATTGTTCATATCATTGAGGCTGTACTAGCATTTAACCCATTATAAATATTTGGGTAGATTTTGCTCTTTCCTCTTTAATACAGAGAAAGATTTAAAATCAAATTTACTCAGTGAAAGATAAGCATATATTTAAAAAAAACAAATTAAACAAAATAGCTTTTACTACTCAAGGAAGCTTGTTCCAGTGTGGCCTAGTTTGAATAAACAGCATGTGCAATGAATTTGACCTTATTTACTGAGTCGTAGAAAAAAAGAGAATCTGGGGGGTAATGGGAGCCATTATAAAAAACTGTGTCCCTTCCTGTCTCTGTCATTCTCATCTTGGAGTGTAGCTCATCAGAGTTTGCTCTTTTAATGCTATACTTATTTATAATGGGAAAAAAATTTGCTTAGTTGTTTGGATGCAACTAACCAACACTAACATGATTCTATGATGCCATAAATTCTTGACAATTATTTCTATTATTTATTAGACTTGCCATGTAAACTGGTGGTAAATTGTTATTGAGGAAATAGCACATTCTATTCCACACAAAACTTGTAAAAGAGAAAGTGGATAAAACTTCTTAGCAGTAATGGAATCGATCAAAGGAGGTTTATAATTTCTTAAACTATTTGAGATGTATGCTTGACATTAAGATTTCTAAATGTCTTATTTTTCCCCTACTCAGTAGAGCTTTTTTTTTCCAAAGAATTTACTTTTTTTTAGGTTAACAATGTGAAAACTAAAAGATAAGAGAAAATTAAAATCAGCTGAACTAACTCTGGTTTTAATTCATTGTTTTTCCCATTCCCTTAAATGAAGATGCCTACAGAAATAGTAACATTTTCATAAGAAACTAGAGACCCCAAAATGAAACCATATGTCCTGCTGAGGCCAGTCCTTAAGCTCAGGAAATACCATTTATCTTTGTTGTTGTTTTTTTTCTTTTAACTCCTAAAACTTTAGACATGGTTTTGCATTCTAGTTTGGCAACTACATGCAATGCCCCATCAATGTCACTTATTTTTATGCCTTTTATCCTTTGCATGTTTGATGTTTCCTCAAAGAAGTTTTTTTTTTTTTTCCTGAATGAAAAAATGTGATTTTAGTTCAGTTTAGCTTTGTATCTTTCTTCACATAATCAAGCTGACTTTAAGCAGGATAGGATATATCTTCTGTTCTCTGTTAAAACTGAGTTTTATGGCTGCGGGAGACTGATCACCATGTTTAATTTTGCAAGATTTTTATGGAATATGATGTGTTATTTCTTGGGTATCAATGTATGTACCACAAGTTATTTACAGGGCAGTTCTAAAAATAATAAAAATAATTAGACTTGAATATATCATATTGCTGCTTCCCCTTGGGAGGTAACTTTACAATCCTCTTTCCTGATAAAATTTCCTGACTAATATTTCTAAACTTACACAGGACTGACCTCCCTCTAGAGACCTTTTAAATTTTTTTCTGGACCACAGTCACTCTTTTATTCAGAAAATATTTATTGGGTAAAATATAGGATGAGAAAGATAGTAGTAGAGCAACTCTACACAGTCTTTCTATTCTGTGCTCTGGTGTTATTGCACAGGGAAGGTCTTCCCCCCCCCCCTCCCTCATTCATTCTCTTCCACAAACACCAACAGGTGGCAAGTGGCATACTATTAGAATTTCTTCTGCAAGCTACTCTTCTCCTGTTACTACTACTGGATTTCAGTATTTAGTTTTCAAACATTTCAAAGTTTTGCTTGCATGCTTGAAATAAATTGTTTACCAATTCAGGAACAAACAAATGGCAGTCACTAATATTGCTCTGGGGCTGTGCAGTTTACCATTTGCTCACCACCAATAGTAAGTAGTTGATTTCATCCTCACTAGAATTGTGCACCATTGCACTTTTTCCTTGTCAAGCCCGAGTTAATGCACACAGACACAATACAATCAGCAAGGTCACCTGGCTGGAAAGTAGTCATTAGGATTGAAGGCGGTACCTCTGATTTTCAAAGATTTTATTTAAATATCTACTCATAAGTGTCTCCTCTGTCTCTGTGATTCTGTACTGAGAGGTCTAATAAAATTTAGAAAAGCAGGAAAAAATAAAATTGTGGTCTACCACAATATGTATAAGTACATTTGAAATGTAAATCCTTTAGACTTCCATTTTTGCACCATTTACATGAGTATGATCATTTTGAAAGGCCTCTTTAACACCCCATCCATCATGGATCAGATTACAAGCCATAGAATTTTAGAAACATAAGAAAGACTAGAGGTTATCGTTATCATGATCATAACTCATTCTTATAAAATGGCATGTAAGATAATGAATGTATACAATGCAATAGAAGGCAATTTGGCTTGTATGTCATACAGAACGCAGTCTGGGGTGTGGAGGGAATTCCATGCTACTTCTGTGAGCTTCAGTTTTTCTTTTGTAAAACATTGGTAATGATAAATGAGCAGAAGAAGAGAAATAATACAATCTCCCAGCCTCCTCAGAAACTTTCCTTGTGTATTAAATTTACTTTAAAAAGTAAGGAGAGAGTTGGAGTATATGGTTAGCCTTCGTTAGAACTCCAACCGGAGAGACAAAAGAAGCACCAACTGCTCTCTGTAAGCCTGTTTTTCAGATTTCTGTTTCACAAAACAGATTTGAATCCCCAGCTCTTCAAGAAAAAAAAAAAAAAGTCTTCCAAGCCACCAGCCGCTCGGAGCTGTGTAAAATGAAATGGAGGTGGGAAGACAAAACCTTTCAGGATGGAGCAGAGGCCATGTAAACAGATGTGAGCGAGTGAATAGAAAAGGTTGAATAGTTGCTTTGTTGCTTGCTTTCTGTTTGTAGCACAGAGGGTTCTCTCCGCACAAATCTCTCTGGCAGATGATGGGCCGCATACCTCTCCCTGTGCGTGGAAACACACAGAACCTGGTCTGTGCTAAACACAGGCCCTCTCCGCTCTTGGCTCTGTTTATTCTAATGGATGTTTATTGTAATGAAGGTTTCATGTCAGACCAAACATTTACGGTCATTCTGAAAGAGCATTTATGAAGAACGTAACTGAAAAGCCCATGTAATTTTGCTTTTTAATCTAACGGCAGATAACCATCAGTCTCCGGCTGCATTGTCCAAAGAAAATATACTCTCTATGAATTTTAAAACACAGCCTTTCTCATTGACAGGCATTAAATGACATTATAGCGAAAAGAGAGAGGGAGGCTATGTTCGCAGGAAAACTATTTCTGAAAAGAAACCCTGTTATGAATGTAAACAATGTGTTGAAATGAGCAACATAACCTTCACTGTATTCTGAAAGATTTGGGCAGAAAAATACATGGCATTGTTGAAGTGCTCTACACATGTCCATTGATTTATTTCACAAGGAACTGTTATTGTTGCCTACTTGGCAAAGGTCAGGCACCAGGATCTGGAAGCCTGCCCAGGTTCCTGTAAGGACCCCAGGGGCCTGGCATTTTGTGATTCAGGATGACTCCCTGGGTGGCGAGTAGGTGGGCAATGGTGAGAGAGGTGGGGAAATGTCTGTTCTAGCTTTTATTATACTCTTATTTTTATTCAAATAAAATCAACACTAGCCTCTAAGGCCAGTAGTAGCCTACAGCAATAAAGTATAAAATGTTCCGTCATAAATGTATATGGTCATAGTCAACTCTTCCCCTCTAGTAGATTTTATTTCCTATGGAACAGAATAAATGGGTCTCCTGAAAGCTGGTGGATTTACAGCTTGAATTTACTATCCTTCTAGCATGGTGTTAACTTCACTAATGAAAATGTTGTGTCTGCAATGCAGAACTTCTCCACGGAAACAAATCATGCAGATATAGGAGAGGGGTCCGATTTCAAGAAGAACAAGGAATAGGGAAGGAGAGAAACATTGAGAATGGGTCCCTTTTCTGAAACAGCATATGGCATAATAATCCTATATAATAAAAGCATAATATGCAAATTGTCTCTTGGACCGGGAGTTCTTCCGGGAGTTTAACCAGGGGGCAGGGCCAGCCAGAGGCGGGAGGGAGGCTCCGGCCAGCTGCCACCAGCTGCTAGGAACCCTACCAGTGCACTAATTTCATGAACTGGGCCTCTAGTATAATAGAATTGTCATAGAGCACCCTTCTTTTTTTTGACACAGGAATATATCTTTCTTTCCCCAGGTCTCCTATTTACAGTTGTAGAGGGGGCAGGGCCAGCTCCTTGCTGGCCGGCAGGCCCCTGATCAGCCTGCCAAGTCATGGGGTGTGGGCCTAGAAGCATAATATGCAAATCGACCGAATGGCAGAACTACCTCTTGGCGGAGTGCAGGCAGGGCCAGCAAGCAGAGGGCTCCCAGACTGCGAGAGGGCGCAGGCTGGCCTGAGGGACCCCCCTGAGTACACGAATTTTCATGTGCTGGGCCTCTAGTAAGTTATAAAAGGCATAATCTTAGAAACTGCAGTTAACTTGGTATAATCAGAGAGAATTCTCTTGTCAATGCCTGGATCCTCTTATAGCATCCAGATGTTTTTCTTTCAGGAATTACCTAATTTCTGTAAGTGTGTAGAATTATTCTTTAGGAGACAGGAAAAAGGGATATGGTCAATTTGAAATGTATCTGCCCCCCTCCCCCCCACACACGTTCATACACTGGTGTCACTCTTTATATGTCCTTCAGAGATGTTCAGAAGCACATAAATAAGATAGCTTGCTTTAATTTCTTGTTCAGATACATGCTCTGACTTTATCATTAATAAGCTCATATGATGTGGGCACATGCCTGGAGAAATAAAAAGGAAAGAAAAGAAAAAATGGAGGGAAGGAGAGGAGAGAAAAAGACACAAAGAGAAAGAGTTTCTGTCTGAGGCCCAGGGCCCCCCTCTGCTCTGTCTACACGAAGTCAGCACTGCAAGCCTGCCCCGTCCTCGCTGATGGGCTGCAGGCCCTTCTGCACAGGACTGTGCCTCATGCATTCAGGGCAGCTCTGACACCACAGCCCCTTTGTTCAGGCCAGATCGCCGCTCTCCCCTCCCAGCTGCCATATGGTGCGGGGGAGGCCAACTTACAAAGACCTACAAGGAGAGCGAAGACTGAAAGAGCAAGGGAAGAAAGAAAATCAAGAGGCGACGGACAACTGATTTATGTCCTCTGTTAAAGAGGAAGTAGGCAAGTGGGGCTGAGAAGTGTGAGGGTCCAGGGGACACGGAGGGAGCGTGGGGAGCGGATGTTCTTGGAATATGAGACCTCTCCCAGATAAGCAAGCAGGCTGTTTCCTCCGGGAGAGGCAGCCTCTGCTTATTCCCCAAATATGGTGCTGAAGACGGAGACGGTCCACTACAGTTGTTTCCCTTTGTTGCCAATCTTCAAGTTTTCCCTGTTACTCCTGATGGCCAGGGCTTACACGGTTTAACTTTATCATAATGATATCGTTAGCAAAACCAAATATACTGTGCTTTTATATATATTCTCACATGTCTGCACGGTGGCAAGTTGTAGTATTTTGTAGAGCCATGCTTCTCCGAAGAAACCACTCTCTTTTTTGAGGACATTTGAGGACCCTGCTTTTTTCTTTTCAGACAGTGGAAGGAAGGGAGGGAGAGAAGGATAGAGAGAGAGAGAGAGAGAGAGAGAGAGAGAGAGAGAGAGAGAATCAACGTGAGAGACACATCTCTGTCTCCTGCACACCCCCACCGGGTCCAGGGAACACACAACCTGGAATCCAACCGACAATCCTTCAGTCTGTGGGTGGATGCTCTAACCACTGAGCCCTCGCTAGGGTGCGGACCCTACTTTTTCAGGAGTCTATGGCAAATCCTGTCATGATATAATACACACTTTTTGTTAAAGCACGTGAACGCTTGTACTATGTAGATTTGTATATAAAGATTTTTTAGATTTTAAAGTTGGAGCGGCCTGAATACATAATGCTAATATATTTCAGTGCTTTCAAAAAAGAATGCTAATTATGGTGAAACATTGGATTTTCCCTCCATTTATTTTCTACATAATACAACGTACTGCCATATCGATCATGTTTCATAAGTCAAAAGAGACAGAAGTACAGCTCTTGGCCAGATAAATAGGCTGATAATTTCATTTATTTCTTCAATAAGTAGTTCAGCAAGAAATGCCGCTTCCCAGTATTGCTTATTTAATTCTGACCTGATCATGTTTGATAAGATAAGGCTATGCAAAAATATTATTATTTCGCAGACAAGGCATAGTTGAATATCCACAAATTATAAGATGATATAGGTATCAAGTATTTACTTCAGATATAATTATTCAGAAGAAGAATACAGCCTGGCATCCCGTTTTCCATTGAAGTCCAGCAAACTACACTCTCCTGGTTTCCCTCCTGCACACTGGCAGCTACTTGCCAGGCTAGACTGCGGATTTTCCTCATCTCCCTCTCTCTTAAAGTGGAAGTGTGCCAGAGGCCCATCTTTGGATTTGTTTTCATCTCTGTCTACCCTGACTCCCTCGATCTTATCTAAATCTCCTGGATTTAAGTACCATCCATATGATGATAACACCCATATTCACATCTCCTAAACTCTACCTGCATATTTCTAGCTGCCAACTCAACATGTCCTTGTGTTTGTCTGATAGGCATCCCAAACATGCTGTGTCCAAAACAAAATTCCCAATCTGCACCCACTAACCGCAATGAATAGCAACTCTGGCCTTCTCGTCCCCCAGGCCAGTTAAGGGAATCATTATGACTTCCCTTTCTCTCACACCGCACTTCAGTGCATCAGCAGCTGTGTTGATTTTACCTTCAAAATACATACAGAATCCAACCACTTCTCACTGACGCCATTGCTACCATTTTGGTCAAAGCCACCAGTGTTTCTCTATTGAATTATTGCAATAACCTCCTTATTTTGTCTCTCTGGTTCCATTCTTGTCCTTCTACTCAAAGAGCAGTCAGGGTAACCCTTATAATCTTATGTTATATCGTGTCCTTCTATGTATAAAAACCTGTAAACAACCTGGCCACCCATATCCCTTTAAACTTGTCTCAGCCATACTGGCTTCCTTTCTATTCTGCAAACACACAAATCACATTCCTTTTTGTAACA
>NW_006292604.1:540717-560574 GCF_000327345.1 Myotis davidii | reverse complement strand
TTTGTACCAGCCGTTCTGTCTTTCTAGAATGTTCTTCAATCCCTTACTCAGTCTTTCCTTGCAATGCCACCTTCTCAGCCCATGCCGCCATTCTTTCTTGTTATATTGTTTCCATAGTACTATTTGCTGTCAAATCCTCCCCCTGCCCCGCTCCCCCCCAAAAAAATAATTTCCTTCCTATGAAAGTAGCAGCCCAAGACACTGGAGTCATTGGAAAATATATGATAGGTCTTCTGAAGTCTGGATTATAGTTACCATTTCTAGTTACTTTCAGAAATAGATCTAGATAGAAATAATAGTTTTATTTTCTTTCTGTTTAAATACACACATTCCCCCAAAGTATATTTTATACTTGATACTCATCTTTTTTCTCATCCCTTTTAAAAAAATTAAGAATGGATATATGCGAGGTGCCAGGACCTACCTCTAGATAGTTCCCCAAACTGAACTTTATGATAAAAGGAAATCTATGAACAAAAGAGATGTTAAAATTAATATTCTGTAGAGAGGAAAGTAACTGATATTTAGAAAAATGAAAGTAGCAACCTACATTAAATTAAATATTACTCCTCAAAACAGATAAATTAAATGACAAACTTAGAAAGAAAACATCACTCTTATAACCAAAACACTTGGCATATTCTGTAAATGGTAAGATGATAGTATTCCTGTGTTTGCACCTAGCCTATTTTTTGTCCTAACTTTTCTCTTATATTGCCACCATGCATTCCAAGAATTCGCTGAGGTTAAATTCTCTACTGAAAATGTACTCAGAGCATGAAAAGGAGACCATTTGAGATCAACAGAGCCAAACAAAATCATTAGAAGTTACTTTTACATGGGAGGGCCTGGTTCCTGGACTTGGCAGCATTGTTTAATATTCCAGCTCCGAGGTTTAGTTGCCTCAATAGCTTAGTCAAGATACTTAATTACTCTCAACATCTGTCATAGGAGAACTAGGAGCCCAGAGAGCAATTCATAATCGCGCGGCATGGCCCACCCACCTGCAGCCCTGCCTTGACACTCGAACCTGTCCACCCAGAGCTCTAGCGTGCCTGGCCCAGCCCCCAAACCCTCTGGCCTTCTCTGGCCGCTTCAAGCCCCACCCTCAGTCCCGAGTCACCTGGGGCTGGTCCCGCTTTCTCTGGGTGCCTCCCCACTTCCGCCCTGTCTCTGGAGCATTGCAGAGGCTCTGCCCCATCATGGCGCCGGAGGAGAGTGTGGAAGCCTCCTGCCTGCTGTGCTGTGCTCCTTCCCCTGGCAGGTGGGCCGCGGGGCACTCAGAGTGTGAGTGGTGGGTGGGGAAGGAATGGTGAGGGGGCGCTATGGGCTCTCACCCCTGCCCTCCCCTGCACGGGATGGTCCGGCCTACTCCAGGCGCCTCCCTGCTCCCGCCCTGTCTCTGGAGCAATGCCCTAGCTCACATGCTAATGACCTGGTCATTACCGTTATGGCGTATTGACCATTAGCATATTAGCTCTTTATTAGTATAGATAATATCTACCTCAAATCATTGTGGTGATGGTGATAATTAATGCCCCTAAGACATGTTCTGCCACATATAGAATGCAAAAAATATACTTATTATCTGTATTATAAGATATTGAATGATATATAAAAGGTAGAGGCATGAAAATCAAGTAATTTTTAAGTAACATTTCAACATTTTAAATGTAGAAGTTCATATTATAATTTAATTTTACATATTCTGCTCATTATTGTTTTAACAAAAGCATTAAAAAAGAGAGAGAGAAACCTTGATTAGTAATGGGAGCATCTGGCACCCTGATCAACACTAAAATACCTTCCTTCCAAAATAAATCTCAAAATATACAGACTCTCTACTTGGTAGCATATAAAGACAGAATGGCCTGATCTCAACCTAAAGCTAGTCTAATATCCACAACATTGTTCCTTTAATTTTTTAAAAAAATGAGGATTACCTATCACATTGTGGGTTAGGGCTTCAACAGGAATTTGGGGGGTAGGGCACAGACATTCCGTTCACAGCACATTGCCAAGCAGCAGAGGACCTGAACTAAATTTATGAACTGATGGGAATTATGATTGATTAGGATAGTGATACTGATTTCAGAATACAGATTCCATCCTTAGATGGTTTCTTCCTTTGCATGTCCGCTCTTTATGCTTGGAGTTACCACCTACGTTTTGCCTAATCTGTCCACTCTCTCTGTCTGTTGTGGACTGTTCTGTGCTCCTGCTGTTTTTCAGCACTCACCACATTACTCGTGGCAGTACAGTGCCAGCTCATACATCTTCCTTCCCCTCTCCCTTCTTGTGCTGGATTTCATTGAGCTCACTCGACATAAACTATCTAAGTAGTCATGATGTAACCTCAGCAAATGAGCAGTAATAAAGATGGCAGAAGGACTGAATCCCAAGGCCTTCTGACTGGGCAAACAACTACCAGTGTCATGTGACATTTACTAAAGTCTAGGTCCAAGGTTATTAAGCTAGGCATTTTTACTCACCTTCCCTCATTTAATATTTGTGTTAGTTTGTAAGATTTATATTCCATCCCCACCTTTCAACCACTGAAACTGAGATTATAGTGATTAAAATATCTTGTCCCAAATCACACACTTATTATAAAAAGAGCCAGAATTAAACAGATATCTTGTGACTTCAAATACAAATAAGTCCAGTACAATAAGCCTAATATCAGGTAGGGCCAATAGATGATAAAAATCTTACTTTATATTAACAAAAATCAGATGTCACTATCATTTGGAAGGTTTAATGCTACCAGCACATAACAGAAATTAAATTTGAAGCTCTTATTTTCTTCCTCTTTGCTTACTGAATATTCATTTAGTTAGTACATTCATACATAATATGCTGTCAAGTAAAAATGCAATAAACTAATAAATCACATTAAGAACTTGAGCCTGTGACTCTCTTTAATTTCACCTATCATTTTGTTGTTGTTGTTGTTGTTAATTCTCACCTGAGGATATTTTCCCCATTGATTTTTAGAGAGAGTGGAAGGGAAGGGGCAGAGAAAGACATCAATGTGAGAGAGACACATTAGTTAGTTGCCTCCCACAGAAGCCCAACCAGGGTAGGGGATCAGAATGAGCCCGCAACTGAGGCATGTGACCTTGACTGGAATGAGCTGGGAACCTTTCAGTCCACAGGCCAATGCTCTATTCACTGAGCAAAACTGGCTAGGGTTCACCTGACTATCATGAATTGTATTTCAAAGAGAGGCCATGCAAGCTAAGTCTTAAAGATGAAGAAGGGCTTTGCCTGCGCCAAGGCAATGTCTTCATACACTTTATTTGAGGGAAGTGCCTTTTGAACTTTATCTTGACTCACAGGGACTCTAGCTCTGTCCCTTTGGGGAATATCTGCTTCACTTATTCCTCTGAGCTTACTGTAGGGGCCATCACAAGCACCCTCCTGCCATTCTTGAGTTCATCCCTCATTGAGGAAGGACCGAGTGAGAAACGTAGCAAAAGAAGTTAGATGGAGAGAAGAAGAGCAGAGGCCAGGGGCTTGGTACACAACCAAGAGCTGTGGCGTGGAGAGCGCATCCTCTGATTCAAATCGTAGGCCTGGCGCTCATTAGCAGTAGGACTATGGGCCTCTTTGAACTTTATTGTCCTTATGTTCAAAATATGTGCCTCCATAGCAGTTACCGCAAAGCATTTTTACAATGCACACGTTATACCGTTTGTGTAAATATGTGATTGAAATACAACAGGGACTCAATGATTATTCACGTATTTCTTCCTGTGTGCTTGTTTTCCCAAGTAGAGTATAAAATCCTTCAGAGCAAGATTTCCATTTTACCATTCTTTATCAAGCAAGGCTTAGTATGGGGTTTGTCATGGAATGGCCCCTGTAAGTGAAACAACATTGAAAGGAAAACAGAAGAGCAGTTGGTTAGAAAAGAAAGGCAAGTCCACCTGGGAGGGTATCTGCAGTAGATGGCTCAGAAATGTCTCCCTTTCTGGGCAGTGCTTTGCTTCAGGTCTAGTTACTTAAGTATAAACTTCTCAATCAGTACATAGTTTTGTAACCTGCCCAACAATGAGTCCAGTTCCAAAAAGCAGCTTATTTTCTCAAACCGTGCATTATATTGTTTTCATTTACCTAAAACCAAAAATGGAACCATTGTGTTTCCTCTCTCCCTCTTTCTCTCTTCTTTCCAGCTCAACCTTTTCACGTGTGGGTCTATTTATTCTTCACACAAGTATAATTTGAAATTCAAGCCTTATTGAAGATACTCACAAATTAACTGGGGTGAAATAATTGCTTTCATTTTCTTGTGTTTTTCCAAGAGGACTGACACATGCTGAGATGAGGAAATATGACCTCCAACACGTGTTTTCCATGAGGAATATGTTTGTTGTACAGCCACTGAGTTAAAAGCAAGCGTCATTCCCTAGTGCACAAAGGTAATTGGAAAATGAGCCAGAGGAGTCAGGGCTGCTATTTCTCAGTCTGCTTTAACCATTGACAGACTATTTTTATAACAACTGTAGAGATATGCAGGTGAGGCAGACACCCCAGAGAATACTGGGGAAACACTTACGTTCACGTGGGCATTACGTTATGCTCACTAACATATTCTAATAACATAATTCCTGTTTCCAATTTTCACAACTTTTAGACTATTTGGTTCAGTGCCCAAGTCTAATCCTTCTTACAACATCCAGATTTCTCATAAATGACATCCACTGAAATTTGTCCTTCACAGTTACTTGGATCCAATTAAGGTAACGCTATCTCTGTTTTGTGCTCTGATGAACTCACTGAGGTATCACTGTCTGTGACAAATACTCAGGTATTTTAATGAGGTCAATGTCACTAGTTGTCTAATTAACTTTTATTTTCTGAAATTCACACACCAGCAGTTTCCATGGGGACATTGATGGGGTTCAGGACACACTATCCCCAGATATGTCACGGTGGCATATTAAATATTTTAAGCTGAAGAAAATTGACAACAGCCAGGTACTGGAAGAACTTCCCTGAACTTCTACCCTGGAATAGTTCATAGGACCCGTATGTGTGAGGTATCCTCCTATACCCAAAGGAAAGGAGCATCCTTTCCTCCAAAGACTGCGGGACACTGGGAGGAATCTGAACCCACCAGCCTTGTTAAGTGACTCCTGGTATTACACTTAGCTCCTACCTTTATAGTCTTACTAGAGGCCTGGTGCACGAAATTTGTACACGGGGGGGAGGGTGTGTGTCCCCCAGCTCAGCCTGTACCCTCTCCAATCTGGGATCCCTCTCACAATCCAGGACTGCTGGCTCCCAACCGCTCACCTGCCTGCCTGCCTGATTGCCCCTAACTGCTTCTGCCTGCCAGTTTGATCACCCCCTAACCACTCCCCTGCCAGCCTGATTGACACCTAACTGCTCCCCTGCTGGCCCGGTCACCCCTAACTGCCCTCCTTCACCAACTTGGTTGCCCCTAACTGCCCTCCCCTGCCAGCCTGGTTGCCCTCAACTGCCCTCCCCTGCAGGCTTGGTTTCCCCCAACTGCCCTCCCCTGCAGGCCTGCTTGCCCCCAACTGTACTCCCCTGTAGGCCATCTTGTGGTGGCCATCTTGTGTCCACATGGGGGCAGCCATCTTTGACCACAGGGGGCGGCCTTCTTGTGTGTTGGAGTGATGGTCAATTTGCATATGACCTCTTTATTATATAGGATGTCACATTTCCCCCCAACTTTCCACTTGTCATCAAACCTGGCATAAAAATGTTCAGGTTTGACCATTTCTTTAGGTCTTCATTCCCTTATGAAGGTTCCTGTGTCACATTAAACTTATATTTAAAAATATGCTTTTCTTTTGTTAATTTGTCTTTTGTTACAAAAGTCCAGCCAAGAACCAAGAAGAATAGAAGGAAAAAGGTGTTTTTCCTCCCATACAATGTGGTCCTGAAAGAGCATGCTGTTAGTAAATATAGAGTAGAAATTATCCTACATAATAAAGAGGTAATATGTAAAATGACCATCACTCCAACACACAAGATGGTCGCCCCCATGTGGTCAAAGATGGCCGGCAGGGGAAGGCAGTTGTGGGTGATCAGGCCAACAGGGGAGGTCAGTTGGGGGTGATCAGGCTGGCAGGGAAGGGCAGTTAGGGGTGACTAGGCTGGCAGGGGAGGGCAGTTAGGGGCAATCGGGCTGACAGGGGAGCAGTTAGGTGTCGATCAGGCTGGCAGGGGAGTGGTTAGGGGTAATCAGGCTGGCAGGCAGAAGCAGTTAGGGGCAATCAGGCAGGCAGGCAGGTGAGCGATTGGGAGCCAGCAGTCCTGGATTGTGAGAGGGATCCCAGATTGGAGAGGATACTGGCTGGGCTGAGGGACCCCCCGCCCCCCCCCCCCACACACACACACTTGCACAAATTTTGTGCACTGGGCCTCCAGTTTCTGTATAATCCTACAGTTGAAGAAATTCAAGATCATATATGTTCTTTTAATGAAAGTAATTTTGAAATGATAAATTAATGGTCAATATTTGAAAGAAACTTAGTAAAGTTATATTTTGCAAAAGAATATTTTTACTGGATCTTATATTTATTTTATTTGTATATTCTCATTTCTGGAATCTCTCTGGGCAGTCTGAACCAAAGCCCAGGTGGGATGCAATTTATTAAACATAATAAATGAGTGTTGAATTACTAAAAATGTTCCTAAAATTCTGAGCAATTTAGTGTTTAAGGTAGAGACTTTGCTTTAAAGATACCACCACTGAATAACAACTTATGTTAAAATATAGAATCTAACCATTGCCATTGAAAGAAATGCCCAACCTGCAGAGAATTTTAATGAGTTTATTTGAGCCAAACTGATGACAATTGCCAGAAGCAACATTTTGATGGATCGAGAAAAATGCTCCAGAGAATGGCAGTTTTATAGCTTATTTTATAAAGAAGAATCAAAGGCGGAGGTGTTAGGAGGGTTACATGATATCCACTGGTGACTGATTAAGAGGTGGGAGAAACCAAGACAAAAAAACAATAATTCTGAGCCCTAGCTGGTTTGACTCAGTGGATAGAGGGTCAGCCTGCGGACTGAAGGGTCCCAGGTTCGATTCCGGTCAAGGAAATGTACCTTGGTTGCGGGCACATCCCCAGTAGGAGGTATGCAGGAGGCAGCTGATCGATGTTTCTCTTCCATCGATGTTTCTAACTCTATCCCTCTCCCTTCCTCTCTGTAAAAAATCAATAAAATATATTAAAAAAAATTTGAGATTGGATGAAGAGTAAAAGGGAGAGACACATACTTCTTTTACATTGGTGGGGACAGGATAATTAACAATTAACATTTAAAGCACATAGAGATGGTATGTCAGGAACAAGATAACAATGAGGGGTTCTGTGGTCTCCTGCTCTGGTGCAGTGAGTATACGCTAAGGGATCTGGAAAAGGGGATGACTCTGACATTCCAAAGGTATGTTATCTGAGATGCAAAAAGACAATACCCAGGCTCAGTTAAGGTTAAGAATGACCTTTGCCAAGGAAGCTACAGGCCTAAGATAAGACTACCCAGCAGAAATCACTTTTAGTTAGGAAGTTTTATGTTCAGAACATCCTAAATGGTTACTCTCAGAATCTGAGTTTGAAGGTCCCCCCTGCTGGCTTCCCCAGAGTGTGTCAGGTTTAGTACCTGGTTCTTTTTCACCCACATGATGCAAAGAGCAAAATGTCCTCTGAGTATATGAATAATTTTATCTTGCATTTATCCCCCTTGATTGTGTATTTCTATAGAAGATTTTTAAGATAGTATAAATCCAAAGCAAAGAACAAACACTTTCTTTTAAAAGGATGTTAATAATCCCTTGAGCAGGTGTTTTTCCTCTTGAACACACAGACAAGCATTTAATTTATACACTGTACATTTGACATAGTGGTATGTCAAGTGCCTGAAATTGTAACATATTTTATCTAATGGGTAAAATCGGCCACACTATGGGAATTTCAAAGTGAAGGGAATTTGCTATGATAAAACTTACATTAAGAGGTTGTGCAACTTGTGCAAGCACATATTTTCGCTTTCAAGTGCAGTGCATACAGTGAGGCACCATTGAGGCTAATATAAAAGGGGTATTTTCCCTCCTCCTGTCCCCACTTTTTTTCTAAAATATTTCATAGTTTTAAATATGTCTAATATCCTAACTCAAGCTGCTTGGTTCATGGTGGTAGTTTCCCAGGCTTGCATGCTGGTGAATTGTGGGCTTATGGCAATTGTAAATACATACATACATACATACATACATACATATACACATACATAAATACTGCTGGAAATAAAACATGTATTTCATTAATTGCTTCTTAATACTAAAGTTTATGTCAGCTATATGCCTGACACATGATTTTCATTACTGAAAAGAATGCAATATATGTTTGTGTATATGTACAACGGTATACCAGTAAACATGCACTTTTCAACCTTGCCCCTAAGGTCTTGAAGCTAATCTGAACTCTAGATTAGCACATGTTAGGTTTTAAAAATTGAAAGATTTTATGCCTACTGGCTCTAAATTATTTTTTCGTAGACACTGAGATAAAGAAAGGCCAACTTCTTCAGATAATGGAAATTATTAAGTCACTTTGATTCCTTTAGCTTAGCCAAGCACCAGCTATGCCTAACAACTTCCCATGCCCCCACTCCACAGCCCCCTCTCACCGCCTCCCAGCAACTCTAAACTAAAAGGAGAATTAAAAAATAGAAACCAAGGCATTAAGATGAGATTAATTTCCCACACAATATAACTCTGGAAATGTTAGAAATGGTGGTTCACAAGAAGGAGAATTGTCTTTCATTGGCTTAGGGCGGTTAATGTTAAAACTGAAGCAGAGCCATTATATCCTGCATAAAACTACAATTGAGTGACTTCTGACCTTTTCTCATCCGGTCCCCAAGTATTCCTCATTCCAACAGTAATAGCTTAAGGGGGAAGGGGAAGGAAAGACCTACATTTCTAAGAATTTGCTTCTGGAAAGTATCATTTTAAAGAATTCACTTCCTGGCTCATGGTTTACATGACCTGTCTTCTCTCGTTTTTTCTCTCCCTCCCCGACTCCCAGTCTCCTTTTCATGACAAGCTGTGTTTTAACTGTTGCATTCACTGCTGCTTCCTGCCGCCTTTGCTTTCTATTTTCATATCCATGGGAATGGAATCTGCTCTGAACTATCAGACCAATATTCCCACCACCACCACAGCAGCTGCTACATCACCACCACTGACTGAGAGAAGTTCTAGCATATTTAACAAAGTAAAACATATCATAAAATATTAGCTGAGTTAACTTCTATATTGTGTTTTTGGGTATCCCTTGGTTTTTTTTTTAAGCTGCTAATTCCAAGGAAAAACTAGATTTATGCTAAAGTCTAATTTCCCTTTAGGCACAAAAGACATGCTCGTACTCTTAAGTAAAGAATTATTTTATTTTTAATAATAATTTGTATTTCTTGTAATCCATTATTTTCATAACCTCTTGCTCCCCCCCTCCCACCCCCGCCATAAAATTCTCATATGTATAATAAATTTCCATTATTCTATCAGGAAATGGGAGAATCAAATTTGAGGCAAAAATCGAGGAAAAAATTAAGTTAGTGCAGTTAAACCTCAGTTTATAAAATCAACACATTATTAAAACCTTCAGAACAACCCACAAGAGAATCATACTGTTAAATGTGGAAAGGTTCTTTTGTTTTTAGGTAAATAGGATTTCTAAGTAATTTCTCTAGCTTGAGAAAATTTCTAATTAAAACATACCTTCTCCTTAAAAATCATATTTTCTTCTTAAAAAAGTAATTCAAAAGAAAAAGAACAATTTAGCCTGTCAACTCTATTCATTATATTTTTATATTATCTACACTTTTCTTTTCAAATACGAGTTCTAAAACATCTGTTTCCAATAGGGTATGAGAGAGTACAATTAACTCTAGTTTTTTTTAGTTTGAATTAAGTGAAAGGAAATGAACTCTTTCTAGTTTTCTTAATATGATCATCCTCTTCTCTTTATCTCTGTTTCTTACTATCTACTTCTGCTACTATGTACCTATCTTAACATTTTTCATCCAAATTCTGGAGAAATAATATATGACTGATAGCATGTTGCCATTTTCCTTCTTAGGCATAGTTCCCTATTTAAGACATGAGCAGATTTGCTGATCTATGTACTTCTCTTTGGAAAAATGAGTGGTCACACTCTTCATGGTTCTCTGTCTTCAGCAGGTGTTGTAGTTTCCCTTAAAGAAGTTGGGTGGACATAGGAGTCCTAAAATCCACAGTGGAGAGGATGTGGGGATAATTACACATAGTTTTTCTGGGTAAAACACAGGTGTCACTGGGACAGAAAGTGGTGGATATGACCCAATAGAAGCCACATGAAAAGCCATAAAGGCCTCATTTGTCATGATGTACAATCTGAAATTTATTCTAAACACAAGGGGAGGTTGCTGTTATCACCCCACAGTTGAGATTCATGTGGGTTAAAGTGTATTGCTTGAATTGTATGTGTTAAGTAAATACGTGTCAGAGCCAGGACAAAAGGCCCGTTTGTCTTTTTATTAAACTATAATGGTGCCAGTCCTGCAGTCTTGACCAACATACGTCAGATATCAACAGTTCTTTTTATACTTAATTAAAAGATGTTTGCAACTTCATTGTTTCATTGAATAGAAGTTTCTTGCTTCATTGTTTCTTTTTAGTAAGCAATTTAAGATATTCAAAATTATAGTTGCATAACAACTGTTATTATTGCATTTTATTCGTGTGTTTGCTCTTTGGCTTATAATTTCTTTCTTTTTTAAAAATTTTCCTTCTTTAACCTATTCTGGATTGATCTAGATTAATGTTTTTGTTTTGTTTTCTTCTATGTATTTGAAACTCTACATCTATTTCTACAGGTGGCCACTCCAAAATTTAACAACTTTATTTTTAGTGAATGTCTAGAATGTATAAAGTTATGGATCCATACATACTACAAGATAAGAACTTAATCAAGGTTTTAAAAGAACCTCCCCCAAATAGGTTATGTTAAAATCACCTGAAAGTTTACTTCCAGGAAATTATTTAAATTTATTTTAATCTTTAATATTATTTTCTTCATATTAAGCTTTATAGCCTCATTATTAATATGGCTTCATAAATTGTATATTTTAGTACTATATAGAGTAATCCATTTGTAATAATGAAGTATAACTTACTTACCTTACAATGTAACTTTTGCAAACAATATGGCAATTGAATTAGAATCCCTAGATTAAAAGGTATGAATTTTAGTTAGAATAGATATTACATACTTCCTTGCAAAAGTAGTTATAGACATGTCACATAAGAGTTTTCCCAAATGCTTTCCATCTTTAAAAATATTTTCATCTGTTGACCAGTCATTCATATTTTTATCTTCTGTGTATTCTTAATAATATTCTTTAAAAGATTTTAAATAACTTTTAAAAATACAGTTGTTCTATAATACATTTTCTCAGCCTATGTCTTATCCTATGTATACTGTCATTTGTTACATGAAGTTTTAGTATTAACTTGGTCATAGTACAGTATTAGTAATATGATCATAATAATATTACTTTTTTATTTTTTGTTTTTTTCTATCTGTTAAAACCATTGTTTTTTTTACCCTGATATCATGAATACCATGAATATATATATATATATATATATATATATTTATATACTATTACCTCTCCAAATGTTGCTTTGTCTTTAGTGTCTTCTCTTCATTGTCAAACTTCTGTTATTCCTAAACAATAATATTAGTTTGCCAACCACCCTAAATTCAACTCGGTTATTTTTTTCTGACCTAATTTTTGGGGCCAAGCTTATAATGAAAGTAAGTATGTATGTAGTTCAATGTACCTATCAAAAGTGTTTTTAGATACAAAGACTATTGCATTCACTCTTAATTATGAAAATATCACTAAGAGGGTCATGCACTAAATTGCCATAATAGGAAGGAGGATTATTTACTGCTATAATAGTTGAGATTCTACATCAAAGTATTGGTTAGCAATTGCTGCCTCTTTGAAGTCTGTACTTAAATTTTATTGATTTTCAGACAACTATTTGGAAGTACTCATTGGTGATATAATGGCCCTGTTTCTAAATTCTTAGAGAACAATAGTGTTAACTCTTTGTTATCTATTCTAAAAGAAAGAAAGAGTGAAGTACCTTATCTAAAATAGTTCAGTTTCTTACATATAAAATTGATTGATCTTTTATTAACATACATATATTGTATTTTCTGATATGATTTCCTTCCATCCAAGTTTAAATTGGGTTGCATTTCATTGAGAAGACACCCATCCCTGTTAGGATAAAGAGTGAAGCCTCGTTGTAGTCTCAAAGGAGAAAGTTAGCCATATATGGAAAATGCTCACCAGTAAGGCAGTCAGTGAGGCATTTGCATACATTAAGAAGGGCTTGATTCTCCTTCTTGACATAGGCTCTTTCTCTGAGGTTATGCTTCTCCAGAGCTGTGGATCTCTTCCAAGGATGTTCTATCATTCTACCAAAGTTGTTTTTAGGGTTCCATCATGACTCACCTAGAGTCTGGTATAGTTTTATTCATAAAACTTTAAACAGGATAGTACATGTATAGAGAAGTAAAGTCTTTCTGACTTGTGTATTTAATATTTACAACAGTCCTAAGAGTCAGGCACAACTTTTAGCATCATTTTACAGAGGAAATAACTCACTCAAGATCACATATCTGAAAAGGGACATAGCCTGGATTTGACCCAGACACTTTGCTTACTGATCCCTTCCACGTGACAATTGTGCTATGCTGTTTACCAGTTCCAAATGGTCATCCCACTGTGTGGGAAGATGGCAACTATTCTAGTTAACGTAATAATTTTCCTTCAATGTAGAGATAGGTCTAGTCTTTGTGAAATATTCCCGATAAACAGTGTATTGGTATGGCTGATTGTATCTTTGTTGTGGAATTATTTTATTATTACTTATTACTTCCAAGATCATTGAAAAAAATCTATTATCCAAATAGTTTTTTTAATCAGAAAAATAAGTTTGGTATTGCCCTTAGCTTATGACACCAGAGAAAAACTGATTAGAATATTTACAAATTAATCCATGGAAGTAATTAAAAGGGAAAATAAATGGTTAATTGTGTTAATGCAACTTCCTCTTTAAAATATGCTGATGTTCACAAAGTAATTGAAAAGATAAAATTGATCTCCCTACCTGATTAAATGTATTCACCACTAGTTGTTCCTATTGCTGTAACATCTAAGGGCTTTTATTTATCTCTGTTGAGGTTGGAGTCTGATATAACAAACTCCTCCAGCTAAATGGAAGTAAAACATGTTTTCATACATTCCAAATTCTAGAACTGAATTTCATCATAAACTCTATGATGAAAACAAGTAACAGATGCTATGTGAAATCAATGTGTTTAAAATGCCCAATCGTAATGTTTGGGGATATGCTTGTCATTATCATAGAACTCAAGTTATGTAAAATATTATTTAGATCCCCTAAAGAAACATTTCAAAGTGTGGTGTGTGTTAGGTTCTCTCATTTCCTGAAAGGTGATTAGAAGCATGAGGACTAGAAACATGGTGTGCTTGACAAAACTTTGAATGTCACATCCCCATTACCCACTTTTGCATTTAAACTGATCATTTACTGGCAGCAGATGGGTAATAGGATGAAAGTTTTCAATACGGTGTGGTGGGGATATATGGTTCCACACACAACATGAGAGTACAAAGCAGCGTTCTTAATGTGATTAACAAAGAGGCATGGAGTCTGCTATCAATCTTCCTCATTACTGTCATAGCACTTCCCAGGCCTGTGAAGAGAAACTTTACAATAGCTGAATGCATGTTACACATACAGATGGGGAAGTGCCTCAGGCAGTTTGGTAAAAGTTACTAGTAGTCTGTTTAAAAAAAAAAAATCTGCCTTGTGAGTCACCATGTCATCTGAGCCTGACATTTGCACCTCAGAGATTCTCCGATCTTAATATTGACATGGCAAATAAAGACTTGGCTGCGTCATCATTCCATAATCGCATTTGCTGCATTTGAAAAACTTTATTATTGACAATAAGCTTCACTGAGATTAACACTAAATTTCAAGAGGAAAGTTTATTTTAATCTATTTGGGGGCACATTTTCCCCCTTTGGTCTAGGGAAATCCCTTTCTCAATTTCATTTTTTTCTAATTATAGGAAAAAAATGAAGCATATTTCTATCATGAGAGGTTTTTGTGTGTGAACAATGTTCTAATTGATGTATTATTTCAGTAAAAAGTTTGAACAATTCATGTGAGCTACTATTTGTTAATTATAAAAGACAAAAGATATGAGATCACCATTCCAATTAGAATCTCCACTGCGGAGAGGTTTGTTTCCTTACTTATTGTTTATTTTAGCTCAGTATTTACTAAAAAAAAAAAAACAAAACAAAGAAAAAATCCATTTGGCTTTGGGTAGTTATTAATTCCTGGTTCCATCAGAACCATGATATTAAAGAGATAATTTAAAATGCCTAAGGTTTCTTGAAAAAAGTCTTATAGTAATATTGAATGGATTCCTAGTTCCACTTTGACATAGAAAGAAGATGAAATTCAGAGCTGGATGGAAGGTCTGGTGTTCATTTAGAGAGATGGAAAGTGAAAAAAAAGTGAGTGACAACCAAGATACATTTTTAGATGACTCAGAGAAGGTGAGGGACACCATTTTATTTAACATTAATACACTGAGTGGCTAGATTATTATGACCACCTGATGTTTGTAGGCAAATTAGCGATAATTTTGTGCTGAAGTTGCTAGAGGGCCATATCATTATAAATGTCTGAATAGCACAACATACCTAAGTATCCTTGCTGATCAAGTTCATCCTATCATGTTGATGGCGTATCCCAATGGAGATGGCTTCTTCCAACAAGACAATGTGCCATGCCAAGGTGCTCATATTGTGCAGGAGTGGTTTCAAGAACACGAGGGAGACTTTACCTTCCTTAGGTGGCCCCCACAATCACCAGATCTCAATCCACTTGAGCATCTGTGGTACGAAGTTAAAAGAGCCATCAGGCAGCTTGTTCTACAACCATCAAATTTCACAGAACTGGACAGTGCTATTCATCAGGCATGGTGTCAGATTCCTCGCATCACCTTTCAACATCTCGTGGAGTCAGTGCCAAGAAGAATTGCCACAGTATTGAAGGCAGAAGGTGGCCCAACGAAGTACTGATGGGCTGGTCATAATAATCTGGCCGGTCAATGTATATAGCAAGAATATAGAATACGCTCAGAATGCATATGGAATTTAGGCTAAAATTAAGGAGGCTTGAAAACATTTGAAAGGGAAAATATTGAAATTGGGAAATGCCAGTTAATTTAGTAGCAATGCAGACCTGTGTGGCTTTGGTATCTTGGACTTGCAATGTAGCCTCTTTTGTTAGCTTTCTCCAGCAGTGATCAGAGATTAGGAAGAAGACTGAGGGATTCAGGGGCAGTTATGATAGAAAGTTAAGATCATGGAGATTCTGAAGTCACGTAGAAATATGGGAGGTCAAGTCTCTGGGTTGTTGATAAACTGAGGACAAGATTCCACTTCTGAGAAAAGAGACACCTTAGAATAGTAAGTAGAGATCAGGGAAGGAAATTTCAGAAATGAATTTGGAAGAGGGAGATATTGGAATAGTGATGACACCAAATGTGTGCCTGTTTATACCATTAATATTGTATCATTATCAAAATTCATAGGCACTGAGAAATCAAGGAATTATGAGGTCAGGTTGTAAAGACACCATATTTAAATAACACTGGATCTTTCTTTTTGAATATTATACATATTTACAAAGTTTCAGACCTAATTATCAAGTACATGCTTTAATATTAATTTCACTCAAAGGCTATCTTAAGGGCACAAAATTATTCTCAGATTTTTTTCCCATCTGAAGGCAGAAAATCAGCCTTATCCATTCCCTAATAGAGCAGTCTTCCCAAATTAGGTGTATAGAGATTACTTTTCTTTTTACATAGGAAGGGGCAAGTTTAGGTATTTTAAATGCTTTTAAAAAATAAGAAAGACATCCCTCCCTTAAATACATATTTTTCATATCTTGTCTCTTTCCAAAAAAAATGTTGGTTGCTTTGTTTTTTGAATCTTCGTTAATAACCATTTGCAAGGTAATTTACTCTCTCTTCATCTTTTTTTTTCTTTTTCTATTTGCTCTGACACTTTAATCCTGCTGACATCTTTCAACACATAATGAAAAACAGCTCTGCCTTTTTCTGGTTTCCTCATTTCTAAATGCTATGGCAACGGATGCTAGTTGACTTAGTAAAACTTAAAAATGTCACATTGCTCTTCATTCTTTGATGAATGCACATTCATGAATACAGCTCAATGCAAAAGCAATTAAAGGCAGTCTTAAAAAGCACCACAACCAAAGTCACCCTCAGATGATATTCCCCAGGTGTTGTATTCAGAGCAAAACATGGCAAGCCATTTCTAATAATAAAAAGACAAATCTTTTTGTCTGAGGATGATTAGCAATCACTTTTAGAAATATTGTTTATGAAACACAGTGATTTCTATAAATCTTAATTCCAAATCAATGAATTCACTTAGAATATATTTTTTCCTCCAAAACTAGTGAAATCCATTAAAAACTTAAAATGAGGAAGAAACTAATAAACAAATTATTTAACACACACATAAAATACAACTTAAACCTAATTTCATTGACACGTATGAAACACACAGAGACAGGCACACACATACCAATTTTAACTTACCTAATTTTAACAGGACGTTATAATACAAAAACGTTTTACAATGGTTTCCTGTATAATGGCAAATATTTGATCATCAAACAGAGACTATCTTTATTGAATAATCTACCCCCCAAATAGAATTACAACAACAACAGTAATACAGTCACACACCACTTGACAGGGATACATTCTGAGAAGTGTATAGATGTTTAGATTTTGTCATTGTGTGAACATAATAGAGTGTTCTTATAGAAACCTAGATGGTATGGCCTACTGCGCACCTAGGCTGTATGGTCTACCGATTGCTGCAAGGCTGTGAGTTTGTACAGCATGGACTGCACAAAACAACATGAGACTAAATGTAGTGCAAGAGAACATGATGGGATCAAGAGAGACAGAAAACATGAGATGGATGAAGCTGCTGCCAGGGTAACACAGCATACTGTTTACAGCAAACTTTTTTTAATAAGTAGAAAGAGTAAGTCTGAAATAATGATAAATTGTATGGTATAATAAATGCATAAAACTATAATATAGTCATTTATTATCATTATCAGGTATCACGTACTGTGGGTGACTGTATATGCTGTACTTTTACACCACTGACAGTGCAGTGGGTTTGTTTACACCATGGAAATGCCATGTCTGAAAGAAGCAGAAGCAAAATAATGATAAATATACCCAAGGCTTGCTCACATTATTATTAATTAATCAAAAGCATAATAAAATGTACTATACCGTTAAAGTTTAGGGGGAAAGCTACTTTTTATATAAATAATTTGAGTGTATCAAAGAATGCCATTCTACTTAAACAGCATTAAGTGCCCTTTTGACAATTCCCAATGGTCGAAGGACAGACAACAAGCTTAGAGAGCGCTTATAAGAGTAGCTAGAAACATGGAAATTAGTGCAGTTTTAAAATGCAATCTTTCTCTGCAGGAAAAGGTCATAAATGAAGTTCATATACTAGTGAGTGAAATTTAAAATAAACAGTTCAAGCTTCCAAAAAGGATGCATCTTGACCACAGGGTCACACAAGGGACTTACTGGGAAGTTCATTAAAGAGAGTGCCAAGACTCATTCACGGAGTAGTCATGTTGAAGGGGTGAAGAGGGAGAACTCTGAAATAAGACAGATTGGGTTCAAAGCTCAGCTCAGCAAATTTCTACTATGCAAGCTTAGGAAAAGGTCTTAACTTCCGGTGTCCTAATTTGTCCATATGTAAGGTATGAAAATAGTAACCCAAATCATGGGGGTGCTGTGGGAAATATATGTGTTAATGGCGTGAAAGCAAATAGATTATTTAGTTGAGCCCCATCAATAAAAATATTGGCAGGCTGTGAGACATGCTGGGGATAGTCAATTAGAGGGGCAGCTGTCAGCACTTGGTATTTCTGATGTTTCCTCGGTAACTCCCCACTAGCTTGCTAAGTACCTTGAAAACCATCTATTAGGTTGCACTGAATGCATTTCAAAAGATATACCAATATCAGAAAATATGAAGAGAAAATGACCTTATAGAACTAAATATGAATGGCTAAGATGCTATAGCAAGATTGGGGGGGGGGAGAAACATTAGAAAGGAGAATTTGCAATAAATAAGATAAAGAAGTTTGAACATCCTTAATATATAACTCACATAAGTCAGTTAAAATAAAAGTAAAGAGATGAGCAGATACTTCATAAAATCTGGAATACAAATGAGCAAAAAGATATAAAAGTATTTCAACTTTATCATGAACCAAAGGTAAACATTAAAATGTACTAAAAAGCATTAATTAAAAATTACAGGAGATTTGACTTTAGGTGGTGAACACACAAGGCAATATACAGGTAATGTATTAGAGAAATATACACTTTAAACCTATGTAATTACATTAGCCAATGTCACCCTAATACATGTAATTTAAAAAGAATGTCCTTCCCATCTTTTTTGAATCTTCCTAGTTGGTAAAGCAACCTTTGACACTCAAAAAGAAAATTAAAAATGGCAGAATTTTGAGACTAGAACAAATAGAAAGGAAGTTTTATAAGCCATTCTCATAGCTTGTTAACAGAAATGTAGAACTGATATAAACTTTCTAAATATCAATATGATAAAAATAAAAACTCAAAAATGTGTGTCGAGGTAGTCTATTATTAAAACTTACAGATAGAAAAGAACCAACTTTACAATGTCATTTACTATGTTGATACTTTGGAAAAAAGTCAACAAAATAAGAATACTTCAGGATAGGACTAATTAAATATATTGAAGAAAATTCACACAATGAAATATCTGTTACCTTTAAAATAATGATGTAAATCTGTATTTATTGGCATAGAAAGGAAGGTAGGTATGATTTAGTGTTACATGCACAAAGCAGGTCATAACTGTGTAATACCATTTTTCTTTACACCACATAGAATTTGAGAAATAAGACAAAAAGGTAGAAAGGAAAGAGGAAAAGGGGAGACAGAAAAAAGTAGATAAATGGACATTAAAATTAGATTGAGTAGACACACATGATTTATTTTTTCTTCACTATACTTTCCTTTATTTTCAATACTTTTAATGGGAACATATTTACATATTTGGCTGAAAATGAAACCATTTCCATTAACATATATTCAACAGCCTCTCTGGGTAAAATAATCTTCTAGGTTGGACATAGCAGCTGTGCCCAAGAAATCTCAGTGTGGTTGCTGAAAAGTAACAGAACAGCATTTACCTCCTTTCCTCTATGAGGCAGTGATCCTTTAGAACAGGCTAAGATGGTTCCTTGAATGTCATTTTGTCAAGGATTTGGAAGAATATTATTTTTTTTTGCTGTTAAAATGTTTTTGGAACATAGAAACATCTTGTCTCAAAAAATACATTGCTTCTGAATTTTTTCCAATGTGTTCATTAGCATGACTTAGGAAAAAAACACACCAATGGTGTATACTTTTTGGAAATTCATATTTTAGACGCATTGATAATGACAATGGAATTAATTTTAAATGCCTGCTTTTCCACACAAATGCATGCTTGCTTAGGTAAATATACACTGAGTGGTCAGATTATTATGACCACCTGACGTTTGTAGGCAAATTAGCCATACACTGCATTGTCTGT
>NW_006292604.1:534167-540602 GCF_000327345.1 Myotis davidii | reverse complement strand
TTGTATTAGGGTAGACTAGAGGCCCGATGCACGAAATTCATGCAAGAGTAGGCCTTCATTTCCCTGCTGTCGGCACCAGCTTCCCTCTGGCACCCGGGACCCGGGCTTTGCTCCAGCCGCGGCAGGCGCCTGGGATGTAGGCTTTCCTCTGGCCCCGGCTTCATCCAGAAGGATGTCCAGAAGGATGTCCAGTCTAATTAGCATATTACCCTTTTATTATTATAGATTGTTACCACCACAGACTGTTTGCTCTACCAAGATGAGGATTCTAGTTGTATTGTTGATAATTGTCTTTCCTCATTGTTAAGCATAAGGTTTGAAACATTTCTTGAAACAAGGCTTGAAACAAATATATCCCACATTCAAAGGCTATTAAATCGCCTTGTTTACCCATATCTTCTGGGGGAAAAAAATCACTTCTACTGTCCTGGTAAACAACCTGCCCCCCTACTTATAATGGTCTGGCCCTCTAGCAACTTCAGTGCAAAATTATAGCTAATTTGCCTACAAACATCAGGTGGTCATAATAATCTGGCCACTCAGTGTATATTGCTAAGGCAAGTTTTTAAAGCAGCTCAGATGATCAATTTCTCTCATGAAGAAACAATTAGAAACAAAACCACACATGTTTTTAAAAAACTGGCTTAACGTAACTGAAAAGATTTTAATGGAAAGAAGTTCGGAAGATTTTTACATTTAGTGGATTTCATTTTCAGAGCTAAGCTATTTTTGCAAGTAGCAACTAACTGCAGAAAATTAAGTTTACAAATGGATAAAGAAAATTGATTGCGGATGAGATGAATTATTTGGGATGCTTAGTTTACTTACATATTTACAAAACATACAATTATTAGGCATCTTAATCCACAGAGAAAGTGTTTTGACAAGTATTTCCCCGAAAGAAGAAAATAGGTGGAGTGACTAGACAGTAATGGCGAACCTTTTGAGCTCGGCGTGTCAGCATTTTGAAAAACCCTAACTTAACTCTGGTGCCATGCCACATCTAGAAATTTTTTGATATTTGCAAATAAGTTCGCGTGTCACCTCTGATACGCGTGTCATAGGTTTGCCATCACTGGACTAGTAGATAAGAGAGTATTTTCATGTGCCAATTTTCAACACACTTTCTCTGAATAACTTTTCCACTTTGAAACCAATTTCACTAGTTTTTAACTTATTTGAAAGCTACAATAAATAGAATACAAAATGATACATTAATGTTGATGTTGGGATTCAATACTTTAAGATCCTATCTGAATCATGTGTGTCAAGGTACTATTCATGAGATATTTGTTGGATGATTTAGGAAGTGTGGGTTGAATAAATAAACTGCTCTAATCATCCCACTCCTCAACCCTGGTCCCTCTCACCTTAAACTTCCAGTAGAGGTTAGCAGACCTCATTTGAACCAAGTTTCTTACTGCTCAACATGCAATTTATCTAAGTTGCTCCCCTGTACTTTGCAGAATGTTATATAAGTAATTTATAATCAGGAATACTATTAAACTGTCTTTGTAAACCTGAGGATCAGTATGAGGTTCCTTACAGAGAGTATATATTTTGTGTGTGTTCTTTGACACCTTGTTCCTTTCTGTGTCACAGTGAGTACAGTGGCTAAAGTCACATTATAAGTGTAAACCCTAAATCGTTCTTGTAAATAGCAGATACTGTTCACATCTCTTTTTGTTTTTGCTTTTTGGCCTTTTCCTAGACTAATCATTTTACTACTTGACTTAAAATTCAAAAGATCTAACAACCTGTGACTTTAGGCAATTCATTTAATGATGTTAGTTATCTGTATCAGTAAATGAAGAATAAGGGTGGCTAGATTATAGAGTTCTTAAGACAATTAAGTTGAATAATGTTACTCAAAAATACTTCATAAATTATAACAATCAAAATAAGTTGGCACTATCATGTTTTTTCTGCCTTTGCACTTTCGTTTTATTCTGTGATCTAAGTATTATTTTTATAGACACTTTTATTGTGTAACACCTTCTATTAAAAGCTATTCCCTATTTTACTCATGTATGAGACTGTAGGCAGGATATGACACTTCACTCAGAAGTACTGCATGAAACAATACCACTGTTGTCTAGTTCTGGTTTTTCACTTTAGTAAGTTGCTTATTGAGAAGAATGATTTCACATGAAAAATGACTAGACTTTTATCAGCTGTGCTTCCACAAAGAATATTTAAAAAGCAGTCCTTTAAAAGATGACGTGGGTTATTTATAACTTCCCATAGTCCTCTCGCCGTAATGCCAACACAATATATGATATTTTATAACCCCTGTAATTTCCATTATCAGTCTGCAACTCTGCATTTCTTTCTTTGTTGACTTGTATATTTGCAAACTATTTATTCATCCCACGATATTTCCATGCAATTGACAGAAAATAATAATGTCAAGACTGAGGATGAGTAAAAGTGACTCCATGAAAGGCACACAAATCTCTTCTTTTTCTCCCCATGTCTTGAATTAGTACCGAAGTTTTAGAATAACTTTTGCAAATACCTAAAGATGGTTTCTGCGAGTGAAGGGTCTGCTTTCTTTTCTACCTTACCTAATTCTACTTCATCCTCAATTCCAAGGGTGGTGTAGCTATGTTGTAAATGTTTCATCATTTTTTTGAGATTTCCCATGGAAGAATGGGATTCTTCTCATTTAGATTTTTATTTGTTTTCGTAAACTTAGTATTTCACATGAATTTCTTTTGAGGAGAACATACCAGGATGTCTTTTTTTCAAGAATATTGTTTCTCTAAACTTCCCTAGCTTTTATCTTGTTTGTTTCTTCCTAAAACAACTGGTTTCATTTGAATAGTTCAAATTACTATCCATGCCATTGAAGGTCACCAGCCTCCAACATATTTCCTTGAGAACTTTGCAGTTTCAAATTTTGTGTTTATAAGGCTATAATTGGCTTTCTAAAATTAATAATGCTATTATACTATTTAGTAACAGAGCATTCCAGGAACACTGGGATCAAGGATTCTTTCATGCATAAGGTATTCTGTGGCAGTAAGAATCTGTCGGCACACTGACATTGAACTGACTCTGCAACACAAATGAATTAGTCTAACTTGCTGTTTATTATCTTCATAAAAGAGAGCTATATACTTGCTAGCAAAAGCACTAGCCCATATTTGACTATTCTTAGCATTGAGATGACCTCCCTGCATGAAGCTAAACATAATTTTCCAGTCACAGATGCCATCTAAGTGTTAATATGTGCATGCCTAAATCAAACCCATTTCCTAATTTGTTATGAACCACCGATATACAGGTGAGCAGAACATAATTTCAGGATACTAGCCAAGTATAAATATTAATGGAGACAACGTACATCATAAACTTTCCAGTAGTGGGAATCACAAAAATAAAGGCCTGAAAGACAGTGGGTTTCACATGGAATATACAAGTATTACGTGTTGTTGGGAAAAGAAGAGGGAGAACATTAGATTTAATTTGTTATGAAGCAGCTTTCATGCGCAAGACATTTGATAAGAGAATAAAGTGAAATTAAAATAAAGAAGATACTGCCTCTGCTCCTAAGAAACTTATGGGGAGATAAAGAGGTAATCAATCCATGAAACTTCACATTGTGCCATAATGAAATCTACCATAGAGTTGCTAAACAAGTGAAATAAAAGTAGGGAATGGGGAAAAACATATACTACTTACAGCAGTGATTTTCAACATTTTTCACTTTATGGCACACAAACTAATTACTAAAATTCTACAGCACACCAAAAAAATCTATTTTTGCTGATTTGACAAAATAAATAGTAGGTATAATTCTGATTCATTCACGCTGGAGGGCTATTGCTGTGTTGGCTGTTGTCATTTTTTTAAATTTAAGAATCCAAGGGAAAAGAGGCCAGAGCCCCTGACTATAGTCAGATATTACATGTTTTAAAAATTCTTGCAACACATTGGTTTAAAATTGCTTACTTACAGAATCAGGAAAGTCTGGAGACTTGTGCACGGATGAGATTCCTTCCAGCAGAGGTGGAAAAGATAGACTCTTTAAAGACAATGGTATGAATACAGGAATAGAACTGACAACATACAGTGAGCATTTAAGAATGATGAGAAATTATGAGTTCCTTAGAAAATGGTATGTAAATGACAGGAATTTCTGATCAGATTACGAGAAAAATTTCAATCATATTCAATGATAATGTATGAATTTGTATACATAATACAGATTCAAACAGTTTTTTAAAACAGGAAAGTTAATGGTCAGAATTATGCTTTAAATATCCCATTCTGGGGCCCAAAGGTGGAATGAATGAAACACTGTGAAAAAGGAATGCATTCAAGACACAATTGGGATAATCTAAATGAGACATAATGAACCCTAGCCAGTTTGGCCCAGTGGATAGAGCTTGGGCCTACAGACTGAAGGGTCCTGGATTCAATTCCAGTCAAGGGCATGTGCCTGGTTGCAGACTCGATCCTAAGTTTGGGGCATGCAAAAGATGGCCAATCAAGGATTCTCTCTCATCATTGATGTTTCTCTCTCTCTCTCCCTCTCCCTTCCTCTCTGAAATCAATAAAAATATATTTTTTTAAAAAGAGAGAGACATAATGACAACTTTAATAAGAAAAATAGATTGCATTGCAGTCACACATGTTAAACATGACACATTATTTAACTACCTTTTTAGACATTCCGCAACCCAGGCATGTGCCCTTGGCCAGAATCGAATGTGGGACCCTTCAGTCCGCAGGCTGACGCTCTATCCACTGAGCCAAACCGGCCAGGGCTAAAGGAATTTTTTTTAAAAAGTCTAAAAAAATAAGGTCAATGATATTGGATGAGAAGACAATATATATTTTGAAAGATACATGGCAGATGGAAGATGACTTTACAACCAAAAGGTTAATGAAGGAGGGATGGCATGAATCTGGAAGTGAATACAAAGGAGAGAAGATTTCTCTCCTCAACCATGCACAGAATTCAGGTCACAACATTTCCAGTGTAAGGCAAGAATATTGGAATTTAATTTCTAAACAATACCAAAATAGAAAGGCTTAGAATTTAGGAACATTAGCCTTGTGAGGGAGTAATGCTGAGGAGCAGGCCAATAACATAATGGGTTAATTGGAGGGCCATCCATGCAGTATAAGTTAATGGGAATGGCTACAGAAATCCAGACATTGAAAATTAGGTAAAATAGTTAAATGACCAATTCA
The DNA here is from genome assembly GCF_000327345.1 of Myotis davidii. NCBI lineage: Eukaryota > Metazoa > Chordata > Mammalia > Chiroptera > Vespertilionidae > Myotis > Myotis davidii. The sequence continues at coordinate 535,397 of NW_006292604.1, read as the reverse complement.
GGAAGTCTAATATCCAAGTAATTGAGATGTGCAGAAAGAGATACCAGAGCAAATATAGGGAGGGAAATTATCAAAGACACAACACAGGAAAATTTCCCATAATTGAAAAACATGAGTGTTCATAGTAAAATAGCCCATGTTCGGACAAACATGAAATTACCAACACGAGGAGCACAGCATTAACATTTTGAAGGATAAAGGGAAAAGGGATAAACAATAAATAAGTACTCTAAAATCTTCCCAAGAGATTAATATAGGACACAAATAAAAGAATAAGAAAAAATGGCATTGAACTTCTCAATATTGAGAATATATCAAGAGAACAGGGCTGGTGGGCTGTAGTGTAGGACTAAGAGAAAGTTGTGTATGTGAGGAACCCATGAAGGGTAGTTGAGTCAACCAATTGAGACCATACTAGAACAGCATGTCCCAAGCTAACCTGGAAAGATAACATGACTATATGAATAACCTTAGCCAAGGTCAACCAAGTTCCCTCAGCAGATGTCCCAGCCAACCTAGAGCCTAAAGAAAAATTTTAATTTTCACACACACACACACACACACACACACACACACACACACACACGCTAAAATGGGTTGGTCTATGGGGAGTGGAACTGAGAAGTGCATTTAGTAAGCTTTCTTTCATTATAGACTTTTAGTAGTAACTGACTTATTTTAAAATCATGGGCATGCTTTAAATTTTTGAAATGATAGACAGGAGTCTACATAGATAGTTTTTATTTTTTACTGTTTTAGAGTTTTACTGTTTAAGCTGTTGCTATTTTTGTTTGATTTCAATGAGAGAGGAAAAGTAAAAGTCTACCAATATGCTTGGATTGGGGGAGGTGAATATTCTGTTTACTGGGCTGAAAACATAAAGGTCTAGAATAATAGGTAGCTGACAGGAACCTGGCATCCTTAGCAAGAATGACAGTTTTCTGTTAGGGCAGACAGGAATTGATTTAGTTTGTTTTCTAAGGAACAGAGCTTCCTGGACAGAGCACAGATCATTGTGGGTAGGGGAGTTTTGGAGACAAAAGTTGACAGTAAGGACTATTTTTTTTGCCATTGACTGAGAAACTAGGCATGAAAGGTCCGAATAAACGTAACTGGCTTTCCAACCCTGAACCCATCTCTGTTTAAAGTATTTCTAGGTGTGAGAATTGAAAATCCTAGATTTTTCTGGGCCTGAGCTTCTGCAGAAATTTTACAAAGAAAGAACACACA
>NW_006292604.1:531646-534083 GCF_000327345.1 Myotis davidii | reverse complement strand
AGAGATTATAATTTAAAGTAAACTCATTTCTTAATCCCTTCACCTTTTTCAGTTTAAGCAAACAAAAACAAAAACAGAAAACCTCTTAGACACAGACAACAGTGTGGGGATTACCAGAGGGAAAAGGGGAGGGGAGCACATAGGAGGGATAAATGATGATGGAAGATTTGACTTGGGCTGGCGAACACACAATACAATATACAAATGGTGTATTATACAATTGTACACCTGAAACCTATATAATTTTATTAATCAATAACACCCCAATAAATTCAATAAAAATTAAAAATAAACCCATTTCTCATTCTGTAGGAAACACATATTACACAAGAGATAAATAAGCTAACACACTCCTTAAGTGAGAATAAAATGTTCAATGATTCTGTACTGAGGATATATTGACAATAACTTCAAGTGTATCAGCCCCTTATAATCTCCTTCACCACTCCAGGCACATAAAGAAGGCTTCCATCTCAGTACGCATAGGAGCATATAAGCTTAAGACAAATCAATTAATATCCATTGTCCATATTCCCACCCAGAGTCCTCACGTAGACATTGCTGAATAAAAAGAGTGATTTATCTGCCCATGCCCACTCATTTTAAATCACACTGTGAGCACTCGATCCTGTATGCTTGTAAGCTAGTATGCTTGTTTGTATTAAAAACCACTACTAATCTGTTTCATTTTTGATTAACCCATATTTGATAGTCCAATTTCTATAATTCAAATTGATCTTCTATAAATTCTTAAACTAGCCAATGCTCTCCAACAACTGACACTTTGGCAATATATCATCTAGTTACACAAAGAGCAATGAGTGATAGTACTACTTGTAACATATTAAGTGCTAACCTGTGATTTCCTATGAGAGAAATGTAGAAAACCATGGATATTTGTTTTCCTAGTAAACTTTTTTTTTTTTTTAAAGGGTATGGTCCTTTTTTTTTTTAATATATTTTATTGATTTTTTACAGAGAGGAAGGGAGAGAGATAGAGAGTTAGAAACATCGATGAGAGAGAAACATCGATCAGCTGCCTCCTGCACATCTCCTACTGGGGATGTGCCCGCAACCCAGGTACATGCCTTTGACCGGAATCGAACCTGGGACCTTTCAGTCCGCAGGCCGACGCTCTATCCACTGAGCCAAACCGGTTTCGGCTCCTAGTAAACTTTTGATAAGATCCTTACTCCTGCAAGTTACAGTGGATGCCACAAGTTGAAGTCAACTAATATTTATTATTTAATATTGTAAGAAAACAAAAGATGATCTTTGTTACTACATGTAATTCTATATACATTAAAGGCAGAATTGAAAATATTATTCTTCATTTGCTGTAATAATGTTGAAAATTTATGACCATAAGAACTCAGGTTGAAAGTAAAAAACATCAGGTCTGAGTACATATGAAAGTGCAGAACCAATAATTTCTGTCAATGAGATTGGAAGAATTAAAAGGAAACAGTACTTTTTTGGGCTAACAGTTATTCATGGATGTAGAATGTGTACAGAGAGAAGGTAACTCATTATCTAGTCACATGACCTGAGCAGAGTTAAGAAGCCACAGATCACACAGGACACATATCAAACCATCAAAACTCAAGTAAATATATTTTTTTAATTTATTTTATTGATTTTTTACAGAGAGGAAGAGAGAAAGATAGAGAGTTAGAAACATCGATGAGAGAGAAACATCGATGAGAGAGAAACATCGGTCAGCTGCCTCCTACACACTCCCCACTGGGGATGTGCCGACAACCCAGGCACATGCCCCCGACCGGAATCGAACCCGGGAGGGACCCTTCAGTCCACAGGCCGACGCTCCATCCACTGAGCCAAACCGGTTTCGGCAAGTAAATATTATATAAATTTTAATATAAAACATAAAAGTGAAAAATCGTGATGTTTTACTTTTGCTTCTGAGATCAGAATAATACACCAATCTCAACCTGGCTTAAAATAGACCTGAATTTAACATGAAGTTTCCATGAGTATGCTGGAAATTCTTGGTTTTGCCTCACTAAGTGTATAACCATGAAGCATAAGTGAATCATTGTGTAAAGGACCTCCTCAAGATTCCTGTGGTTTTGTACATTTTTCATCCTGGATATAATCACAATTGTTGGATATTTCAAGCTCTGGATTTTCAAACTTTAAATGTATTAGAGCTGTTGATATGGTGTTGCTTAGTCACTCTCTATTTCTAATGATCTGTGAAAGAGTTTAACAAGGAGAACCCATAATAAGATATGGCTTACTAGTTTTACTAGTACTTTTGGACTTGGTGGCCCTTCTAGATTTAAAATAGATTTTAAAATTATATTGGCAAAAATACTCAGATTTTCTTTTCAAGGACTAATTACAATTACTTTAAAAATTGGCATGGGTGGATGAAGGAACCACCGTTGAGTGGTGTTGCCTGGCATATGTACAA
>NW_006292604.1:505156-531031 GCF_000327345.1 Myotis davidii | reverse complement strand
CGCCCCTCCCCAACTGGCAGAAGTCAGGGGAGCCCACAGGCGTGATTAGGCGCGGGCACCTCGCCTCCCCAACCGGCAAAAGTCTTGGGAGCCCGTGGCTGCAGGCACCATCACTTCCTGGGGCACCTGACACCTGCGTATGCAAGTTAACCGCCATCTTTGTTGGGTTAATTTGCATAGTCACTCTGATGGGCTGGTGGGCGTGGCTTGAACGTGGCAAAGGTACAGCCAATTAGCATCTTTGTCTTTTATTAGTGTGTGTGTGTGTGTGTGTGTGTGTGTGTGTATTCCTATTTTGAGAAAAAAGTAAAACCTCATAGGATCTGATATATGATAATGGGAGCAAAATAATTATGACAATCATGTGGGAAGTGGCAGAAATATCACACAAGGAATTTTAAAAAGCACTAATTTATACTCATTCTTATCACACTATTTAAAAGTATCCAAATGTGCCCTTATCATTGAGAATGCCATCTCACATTTATATTACAAATTCTTGACTCTCTCTGCTCTGTTATACATATATTTAGATGAAACAACTGTGAGCTGTGTGAACTACAAAATATCCATGTTCACACAGAGTTCAGTCACAGAGGGGGAATTTTGCCAATTCCTCTAAGCTTGAACAACTTAGGGTCAAAGGAAAAAGCTAAAGGAACTAATTTATATGAGATTATTTTATTAAAAAGAAAATAAACTATCATTGTTTAGCCTTTAAAGCTTTGATGACACCCACTCTCCTTCACTTCCTTGCAATAATTTGGCTTTCTTTAGTTTTTATCCATTCCAGCTTTCCCACAGTTCAACACTGACAATCCTTATGATTAACCCATAGTTAAAATGTGAGGTTTTCATGATGTATATGGATGTACCACTCTTCTTTTTTTACCAAGATTTACTTGATATTTTCAATCATGGGGTATGAATAGATAGAGATTTTAAAATATTGTATCATTAGTTTCTTTTGTATCAAAAGAGGCTGCATTCACCAACACATTTTCATAAGGTGAAAAAGTAAGCAAGCCCACATAAGAGAAGGGAAAGTCTGCTAGGTCAGGCCATAAAAGAGCATTTTAATGATTCATCAGAAATTGGAAACTGGTCTTTCTCTGACAGTCTGAGGATTTATCATTCTCAAGGATTAATTATGTTTCTGTACAGAAAAGATAAAATTGACAACACAAGAATCTGTGGAAAACTAGTTTACAAATTTTTTTAAACTGCTTTTTTTTTCTATTTTGTTCTCAAACTATATTTCTCCTATCATAGTTGACTCAAGTTTAGCAAATGCAAACTTAATGGACAGGTGCTTTTTGTATCCTTCAAATTGCCTTCATAATAAGTATAATCCTATATAATAAAAGCCTAATATGCAAATTGTCCCTTTGACTGGGAGTTAGACTGGGAGTTCGACTGCTCACTATGACATGCGCTGACCACCAGGGGGTGACGTGGAGCATGGTGGGCGTTGGCAGTGAGGTGCTGGTAGCTGGCAGCAGGGAGGCACTGCAGGCCCCAATGGACTTCCAGGTGAGCCAGGCTGCACCCTCTGGGACCACAGGGGCCAGTCAGGCTCCCTGTGGGTTTGCACAGGAGCCAGTCTGCGAGGCCTGCTGGGAGAGAGTGCACTGCCTGCCTGGCTGCCATGCAGTGCTGCTGGGCAACCCAGAGGCCCACGCTGCACCCTGGCCTGTGGCATCTGGCCGTGCTATCACATCTCTGCATGGGGATTTAGGTGCCATGACGCAGACAGAGGGGGGCGCATGGGGGTCCGGGGGCCCACGTGCTGCCCAGGGCCCAAAGGTCAGGGGGGACCTGCTCTTTCATGCCAGATGCTCGCACTTCGGTCACCAACCAGGCCTAGGGACCGCAACCATGCACACATTTCATGCACCAGGCCTCTAGTATCTAAATCACCTTTAAAATAATTTCAGTATTGAGTGTTTTATATTAATAACACTTAGAAACCATAAGCCAACAGAGTAAAAATGATCAATGCTCTTATTATGATATTGTCTATCTAAGCTCTTTACCAGATAGCAAGTATAATGAATAGATTTAAGGTAATGAAACAATAGTGCGGTTTCCTATGGTGCTAGGCTAAAACGGAATGTGAGGCTGTCTTTTTCTTTAATGAATGAATGCAAAGGTTGATAAGCAATACCTGCTAAGGGAAAGAAGTAATAGCACTTTTTCAGATTTGTCATTTCTGATTAAAGTTATGCTTATAGTGATTTATGATATGGAAAGTAAATTATATGTGATCAGTTCCTACTAAAAATATTTCTATATTGGCCACAATATTTTCACGGGTGCTTTTCTCTGTGCCTTCAAATATCTGTTCATTCAATTCAAGAGAAAACTTCATTCACCTGTACCCATGGCCCTATTCTGGTAATTTTTATTTGTTTGTTTGTTTTAAGGGAGAATTTCCGGTAGACATTTTATCGATATGTTACTAGTACATGGAGTAACTATCACATTGAGTAACCATGACTCATGGATGTGATCATAACGAGACTCGCTTTTGTCACCCACTATGTCTTTACCCTGGCCTGGTGGTATTGTTTCTTCTTTTGTAAAATTTTATTTTTATTGTTAACAGTATTATCCTGGTAGTTTTTATTACCTGGGACCACTCCACCTTCAGAAAAATGCAATGCCTCCATCTCAACCGTCTCTACAGCTCTCCATCAGTCATTTCTCTTTGACTTCATGAAGAATCAACACCTGGATTGTTTTATCCCACGTATTGGCCCTCTTTGAAAGTCATGCTTCGGCCCTATGATCTCTCATTTGAAACAGACTACATTATAGAGAATACAGGCTATCTGCAAGGTCAGCTTCCTTCCCCAATATTCTGTCTCTTCCCCCAATTTCAACATTTTGTTTCTTTGTACCCATCCTTACATCTTGCTCTGCCAAACCAGAGAGAGAACAATACGTCCATCTTATTCTCTACAGTCTGTTTTCTGACTGTGCTTTCGATCCCACCTCTTCCTGCTTCTTCATGACCTGTTGCGTAAATTTCCTACTCATCCTTGTCTCCATTTCTACCATCATCTTGTTCTCAGCAAATAAACATTCTCAAGTGGACTTCCTCTTAAAAATCATAGCCACAACCACAGAAATAGCTTCCTAGGCTTTAAATGTTAATCTAGTTATAGGCCTGTCTCCTACCCTCCTTTCTCAGGCAAACTTTTCCAAAGTGGAATGTGTATTCTTTGATCCACAAAAGAGTCAGTCCATCATGATGTGGACAATAATGAGCCTGGAAGTCGGTGTGGGCTGGAATCCTCTGCAACCAATTCCTTGTCATACAATACTGTATTGGGCAAGTTATGTAAACTGTCTTTGAAAGTTTCTATAGCTACAAAAAGAGATAACACATGCTCAATTAGGATGTGTGAGAACCACATTATTTAAATTATGTAAGGATTTCAGTATACACAACAGATGGATTTTGTATTGGTCTTATTCTTCTTTATTTTTTTCCACATCTTTTGTCCATGCCTAGTTGTGCCTTCGGTCAGACTTCCAACATTTCCTACCTCCATTATTCAACAACTTCCTACTTTGTATTATTGCCTACAATCAACTGGTTTTAACCTTCTTCTTCACCCAACTACCAAGATGTTTATTTTCAAAATAATCTTCCTAGTTACCAACCTGGTGAGCACTTTGAAAGGATTCTCATTACTAAGCAGGATCTTAGGGCAATTTTTATAAAACACTGCATTACAGGTTGGGTTTCCATCTATTCTGCATAAGGCCCATTATTATTGGCCAGGTGATGTTGCACCATACTGAACTTCTCCTGAAGGTTCCAAACATGCAACTTTCTCTTGTTGTATTGCCTTTATATGTGACTCTCCAGCTAGTGATTGTGAAAATCAGGTTTTTCCTCTCTAGTAATCCTATTGGTATTATACACATTTAGATATTGGGTAAATATTCTAGAAATGGCAATATCTTTGTTACTTTTGTCCCAGATAGTTTTACAAGGTGACTTGTGTATTTTGGAGAATATTGGTTATGTAAAACAAATTTAGAGACACAGTTCCCAAATAGTCACTGTAAATGGGTACAAATCAGGAATGAAATCATTACTAAATTTTGTATTCTTAATCAAAACATTTTTACAAAACCATCATCTCTTTCACCAAAGCTGACACTGTAATTCTCTCACAATTTTGATTTTCTCATGAGATTTTGAGTACTTGCTGCTTACAGTTAATAATCTGGGTGTGTCTTAGGAGGTTCTTTCTAGAGTTTCCCCCTATTACCTTTCTCCTGTAGAGGCTAAGGAAGAGTGGAAGCTTTTGGGAAACACACACACACACACACACACACACACACACACACCCCTAATGGAGAATTGAATGCTACGAAATAATTTCTACATATTGAGTAAAGGATTGGGTCAATTTGCAGTTCCCTGAATGTAAATCTCTCCTTCAATTAAAAAAAAAATCAGCTGCAAAAAATGTATGGAGTCCCAATAACTAATGCAAGTTTACATGATAGGACCTGAAATCCTATCATTTATCAAATGAGGAAGAAAACACTTTTTTTCTTTAAAAAAATGCTTTGGCTTCAATTACATAACTAGGCCATATTTAAGTTGGATATGTAAAGTTGTGAATGTAGTTTCCATAAATCATCCTTAGGAAGCAATCTTTTTACCTTACTCTCACAGCCCTTGCCTAAGGGAATAAAAACATGGCTTCAAGTCATTCTCCCCCTTATCCATTTTAAGTACCAGGTATGGTCATTACCTTACCAGTCTTCCTGTCATTTACAGGCGTCTGGGCCTCCATTTCATTAAGCTGTCAGTGTCAGGCTAAAAGGAACTGTTCCTTATCTGAGCGGATAGATAGCAGGGGAGCTCGTTCCCTGGTGTCTGCATCATTCAGTGAGAAAGCAAGATTGGGAAACAGATTTATAACAATACATGGATGCACTTAATTAGAAAAGACAGTTTCAGAGTAATGACATGCTTTTTTTCCCTTCTGATGCACACTCCACTGAGATATGTCAAATACACTGCATTAAAGCTTCACAAGTTTGAAAGCTTTTCCAACTTCTTTGTTGGTTATTTTTTGTTGCTGTTGTTCTTTTCATTTCCCCTTTTTTTGTTGTTTCTATTTTCTATGAATAAGGAATGTCCTTTCTAGATTGCTGTGTTGGGAAGAATATTATGAATGACTAGAGGCCCAGTGCATGGATTTGTGCACCAGTGGGGTCCCTGGGCCTGGCCTGTGGGGATAGGGCTGAAACAGATATATATATAGTTTCTCCTTACATTCAACCCCTAATTACTAAAAAAGAAACACAAAGGAAAACCTTACACAAAGGCAAGTCTCTCTATCACAACAGAACAGCCCACATCTATCAATGAAGAGTGAACCTGCAAGAAGGTAAATGCTTTGAAAATCATTCTAAAAGTAAACTGACTTACTTGGAGGAAATGAAAATAAGTTCAGTAGCTTTGCTCTCCAACATCCTCCAAGGGGTCCCAGATTTCAAGAGGGTGGTTCTTGGGTGACCCACACCAGAATCGGGCTCCCTCCTCTCTGGTTCCGGGTGTGTCACCCGAGAACCGCAGCTGCCAAATCACTGCAGCTAGGCAGCTTCTGCGTTGAGTGTCTGCTTCCTGGTGGTCATTTCCTGTCATAGCTACCAGTTGGATGGTCGAACTGTTGAATAGTCACTTAGGCTTTTATATAGATAGATAACTATACTGTATAACAATAATATATGTAAAACCTCTGGTTTAAGTCCCACTAACTTTAGGCAGTAAATCTGAAATCCCCTCTGCAAGAAGGTAAATGCTTTGAAAATCATTCTAAAAGTAAACTGACTTACTTGGAGGAAATGAAAATAAGTTCAGTAGCTTTATGCTTTTTAAAAATATATTTTTATTGATTTCAGAGAGGAAGGGAGAGGGGGAGAGAGATAGAAGCATCAAGGATGAGACTCATTGATTGGTTGCCTCCTGCACAACCCCCACGGGGGAAAGCAAGCCTGCAACCTGGGCATGTGCCCCAACCTGATCCTGTGGCCTCCTGGTTCATAGGTTGAAGCTCCACCACTCCTGCTGGGCAGTAGCTTCATGCTTTTAATCTGTATAGGTAGCACAATTAATGAATGTGATCCATGATACATTGTAACTATTATTACCTGAGTCCACAAGTTCTGTCCAACTACTAGGGTTAATCAATCCTTAGACATAATGAGACAATTCATGGTCTATTTCCAGATTTCATTCAGCAGATATATTTTCCTAACTAAAATCAAACTAGGTGATATATTTCTGTTTGGTGTCTAGGCATTTTCTTGAGTCCACCATTCCCTTTAATGCCGGGGTCCAACCCCAGCAGGTCCAGGGGTTCCCAAAGGTGTGGACGGAGTCGGCGAAGAAGGAATGACACGGAGACAGCGTTCAGTTGATCAGCAGCCTTGCCAGGATCTCTAGCCACAATCTCCAGCCAAGTTCTGTGTCCATGTTCTCTTGCTAGGTTCTCCAGCCACGTTCTCCAGGTTCTCCAGCCAGGTTCTGTAGCCATGTTCTCTCATTCCAAAGGTTAGGGAGGTTCTTATCTCCATTCCAGGGAGTAAAGATTATGTAGCTTAAGCATGATTGTTCGTAGTTAAAGAGATTAACTACCCGCCTGGCACTTAGTGAAGGGGTTTTATTCCCTCCCTAACTTCAGGGGAAAATCTCTACCTGGGGAAACAACCTTTCTCGGAGAGGTGACCTTGGTTAAAACACATAGTGCCAAGAAGGTGACCAAACATATTAAGAACAGTATGCCATATATGCCAGGTCCCTTGAAACAGCAAGGATGGACCGGCTCCCAGCACTTTAATATATGGACCTTTTAAATAATATCCCAGAAAGAGTGCATGTAGTCTGTTTGCCATTTCCACCATGAAGCGCTATTCAACTGAAAGGAGGCACAGAATGAAAGCACCGAGTTAGCTGTTGGGCTGATAATGGCCTTCCTGGGATATCCATTGTAGACCCAATTCGTGTTGAAATACTGAAACAATACTCTCATGAAGTTCACTACGCCTGCCTCCCAATAACTTCTCTGTTCAACAAGCACATTCATTCTGAAACACCTATGTATTTGGTGTCCATCATGGTCTAGGAATGTGGAGGTGCTCAAAGCACACGGGTGAGCAGCTCCAAACTTACCCCACCTTTAGGAACCTTACAGTTTAATTTGGGATACAAAAACATGTAGGTTATTACAAAATGAAGTGGAAATTATGTGGTTGGGAATATGATAATGATATCTGCAGATCGATATGTGAATATATATGTAAATAATACCTCATTTTGTGCTAAAATTTCTGGGAAACTTTCTTGAAAAAAAGAGCATTGTATGATCAGATTGCTAAGTGATAAATAAGAATTAGGGAAGTGAAGCAGCAAAACACACAAAAAGAACCAAATACATGGCTGACACTCAAATGTCACATGACTGTATGTTACTGAGCTAAGCACATTGCCGTGTTTCTATATCCATCACAGTAGTCCGGTACAGTAAGGATTCTTAAATCCTGTTTACAGGCAAGAACACTAAGAATCAGAGACAGAAGCAGAGTATCTGTGGTCACACAGCTAAAAAGCAAAGTATTCAGCCGATAAATACATTTCTCCTTCATTTGATTGTAATTTCCAGGGACAATGGAAACACTGAATACAGTATGCACTCAATTTTTGATTGTTAGATTAATAAATACACGAATGATTACAATGCCATTCACTTATGGCTATAGTATGCTTTATTTTTCTAGGCAGAGAAAACAGTTTGTACAAATGCCCACAGGCAAGGTAAAACAAGATTGATGCTTTTAGAGATCTGAAAGTGCTTCCACTCAACCAAAACTTTTATTTCTTATTTAAATGTTCCCAAATGCAATACAACACTTTTTTTTTTTTTTGCTCTTAAATTTTATCTACATTGCATGGTGAGACAGAAGCCTGTTACATATTATTAGGTGTCTCCCTGCAAATGTGATTTAAAAAGAAAAGGTTCGATTTGAGTTTCAGGGGAGACATTTACTAGATGTGTGATCATCGAGAAATAAAAATATGAAAGTGTTCCCATGTGTAAAATGCCATAAAATGCTATCTCTCCTCCAGCTTATTGTAAGGTTTAAATTGAACTGCCTAGGTGCAGTCTCCATCACAGGAGCTGCCAATACTGAGCACTCAATAAATGTTAGTAACATTCCTTTGCCCATTTTTTGAGTTGAAGTTATTACTTTCCATGAGTTGCTATTATTTTGTTATATCAATCTATAAATAAGGTATTTCTAACCTATGTAATAATTCATATGAAGTTTAAATTTTTTTGGGGGGTAGAAAAATTACATCATGTTTTTCTATAGTGTGTAAAAGTTAACTTGGATATTAATTTCTCATCATGTGATTTATTAGAAGGGAGGCTCCAAATTTTAGCTTATATTTCTTTTGAAAACAAAGACCACAAATAATAAACTATACAACCTTGGTAAACCATTTACTTCAACCACGACACATCATGCCTAATTGGTATAGGGCACTGTCCAGGGTGTCCCACAGCACAAAACTCTACGTGAACCTATGAGCTACTAGGAGTTGTAAGGTAACTAATATCATGTTGAAGATAAATGATAAACAGGGGGTGGGAAAGGTATTTCTAATTTGCAATCACATTATTGAAATACAGATTCATTGTGGTTGTTTTGAGAGTAAGGAATTAAATATGACTGAGGTTTTACCCCTGAGAATAGGAAGGGTTCATTAATGGAGAGAGGGAACTGAGAAGATAAAAGGTTTCAGGGGTAATGATGAGCTTAGTTCTGTACATATGGGACTATCCGCATGAATGGATATTATATAAAATTACACACATTTGTGATGTTAATTATATTAAAAGCCCATGTGGAGTTTGCTCTAGACATGAGACTCTCAGTGCTGCTTGAAAAATGTTCATCGCAAATGGGATTTCCATGGGGAAAAATGGATGATTAATTGATAGGAAGGTAGGTACATAGATAAATGAATAGATAGATAATTTTAAAAGCCAAAGATAGAACAAAAACTAGAGGAATATTTGGACTTTGAACAAAGGAACTTAAAGAGAAACCAGCAACAGGGGGAAAAAATTGATAAAGCAAAAATAAATAAATAAATAAATAAATAGAGGGAAAGAAGAGAAAAGAAAGAATGGATGAAAGAAGAGGAGAAAAAAGGGATAAAAAAGAAAAGATTATTAGAATTAAAGACTGTAGAGAATTCTAAGAAGTTAAAAACTAAAAAGGGGCCATTGGATTTGGCAAATCTACGTTTGTTCATTATATAGTACTCAATTTTTACTGCTTACCTCATACTGTTTTAATTATTAAACATATCAATATGAGGAGCATTCAGAGATGTTTGCAAATAGCAAAGAGTGAATAATCCTCTTTATTAGGTACCTTTTCATGTTTACTAAATAGAGAGGCATCATTAGAGCAGATCCATTTACTTTCATTGATCTAACTTTTGGGAACTTCAGGGAAAACTTCAGGGAAAAGGATATTTTACATATATAGAACAATAAGTTTTCTTGGTAGTGTGAATCCACTGATATTTTTCTATTAATTTATTGTGGGTTGAATCCTATTTTTATTAGAATTTTTCAGTTTAATATCTTAAGATATAGTAGAATAAAAGAGTAGTACTATAGGTCAGTGTCAGGAGAAACAGTTAAAATTGCAATGTTAATTATTATTAAAGCAATATCTATTTGCATCTTTAATACACCTCATAATTAAATTACATCTCATATACAGGGTAATAATTTTGTTCTGTTGTTGTTTTAAAGAATCAAACTTTATGTAACTTTGGTCCACAATTACAAATTACCTCATTCTACTTTATTGCTTTGGTTGCTTAGCAAGATTTCTCTTCCCATGAAACTATGTTTTTCAAATCTTTCAAAAAATTTTTCAAACATGCTTTCTTTCAGGAAGTTATAGCTTTTAATTTGTTTTCTGTATTATTAATTCTTGATAAGCAGGTTAGGGGAATGTTTTACCTACGTATTTTTCAAAAGTATGATTTATTTTAACCACAATCCTTTTGTTTATATGGCAACTTTCACTGTTAGAAATTATGGTATTTTCCACTGTGGAGAGGCAAACACCCAGTAAACAAATATATAGGTAAGATAATTAGAAAGTATAGCTAAGTGCTATATAGGAGCTAACTAAGGCATAGAAGAGGCTGGCTTTAGGTGCTATGTTTCCAGCAGAGTCCTCTCAGGTGAGGTGATCCCACTGTTGGAGGGCGCAGTCAGTCAGAGATTGAGGAAAGAACGTTCGAGGTGTAGAAAAGCACACCAGGAAGCCTTGTGGCTGGGATTTCTTCATCTGTGAAAGAGGGACCCTGATCATCTTTACACATGCTTCTTGAGAATTAAATAACAAAACATATGCAGGACTAAACACAGTTCTAGAAACATAGAAAACATTAAATAAAGACTCGAACACTCTCCTAATTAGTAGAATTGTTCAGATAGGGAGTGAGTACTGTATCGGTGCAGTGTGATTTTAGACAGCGCTCTCGTTATGAAAGCCACACCATCTGTAAACCACAAGCTTTTAATTGCAGGCAAATGGCTTCATAAGAGCATAGGCTCTCAGATTCCTACTCTGAAAAATGGGATCAGTACGCAAGGTCAGCCGCTCAGGCAGGGAAGACAAGGCAGAGACGATCTGGGGGAGTAAAGGGCAATAATCAGCACAAGGTCATTGTCTCAGCTTTCCAGAGAGGAGGCTGTGGAAAGAGATTTTACATAATTACTAACTAATAGAAGCAGTCTGCATCCGAAGTCCATGACAGATTTTGTCACTGCCTGGCCTCACCTGTGTATTTGATTACATTCTCCTTGCAATGAAATCTAATGCTGTAAGCCATGTAGATGACCCTGCATCCATTTAGGAAACTTACAAAGTTTATCAGGCTTGAAGATGGAAGTTCACAACCTAGGACAGCCCCATTGAGGGGCCTCCCAGGGGGCCTTTGGCAATATGTAGAGATCTACCTGGTTGTCACAATGAGGTGAGGAGGAGAAGAGTTATAGAAATTAGCATCCAGTGAGTAGAAGCCAAGGCCACTGCTAAACATCCTATAATACGCAGGACAGCCTCCTACAACAGAGAATTATCCTGCTCAATATGTCACTGGTGTTGAGAAATCCAGTGTTACAATAATAAAGAGGTACATAGTCTATTAATGAATGAGGAGGTGGTCTATGAAACAACAACAAAAATGTAAGTATACTGAAAGGGGAGAGAGAAAAAGATATGCAGAAAGTAGTTTCCTAGACCACAATAGATACGTTTTTTACTTTCTCTGGGAGCTGTAATCTATAAGAATGGCATGAGGGATGGCCTCTATAAATAACTGTTGTTTTTTTTATGTAACTCACCCTTGGAAATATGATATTGCTTTTCAGAAGTTGCAATATGGAGGAAGGAAGGAAGTTTTAAACACTAGAAATTTTGCAAACTCACAGTTCTTACGTAGAACTTTTGAAGTCTGTGATGACAAGTAGATGAAAGATCACTGAGTTCTCTTTCAGGGATGAGAGATGAAAATTCAGACTGTCCACACTAAATCTTATTGACATTTATGTTTCTAATTAGGAATTTGAAAAATTTAATAATTCAAAATCTTGTTTTCATCCTGCAGTGGCTTTTTTTTGCCAGTTAATTTGGTCACCCCCACACTTGAAAGTTCTTCTGTGCCCTTACATTTTGGCAGAGCATCTGTTGTTGGAAATCAGCTGTGTCAAACACTGTGAGCCAGTAAGATGACAATGAGATGGGCAGTGAGAGTTAGTTGACTCCACTAAAACGGCGAGTCATAATAGTCTATTTAGGTGTTTGACAGGAAGCAGAAAGAGCCTCAGTTAGAATGGACATCTAGATGCCTGGATCATGCACCTACCTTTTCTGACACAGTTGGAGAAGAGTAGAGAATTCATTATCTTTCTTTTGAAAGGAGTAACACTCCTTGGACCCATTACAGAGCATTGATTCTTTGGTCTCAGTTTTGCTGCTGGTAATGGAGAATAAGGTCTTACCTGAAATTCAAAGATAAGAAAATTGGTTTGCAGCAGGAGAATAGAAGATTAGCAGAAGGCAGACAATTGAATTCTGAGAAAGAAGACTGGGTCAGCAAGTGCTGTAGAAGTCCTGTGTAGCCACTTCCTGGAGTCTTAGAATCGTACAACCAGACTTCCGGATAAGTACAAGAAGGCTATGTGGGATTTTTTGTTTGTTTGTTTGTTTGTTTTTATTGTTGTTGTTAATCCTCACCCAAGGATATTTTTTCCAATGATTTTTTGAGAGTGTAAGGGAGGGGGAGAATTGGAGAGAGAGAAACATCAATGGGAGAGAGACACATCAACTGGTTGCCTCCCCCACACACCCCAACCAGGGCCAGGAATCGAGCTTGCATGCTCTTGATCAGAATTGAACCCAAGACCCATCAGTCCACAGGCTAATGCTCTATCCACTGAGCCAAACAGGCTAGGGCCAGGCTATGTGTTTTCACTGAATGGCCACTGAGTGCTGAGACTCATAGGATTAATGCAAAGGGTTCCAACAATAGCACAGTAAAGAAACGAACACCAATAAACGGAAGTACTTTTTCTTTCCGCTGAAGTAGAAAGAAAATAGGAATGAGCAGTCACTCCGTGATGAATATAGAACATCAGAAAATCACTTCCCATCTGCTAGCTAAGTAGACAAATAACCATAAATCTTTTAAATGATAAAACCTCCCAAAATGTAGTACATTTATCAAGAAAACTCTTTTGACATCTCCTACCAGAACCCTAAGAGGAGGTATTTGTTTAATTTTTAATATACTGGAAAGTGGTTTTGTGTGTGTGTGTGTGTGTGTGTGTGTGTGTTGTAGTGAAATTAAAGCTAAGTTAACATTTTTTAATAAAAGAAAAAATATCGCCGAAACTGGTTTGGCTCAGTGGATAGAGCATCGGCTTGGAGACTGAAAGGTCCCAGGTTCAATTCCGGTCAAGGGCATGTACCTTGGTTGTGGGCACACATCCCCAGAGTGTAGGGAGCAGCTGATCAATGCATCTTTCTTAAGTAAAATGCATTAAAATAAGGAATAAATTTTACATTATTGAAAATTACATTATTGCATTATTACATTAATGAGGTTTAATTTACATAACTTTCACCCTTTTAAGCTCATAGTTCTACTAGAGGCCCAGTGCACAGATTCATTCAACCATGGGGTCCTCAGTCCGGCCCGCTCCCTCTCGCAATCTGGGAACCCTTGGGGGATGTCAGACTGCTGGTTTTGGCCCGATCCCCACAGGCCAGGTCCAGGGACCCCTTTGGTGCACAACCTGGGCCTGGAGGGACCTTGGGAGGGTTCCAGGGTGTGTCTGGCCTGTCTCACCCAGTTCCGATTGGCTGGACTCCAGAAGCAAGCTAACATACTGGTCAGAGCATCTGCCTCTTAGTGGTCAGTGCATGTCATAGCGAATGGTTGAATGGTTGAATGGTTGGACACTTAGCATATTAGGCTTTTATTATATAGGATTAGTTTTAACAAACATACACAGTTGTGCTTCCTTAAAATTTTCATACTGGTTTCTAGAGTCTTTAGGAAGAAAAATGTCAATAAAAGACAAAATTTTAAATTCCCAACTTTTAAAAATTAACTCTGAAGCTTGCCTGAAAGTACTTAAGAGAATTTCAAATTTGGACCTTTAAGAGACTTACTATACAATTTCAGTTCTCTCATAAAACTGGTGTGAAGAAAATTACATATGTGAATACTAACAAAGATTATATATTAGTGGTACTGCAAGCATAATACTTAGAAAATGGTCACTAATTATATTTTGATGTTAAGTTCTAATCATTTTTAAACTTGTCATAGCACAGTTATAGATTATTAAACATGTTTATAATACCTCAATAATTTACTATCTTAATTTAATACATATTAGCCTAAGAAAAGTATCTTGTTTTAGCTAAATTTTGCTTAATTATTTCCTCAATATATTTTAACTTGATATGTTAAATACTCAGTGCATGCATTTATAACTTAAAATATGTCTTTCATAACTTAATGGTTTTAAGAAAAGAACACACATTCTTTATTAAGATCCATAAGTGATAAAATTGATAAATTTCCCCAATGTTTTAGGTTGGTTGCACAAGAAAATAATAATGGTAATGATATGATGTCAGAATAACATTATATATTATGGCAAAGTAATAACCTCCACGGAGCTCAACTTCCATGAAATTCATTTCATATCTCATCTATTATGGAGGATCTGTGAAAAATAGTTTACTGTTCCCCTTCTGAGATATTTGGAAATGCAGGCCTGGCTCATGAAAGCAAAAAGATTAGATATTGTCATTTTCAAAGGGTAAAATCTGTGAAAGCTGTTTTCTAATTTAAGAAATGTCTGAGTGATAAAAATCCCTTTATGCAAATAACATGGGAGGACCAAAACCCAGTCATTTTTCTCAGGTTCCAAAATAGATACATTCTTCTTGTTTGAAGCAGTGCACTTCTCAGAAGGACCATTTCATACAACACACACAATCAGGGACACAGGCTCCCACAGGTGATGTTTCCTTCTGAAAGCATTACCGTTGGACTAGTCTAGCCCTCTTCAAGAGAAGAGTTTCCATCTCTTCACACCGAGGAAGTACAATCAGAATGTTAAGCCCCTGTTGCAGCCAGAATTCTAGTTGGTGATGATGAGAGTCACATGGAACAAAGTAATTATTTGTATTTTTATCATTTTTCTTTCAGATTGTCATTTAGTTCCCATCGCCTAATATCAGAACTTAACTGATGGCACAGGGCCTTCTGGGAAACCTTGAAACACTGTGCAAAAATACCCCCTGCATGTGTTCATGTGCATGAGAAACTAAATCTTTTGTTGGTTTGTAACCAGTATAATGCAAACGACTTTTAACATCCAAGACCTTGCATATTTCCTATTTGGCCTGAATTGACAGTTTTCTCCTTCACAAAAGGCACCTTCCCCAGAAATTGTTTTCCATCTTAATATTTCTGGGCTTTTTCTGACACCCTTCTGCTCCCTCTCCACCTTACACACTCTCTGGGTCCAATTTACATATAATTCCATGCGTTCGTCTGTGACATTTCTAAGAACTAACCCTTTCTGCTCCTATAGTCTCATTTCCCAACTACGGCCCAGTTAACACTTGTGTTTTGTATTACTCTCTCAGGCCACCTTTCATCCCCTTTGCTATAGTGAATGACTACAAAGCTTTGTGTATTTTGTATCTCCAGAAGTCTAGTCTCTAACTATGCACAAAGTAAGACACATGTACTGAGAGAAATCAAACTGTTTCAGTTTATTTCAAACCATCTACCCTCCATGCATTCCAGGATGAAGTGAAGGAAAGGAAAAAAGCAAATAAAAAGCAAAAAAATAAAAGCAAATAAATTAAAAACAATTTAATCTGAGCAACCCTTGTTTACCAAGCTTTCTCAGAGTTTTCCTGTCTTCATCAGGAATTCTTTTTTTTCTTCTGCTGCTACTTTCTCCTTTAGAGAGTAAGTTTTTGTGAATGCTATTACTTTTTCCTATCGCCACGTATCTTGTATGGAACAGCACAAGAACTTATTTGATGGAAACTTAACATTTGGCAATGTTTTTGTGTTTTCTTTTTCATTCCTTGAATTCAAATTGTATCTACAAGATTGAACATGCCACAGCCTGGTTTTATTGATTTTCTTTCAGAATCTCAGCAGATGTGAAAATGAAAAGAAAGCAGTACAGATTTCTTACTCATTTTTTTCTACTTTGCTATAACTTTCATGGCTACAAAGGTAGCACAAGTCCAACTATGTATTTCTACATGGCCTACCGCTATATTCCTGGGCTTTT
The DNA here is from genome assembly GCF_000327345.1 of Myotis davidii. NCBI lineage: Eukaryota > Metazoa > Chordata > Mammalia > Chiroptera > Vespertilionidae > Myotis > Myotis davidii. The sequence goes on along the minus strand of NW_006292604.1, from coordinate 515,063 downwards.
CTTTTTCTACAGATTAAAAGACTGAGATGCAAAAGCTACAATCTTACAGAGTCAGTAATTGTCCTCTCCTCACAACGCATGTCTCCCAGACCAGCTCTTTATCAATCCACAATAAAGAGAGTAGTAGCTGGAAAGGAGATAAGAGATGGAAGAATGTGTGGTAATTAGTCTCAGATATTTTATAGGAGGTTCCTTGAACTTTTTGGCATAACTAATACTCGTCTCTCTCTTAAAATTATTGGTTCTTAACAAATCTCGGGAGTCTACAACCTTAATTTTCCTATCTCAGGTACATTTGATCAGGAGGTGGTCTTGATATTCTCTTAGATCCCACAGATACTTCCTCACCACTCATTTTCTTCTCACAAACCCTTGTTCTTTGAGGTTTACTTCATTGATTATACTGCAAAGTATTAGACTACTGTCTGTAAGTAGTCTAATTACTCCCCAACATTCACTGAAATCTTTGGTACACTAAAGCTTTGATTCTTTTCTAACCAAACTCCTTCCATTACTAGACACAACATTGTGTCTATACTAGAGGCCCAGTGCATGAACTCATGCACAGGTGGGGTCTGGCTGTCCTGCCCCGATTGGGACTGGCAGTGGGGCGGGGGGGTGGGGAGGGAGGATGAGGGGCCTTGGGAGGTTGGCCGACCTGCCTCACCCCCATCAGGCTGGTTGGCCAGCTGCAGTGAGAGTCATAGTGACCGGTCATTCTGGTCTCTTGGCTTTTATATAGAGAGATGGAGGTCCTCCTAATACTAATTTCAAAGTTCCTTGAACTTCATTATCATCTACTCCAGTTTAATGAACCCTAGGATAGCATGGTTCTTGGAACCAGAATGCCTACTATAAAATATTAATAAGATCTTGGTCATTTCACTGAGGATTCACATTTATTAAACAGGGATATGTATATTTGCTCTGCCAAACTTTGAGTACTTGTGGGAGAATAAAAAACACGTAAGATATGTGAAAATGCCTTGTACACCTTGAAATCATCATGAACATAAGGTAATATGACTTTAAAAACTTTCCTTCAGTTCTGTGTTCATCATTGTGGAAGTATATAATATGATTTTTGGTGGTCCATGGAGAAACTTTGATTTTTATTTCAATGGTATGTGAGTTACTTGGTGAATTTATAATCTAAAGACATTATTTATACCTAAATTAGGGATTTAATGTGAAAAATAATGGTGCACTACCTGAGAGGATTTGGCCCACTCAAGAATTCTAAATATCAAAATTCTGAACCACAAAATCACCTTGAAAATTCCTCTTACCCGAGAAAGCAAACACAGCCTTCCTCTAGAAAAATATGGGAATATCGCAGAAGCTATATCTAGTTGTCATTTGACTGGTTATCAAATCCAAATTTAACATGGTGAGGTGTGAAAAAAATGCAGAGTAAGAGGAGTAAAGGATGTGGATAGTCTAAGTATATGTATGTGATTTTGCCTCTTTATGTTTTAAAAAATAACATATTCACTTATTGAACAAAATATATTCTGCATTTATTGTGGGTTGGGCATGATACCAGTTGCTAGAGACAAAATGATGTACATAATCCTTTATAAACACAGCCCTCTAAAAACTTAGAAGTTAATGAGAGAGAGATTAGTCAGATTCACAAAATCAAATAAAAACTCACTATTTTGACAAAAAACTATGATAGGGCAATTTACCTTAATCAGAGAAGACCTCTTTGGAAATGGTATAAAGAAGAAATCATTGCTAACGAGGTATAAAGAGGAGAAAAGAATATCCCAGTAGAGGCAGTGATTAATGCAAAGGCCCTGTGGCAAGGAATCGTAAGAAGTACAAAGAATGGGATGACACTTAGATTCCTGCAAAACAGAGAGTGAGGGGAAGCACAATGAAAGAAGAAGCTAGAAGGATAACTAAGGTCTGAACTATATAGATAGCTCTTATGAAAGCCCATGATGGAAGAATATTGATTTAATAATTTTATTTTTCTATATGGATTATTTTAATTGAGTATATGGATATTTTTAATATATGGCAAGTGATTTGGTTTTTTATTTGTTTTCTTTTACCACTGCCTATAGTAATAATATACTAAATTTTCTTTAAAAAAAATTTTAAGTTGAAATACTGTCAGTTTAAAGAAAATATTATTTTTGTAAATAATAATATAGGTGGTGTTCAGATATGCTAAACACCATGTAGGTGTTACAAAAATGACTAAAATGTGTGAAACATCACTATAGTCTAATATATGAATTTTTTAAAGGAAAGAATTGGGGTTGCAGAGATTGTTTATCACCAAGGATGGGATTTTTATTACACTCAGGCAAACTTATTGAAGGTAAATGGAACAATAACAGTAATGCTGATGCCATTTTAAAGTACTTGAGATTATTTGTGAATAGAACTTTTATATTTCCAGACACCTTGATAACTTATGACATGAAACACTGGATTCGACATTGATCCTTTTGTGTCCTTAGAGACCCTTTGTTGCAAAGCATGTATGTTCCTATGAAAATATCTGGACAGTTCTAATCTGAGGGTCCTGGTTTCTGGCAAGCCTAAAGAGCAAGCTGATCACCAAGTATGCACCTCCAGGAAGGGGGAACATGTTCACAGACTTCTAGACTTGCCTTTACAGCATTAGGGGCTTGTAATAGAATTTTTCAGGCTCCATAAAGAGCATCCAAGTAAAGGAAGGAACAATATTGAGAAGAGTCTATTCTGAATTTAACCCTCTACTCTATGCATTCTGTGTCCTATTGTATTGTACTCGAATAATTTATTTTTAAAAGCTGGGATCTAAATGGTTCATCCTAGTTTACCTGTGGTATACTTGCTGGGTGCCAGTAATTGTGCTAAATTCTGAACATGCATTAGCTCAATAGTCATAGCAAAACGATGAGGTTGGATTTTGATTATCCCTATTTTAAGATGAGATCACTGAGGATCAGCGGGTTTCAGTCATTCGGCCAAGTCTGCATGACTAGTAAGTGCCAGAGCCAGAATGAAAATGAAACCCAGGAAAAAGTAACTCAATGTCTGTGCTCTTTACCAACAGAAGATGCCTGCTTCTCTCTCTCTCTCCCTCTTTCTTTCTCTCTCCCTCTACCCACACTCATGTACACACACACAAATATATATATATTTATAAATATGTATATATATTTATAAAAATATGAACATCTGAAAATAATATAAATATACGTCTTATAAGCTCATGACCTTGGGTTATTAAATGAAATATAGAAACAATGAGCTTAATTGAAAATGAATATACTCCAGATATCATTCGTCATTTCACTCTTTTGTATACTGGTTACTCTGGGAACTGTTAATTCACAATATCCAATGTTCATGTTTCTACTGACCAAAACACAAATATGGGCCCCAACAGCCTGAAAATTACTTGTCAGCATATAGACCAGTAAAAGATGATAAATTCCTAGCACTTTCAGGTTGTAGGTCAGATTCAGGAAGGACAGTTGCCAGAAAGCCACATTGCTTGGAACAATTTATGAATTACTGGCACTGGATATTGCTACATTGATTTATTGATTGAAACAACAACAATAATCTGCAAGCTTAAGTGGCATCTGAAATAAAGGGTGATTTCTGGTGCTATTACTTGTGCAGGTAGGTTTTTTAGATGTAAAATTATTACCAAACATTTAATTGTTTTTATGGAAATTATCTTTTGGGGTGCTTCCCAGAAAAACTCCAAGCGCTGAAGTGATACTTTTTTTTGACTAAATTGATTTTTTTTCATGAAGGTTCTTTAATTAAACAATAAACCACAATATTATTATCACATGTTAAAAGTAACCCCTTAATATTATAAAAATTTCCCAAATGTTTAATTGTTTTAAGTTTACTTTGTTTACTTGAGAACAATGATTAATTGAAATGCCTTTCATGCACAGTTTACCACTTCATCTCTTTAGAGCTTCTGAATTTTGTTGTTTTGAAGATTCATATTATTTTTTTCTGTAGCATGTTCCACATTATGGGGTTTGCTGATTGCATCCCACCAGTGTCCTTAGCATGACTTTCTTTCCCTGTATGTCATGTGATTTGGCTTCCAGAGGATTGGTCATATTCCTTTCAGCATCTTTGGCAAGTGCACTTTCTGAGTGGTGGTGCACATTTTCATAAGAAGTCACGTAACGCCTCTTTGTCTTTTTGTCATATTGTCAATCACTGATGATCATTGCCTACATCCTTTATTTCATTATAGATTGAAAAATAATGATACTCTAATTTTAAAATTCATCTTTTATCAGAGAGAATAGTTCTTCAAAAGAGGGACACCCCCTCTCACCTCTAGTTAATTAGAAGTTGTTTAGAAAGGGCAGAATAGACACCAATTCTTTCTCTTTAGTTACAAGACATTTGGCTCTTTAGCACTTTTAAAAAGTTACCAATAAAATTTTTGCTTGTTTTTTTTATTATCATTATGAATTCATCGATTTAAGCATTTTAAATGTGTTTTAATACATTGCAGTTATCTGTAACATTGCTCAAAGGATTCCGTCTTTGGCTAGTGGGGTCTACTCAAGTTTCCTTCTGAGTCCTAAAGACAGTATCCTAGGCTTCACGGACATTTTTGCTTTATGTTATGACGAGATGGCTCATCTTACACATTCCCTGTCTCAGACCTGGAAGCAACCTTTTCCCCAAGGAACCCTGGGTCCTTTCAAATAGCAAAATAATATTGAAAGACCACAAGTAGAACACTAAAGGAACGCGTTCCTATTGGATTGGTCATTGAGTCTAGACATTTTCAGTGGCAAGAAATAGGAAATATATGTATGAATGAGCATGTGTGTATTTTTTTTAAAAAAATGAAATACATATGCTCACTTATTGGATACTTTATTTTTAAATATTTTAAAAATATACTTCTGTTTTATAATTATAGGGTATATTTGCATAATTTGAAAGTTCAATATATAAATGGGAGATATGCAAAGAAACTTATCTCATATTCTTCTCACCTCTAACCTATTCCTTCCCTCCTCCATTGGTAACTTTTTAAAAATTCTATGACTTGTACCTCTGAGACAACCTGCCACAGAACCTATAGAATTTTCTCCACGTTCTGATGGTCACTCCATAGAATTGGTACTCATCCCAGCTCCACGTTCTTACGCAGGGTGGGTGTTTTCATCATGTACTCAGACAGTACATTACTGATAGGTGTTTGAGTCATCTACACTTTACTTTTTGTTGTTGTTGATATTGTAAATAGTGTTAAAATAAATAGCTTTATCCAAAGAACTTATTTTGTAGTAGCATTGCCATTCAATGGCTCTATTTTTGTAGTAATCATTTTAACATAGATAATTACTCCAGTTAATAAAGAAAGATAACTATTGGCCAGAAAATGAAGTGCTAAGAAAATAATTTTAATTGATTGACCCATTGATTGATCAGTTCAGTCAAGTAATTGTAATGCATACTGATGGAAGCAATTAGGACAGAAAAAGGGTAACATCTCTTCACATTTAATCTGTCAGAAGGTCAAATCTCAAATCAGTGACAAAGCCTGTGATAAAGCAAACCACCACGCTGGGCACGGTGTCCGACATCTCCCTGAGGCTGGCACCTCTAGTTCTCTGCTATAATGCCTCTGCTTTCATTGTGTTCTTCTATTTTGTCTTTTTTCTTTAATACTTGCCCCTTGCACTTTCTGTCAATATTGTCTATACACATCATTTAAGAGAAAAAATAATGTTTAATAATTTTAGTACTTGAGCCATAGAGTGAGGCATAATTTCACATTACTCAAGTAACTTGGCTCACGTTTAAGGTATTAAACAGTCTTCCAGGCACTGCCCCCATAGTGATGGGGGAAAAAATCTCTTTAAGTCTTTAAAACTCACCCAACTGCTATCCTGTTCACCCAGCCTAGCCCAGACGTCCTTCTCCCTTGCATAATCCAGTTTCCTCAAAGAACCATTGTGCTTGAGTACATGTTTCATAGGGCGGTGTATATGTCTTCCCAATTTGCATCCGAGGGTCCTTATTTGTCCCCTTTCATGACATTTTAAATTATTTAGAGTGTAAGATTTGCAGTGTAACATCTATCACCTTATCTCTTCAGGATCGCCTTTGAATTGACAGTTCATTTTTCAGGGAGAGCAAAGGTGACTTTTAAGCCAGAATCAAGAATATGGTTTTCATACTGTTAGAGTGCTCACATGGAAATTGGAGACATCATATATGAATCTGTGAGCCCTGACTTCTCCTTGGTCAAGCAGCAATTCGTTTCTAGAGAATCAGTAAAGGCAGGGTTTGTATCCAATTTAATTTTTTTTTTAAACAGAGTAACAAATAGGTAATGTTTAATGCTGGTATGTTGTTGTTTTTCTCCTTCCATTATATGATCAATTATACATAATTATACGCAATTTGTACCCTTATGTGAATAATAAGGAGACTGAGGATTGTAAGATAGAAAAGTTGGACAGAAACACTTTTACTTACCATATTGTTGTCTCCTCCTTCTCACACCTGCTCCCTCTCCTTTCCTGCCCTCCTGCAGATGTTCACGTCCTTCCCCTTCTGTTTCCTCACGAGGACCAGGGGCATGTATGTGTCTCTTCCATTGCTATACTCAAATGTAAAAAGAGAGATAAATAGCACCAATTTAGCTATCAAATCAGAAACCACTTTACTTGTCTCAATATTTCATGCATAATATGGACTTAATAGTATTCTTTGTGGTCAAGTTGCTTGTTTTATTTATTTATTTTTAAATTGCTTGTTTTTAGAAAGAGTCTAATGAAATGATTCTCATCCTTAACTGCATGGTATAATTACCTGGGAAACTTTTCAATAACCCAGGAAGCAAGACAGGCTAGTTAAGTCAGAATCTCTGCAGGTGAGAGCCAGGCATCAATATTTTTGTAAAGCTCTAGAGATTATTCCAACTTTTAACCAAGGGGAGAAGCATTGAAAAAAATCCATTTCTCTAAGGCTCATACATTGAGCATTACTACTTTGCAAGTAAGCCATGGCTAATAAGGAAGTCTGTCATGACCCTGAAAAAGTTTTGTGAATCAGTGTTATTAGATCATTCATCAAAATCTCATTAACCAATCCATTATTTATAGTTAAAAAATAGATAAGGTAAAATACTATTTTGAAGAATAAAATATAAACTGCATCTATATTCTATTTTTTTTTCCTGGAGAGTTAAGTCTTAATATGTAAACTACCTTTTCAAGATACAGAATTAAAACCCTAGAAATAATATTCAGCTTATCCAAGGAATTTGACTAGTGTAGCATTCATAATAGTTATGATATTCCATTTTATAAAGTTTTACTTTTACCCACATACAAACTTCTTTAATAGAAATTGCCTATATGCCATACAATACATGGTTGACTTATTTTACAGTTGCTTAACAGCTTTATTCCATGATTTAAGGGGACTTTTGAAAGGGCAAAACAGTCAAACAATATCTTAATAACATGATGGTTTTTAAAGGGCACTCAAAGGCAAAAATGTGAATATGGCATTTTAACATTGATTAGTAACATGAGTATAATGCAGATATTCCATCTAAAAATTATATTCAGCACATCAATTTTATTAGTGATGTACACAGATTTTTTCCTAAGCTAATGTTAACTTTCTTGTGTATAAGGAAAGTGATTTTTTTTCACACATGAAGAATAAGGTAGCATTTGTGTACGTTTATATGTATGCTAAAGTTTTTAAAGCCAAGTTACTTTCAATTCACATCGTGAAAATATTAAAATTTATATATTTTTAATTTGTAAGAGGTGATAGCAGCTGCTTCATTATGCATTTTATGTGTTCAGGGACTTAACGCATATGCCTGAGAGCGTATGCTTTTTGGAAAACATTTAAGTAAACATTTGGATGTTGTCATACTTGTAACTCTGGAGAGAAAATGCACTCTATTGTTTTAATTATATTTTAGAATGTCGCTTATGTTATTATATTTCCTTTAAGAGTTATATTGATGTATGACTATTATATATAAGTAAACAATGAAAGTATATATGAATACACACAGATCCATATGTATACATATATGCTCATATTGAAATCCTTAAAGAAAATATAAGCAAAAATGTTTGCTATAACAGTTATACCCGATTCTTATTTCCTTTAGGATAGTAATGATTTAATCAACTGTTGAAATTGACTTAATTGACATATGCTGGGTTTAGATGTAGGTTTAGTTTCATTACAATTAAAAATATACCTAAAACATCACTAACATAGTCATAAAGATAAGACACAACGTGATGCTTTTGAAGAACCCCATATGCTTGTGTTCTATTATTTTTTAATATTCTATACTTTAGACTTATGTAATATCTAAATTTGAATTTAAGTAGTTGATATGTGTTCAGTTTTTATGAAGTTCACATTTTCTGTAATGAATTACAAGCGGAAATATTTCTAAACTCTCATTTATGTTTTGGACATAGGGAAGCATGACAAACAGGGTTGGGTTGATGATGTTACAGCACAAGGCCAAGAGGAGAGAGAATCTGTAAACAAAACCTCTTATTGGAATAAAGCAAATGCTAGGAGGCTCATCTAGAGCATTGAAAGAAGGTCCAGTGCAGTGGGCAGGACCTCACAGGATCTGACAGCAGACCACAAACTATCACTCCAGGAGCGCTTGACAGCATAACATGAGATCCTTAGGACTTTCAGAGGGAGGTGGCGGAAACAATGAGCATTCCAAAGAAAACCCCCAAAGAAGTGAGCACAGCACAGAATTCATAAGCATAGCACCAGATGATAAAAAACAACCGCCAAAATTGAGCAACTTGGATTTGGAATAATGGGTGACTAAAACCAGTAAAATTAAGGAGTGTCTAAAGGTCAACTATTAGAATTGGGGCAGTAAGTAAGGATGATACATCAGGTATAAGGACTAAATCTAATTAGAGTCAGGGACCAGGCTTGGGCTCAGACTCAGTAGAGCATCAATTATTGGTGAGCACATACATTCATACATATTTCCTCACTCAGAAAAGATTTGTTCCAAATACACTGGGGCTGAGCTCTGGATGTGCAAGGGGCCAACTTCAAGTGGTCTGGCATGGGAAAGAAGAGAGATACAAAGGTTGTGAATCAGACAGCATTTTGTAAGATACTAGAATTCAAGAAACATGGGTGCAACTTAATCTGCAAACACCCTCCTGCAGAGAAAAGAGCAGTCAGGATTTGGGTCTGCAGCCTTCCCCTCAGAACCTATGTGGGCACTGTAAGTATCAGAGATGTTTGCATTAGACCTGTAGCATACAGAAATAACCAAATGTTTTACTCTGAGCCACCAAGAAATTTTAGGTATATGAAGTTTCTTTTTTTTTTTTTTAAATATATTTTATTGTTTTTTTTACAGAGAGGAAGGGAGAGGGACAGAGTTAGAAACATGGATGGGAGAGAAATATCGAATCAGCTGCTTCCTGCACACCTCCCACTGGGGATGTGCCCGCAACCAAGGTACATGCCCTTGACCGGAATCGAACCTTTCAGTCCGCAGGCCGACGCCTTATCCACTGAGCCAAACCGGTTAGGGTGTACATGAAGTTTCTTGATGGAGTGCTATCACATATATCAAGACAAGATAGAAAGAACTCACATGCTCACTTTTCTTTTGTCTAAATAGCCTGGGCGCAATGTCTTTTCTGAGATCCAACTACACATTACCTATCCTCCAAACATGAATTACAACAAACAATAAGCATTAGAACACTTCAAGTAGTTTTTTTCTCTACTCACAGGATGTCAGTTTGAATTTCACATCCCAAACATTATTTTATTTTCTCCTGTGTCTTACTTGAGAAACTATGCATTTTTGTCCAACAAATTTATAATCTTAAGGAAAATGTCCTTATTTTTAATACCAAAT